>NC_138051.1:95914624-96233503 GCF_964194185.1 Rhinolophus hipposideros
GCAAAGGTTATGTAGAGATTGCAGGGCGGAATTTCCACCGGCAGAGAGACCTGCTCGCATCTGTGGTGGCTACACCGTGGGGGTGGGCCATGGTGGGGGTCTGGGGTGGCCCTGGCAGCGCCAGTGTCCCTTTGAACCTGTGGAACTATTGTGGGACTTCTTGGGTTTCTCCTAACGTGGAAAACCTTCCCACCTCTGATCCCTTTGCAAGACAGGCTTTCCAAACGGATAAGAGCTCTGGTGTTGGGTCCTGCCCGGAGCAGGGCTGGACACGCTTTGCTGGCACTGGGAGTCAACTGTTAGGTGCCAGGTCCCGGGCTGAGGGCTGTGGGTGAGACTTACGCAGCCTTACGCCAGCCCTGTAAGATGGGGCTGTCATCATCACATTTTCCAGACGGCCCGGAGAGATCAGGTCCCACCTCCAAGGTCTTGGACCGCAGGACATGGGTGGAGCAGGGTCAAATCTCAGCAGTCCAGAGAGGACGAGCCAGTGGTTCCAAGTCACCCAGTGTATCAAGATGGACGAGTACCTCGGTTTCCAGTGCCCCAGCGGAGGACTGGATCTGCTAGGCCCCAGCTCTGCAGACTTTCTCTGGGAAGGGCCAGAGAGGAGATCTCAGGCTTTGGCGCAGATCCGTGTTATGGCTTCGTGGGCCCTGGGCACCCGGGCCATTGTGGGTCTCCTCCTCCACAAGAACAATTACATTTTATGACTGTGTGGATACAAACACAACTATAGCCCAGGCTGGATTCATTATTTTTTTTTCTTTTTTTTTTTTTTTATTAAATTTATTGGGGTGACAATTGTTAGTAAATTTACATAGATTTCAGGTGTACAATTCTGTATTACATCATCTATAAATCCCATTGTGTGTTCACCACCCAGAATCAGTTCTCCTTCCATCACCATATATTTGATCCCCTTTACCCTCATCACCCAAGCCCCACCCCCTTACCCTCTGGTAACCACTAAATTATTGTCTGTGTCTATGAGTTTTTGTTTCTCATTTGTTTGTCTTGTTCTTTTTGGTCTATATACCACATATCAGTGAAATCATAGGGTTCTCTGCTTTTTCTGTCTGACTTGTTTCACTTAGCATTATTCTCTCGAGATCCATCCATGTTGTCACAAATGCTCCTATATCATCTTTCCTTAACGCGGAATAGTATTCCATTGTGTATATGTACCACAACTTCTTTATCCATTCATCTATCGAAGGACATTTTGGTTGTTTCCATGTCTTGGCCACCGTAAACAAAGCTGCAATGAACATCGGAGTACACGTGTCTCTATAGAGGAATGCTTTCAGATTTTTTGGGTAGATACCCAGGAGAGGGATTGCTGGGTCATACGGTAATTCTATTCGTAATTTCTTGAGAAACCTCCACACTGCCTTCCATAGCGGCTGCACCAGTCTGGATTCATTATTCTTGTATTCACGCTCTTTTACTGATTTTAAAATAAACCTGTGTTCACGGCCTCTGGAAGTAATGCAGGGCCCTGTGCCAGCTGTGATGCTTGGGGGTGTCGCCCGCCCTGCCGGCCACACCCTGATGAACACCTTGTCGCTGTCCTTTTCATGAGATTACAGGTATGTGACCCTCCCGTGCACAGAAAACTGCTGCCCATCTTTCCTGCCTTTATAGGCCGAAAGCAGACTCAGGCCGTGCAGAAATGAATGAGCGTGCTGCGTCCAATAAAACCTTCCTGGTGCACACAGAAGGAGACATTTCTGATCATTTGCAGATGTCACAAAATATTCTTTTGGTTTCTCTTTCACCCATGCGGATATTCTTAGCTAACACGCCCATAAAAACAGAGTGAAGAACCCAGTCCTGGGCCATATAGGTTTCCTGGGCAAAACCCCGGTGAGGGTGGCCTGGGGACAGGAGAAAGGGTTCTAGACCCATCATCCAAGAAACAATTTACCTTTTCCTTTTTCAGTTAATACTGCCTCATGCTGAGAGAGCTGTCCACAGACGATGGGCGCTCTCTCACATGATGGAGAGTAGAGGAGATATCCCCCCATCATTTCAGATTTTATTTATCCACCTCCGGTAGAAAATTGCAATGAAAGTCATGCCTTTGTCACCCTCATTTAATGAATATGAATTGGCCAGTGCTTTAGGTAAAGGAAAGAACCCTCTTTTGTGCCTCCTGTCCTGGCACTTAAGAGTTGTGTATTTATGTTGTTGGTGGTGGTGGGGGGCAGGTCAATGTCCCTCTTGGTTTCAATGTCACTTGTCAAGTTGGCATCCAACCTGGTTCCCACAGCAACAGCTTTTTGTGCAAGGAAGGGTCACATACCTGTAATCTCCATGAAAAGGACAGCGACAGGGTGTTCATCGGTTAGCGCTTTTGTGTCTCTTGATGGATTTGAGTTTAACCTTGAAACCAGGTGAATCAGGGGCAAAGCTCATTTAACACGAACACGGTGTGGACCACACAGAGCCAGGCAGCACTTGGCTTCCTGGGGTAGGGTGAGCACCCTGGCTGCTCGTGTGCTGGGTGTCACAACCAGGTGGGGATAGCCAGCCCACCTGGCTCCCTGGCCTGGGGTGCCCACGTGTTCCTTTACTTTGGGACCTCTGATTTCTATGGTGATCTGAAGGCAGCCATTGCGTCAGATAGCAGGTATTGACTGTGTCTTGGCTTGTACCCTGAATCTCCATGGAATCACGCAGCCACCCCTTCAGCCACTGTTTGCTGGGGGCCTAGTGAGCAGATGCAGAAAACAAAGCTGGTTCCCGGCCCTCTGGGATTTACAGGCTGGAGACAGAAACAGGTTGCCATCCTGTTGTGATGGAAGAGGTGGAGAACACACAGCCTATTTGAAGGCAGACGCCCTGGAGAGAACATTGATTTGGCATCAAGATATTTTGACATCTTTGTTCGCCAGCAAGGAGTACAACTCATTTGATCCTGGTGGCTTCCATTTGCAACGTGTTTGGGTGGAATTGGGGCAACAGAGGTAATTGTGTCTTTTGAGGTCACTCAGATTCAGCACCAAGGTTTTGGCTGTGGTCACAGCAGGTTACCTTTGCTCAGGAGGCTTAAGTGCTATGCTGAAACAACCTCATTCTCTCTGTTGTCCCAGGAGATTAATTGTGTCCAATCCCTTACGAACTCCTGCTTCCTCAGACTCCTGGGGTGAGAACTGAGGTGTGGGCGGACAGGACAGGTGCAACAGGTGTAAGGTGCCAGAGGAAGTGCAGGATGAGTCTCTCCCTTCCTCTCTCCCTCTTCCCTCCATTTTTCCTCCCTTCCCCCTCTCTCTCCCTCCCTCCATCTTCCCTCCCTGCATCCTTCTTGCTTTCTCTTCTTCCTTCCCTCCCTTCATGGTTATCTTCTGAGTCTTCATGTTTTAGATGCTTGGAATTCCTGCACCTATTCTTGGCTTGACCAATAGTATGTGCTCAATAAACGCTTCACCAACCAACCAATGAATGCTCAGTAAGACAGGGCTTGCTCCAAAGCAGTGCTTCTCAACTCTGGCTGCACATGAGAATCATCTACCATGTTTCCCCATCAGCTCTAATGCGTCTTTTGGAGCAAAAGTTAATATAAGACCCTGTCTTATTTTAATATAAGACCAGGTATAATATAATATAATATAATATAATATAATATAATATAATATAATATAATATAATATAATATAATATAATATAATATAAAATACAGGATCTTATATAAGACTGGGTCTTATATTAATTTTCACTCCAAAAGACGCATTAGAGCTGATGGTCCGGCTGGGTCTTATTTTCGGGGAAACACGATAGGGAGCATTTCACCTTATCCGTACCTGGGAGCCAACCCAGACTAAGTGAATCAGCATCTCCAGGTGACAAGTTGAGAGACACGGCTCTGATGGAAGCAGCAGAAGGCAAAGGGCCTGTTGAAAAGGTGGCCAGACTCGGGGCAGAGGCTCGAGGCTCCAGCCCCTGCAGTCCCCGTGCTCTTTCCCTCTCCGGGGGCCAGGGCAGTTGCATGGCACCCAGGATAACAGGAACGTGCAGAGTCAGATGCGTGTGGCCCTTCTTTTCTCTCGCAAGACAATTTTACCGAGAAGTTAGATTGAGGTGGCAGGGGAGGCAACGGGAGGCAGGGATACATTCTTACATCTGTTTAGGGCTTCACTCTCCCTGAATATTAATACACAAGCCCTACTTAGACGATAGGGCCACCCTGGGGGAAGTATTGTGCCCACTTTGCAGCTAGGGAACTAACGTGCACGTCATTAAGGGATTGCTTTGCTGTCACCTGGACGTGTGACTCCCGTCTGGCCACCAAGGTCATCAGCTATGGTGAAGGGGCTGCAGGGGCTGCCTGTCGCCTGTCATTCATTAGGCCAGCACTGGCCTGTCCACTCTGCAGGTAGAGGACAGAAGCACCGGACCTCTGGACTCCTAAGCTGTCACCTCTGGCTCATCCTGCTCGGGGTCTGTGGCTCCTGCTCAATTCCAGAGGCTGAAAGAAATGCTAAGTTCCTCCTGGTCCCGTCTCCCAGACAGCACAGTGGACTGACAGCTGTGTGCCGGGAGAAGGGGAGGCCACTGGGTGTCTCTGCGTGGCCTCTTTGGCACAGACCCCTCTCTGCCTGAGACTTCTCAAAGCTGCTGGGTATCATCTTTATTGGGGACCACTGACCCTGGGCTAATGGGGAAAGGCCCGGTGGACAGCTGCATGTGCAGGGTCATACATTAACATTTGTGAATGCCGAGGGGCATGACTCTGTGTTCTCCCCTGGGCCCAGCCCGTGGGGGGCTGCCCCCGAAACAAACGGAGGCGGAAATTGTTTCCATCTTGGCTCCCAGGAGATGGGATGCCTTTCCCAGGGATGCTCTGCTGGCCTCCAAGAGGGGTGCTGGGGAAGGACACGGTCTTGGACTGAGCACCCATGTGCTCCAACCTTTGTATCTTCCCTCGCTGTTCCTTACACTTGATATAACACAGGTCTGTTGTCTTCTACAACAAAAACAATTTTAAGGGCCCTGAGAAGCCATGAGAAACTGTAGGAGATGATAGTCTCAACTCTCTGAAAATGTTTTATAATTGCACGTCATTACTACAGAAGAGACTTTGCCTCTCTAAACAGTAACATTTTGCACGATCATTCAAATGAGATGAAGGAATAAGAAGTGTCCTGTGGACCTGTCAGCCCTTCTGGACGGGTTGCACTGAGGCCTGCAGATCCGGGAGCAGCACCCACCGTGGTCATCACAGCACAGAACTGAAGTGGGACAAACGATCCCTCTTGAGGGTCCAGGAAACCGAGGCTGTGAGAGGTCATGAGATTTGGCTGAAGTAAGCAATGTAGAGCTGAGTTAGGGAGAGCTAAGCCTGGTCACTCACTCCGGAGGGAGGGAGGGTGTGCAGGGCTGTGTAGCTCTGAGTTGTGCTTCCAAACTTTCCTCTTGTGGGCCGTGAAGTTCATTTCAACAAATCCCGTCTCTCTCCGATAGGTCTCTTGCCTCCTTTCTGATGGTTTTACACCCAAGCTCTCCCTCCCCAGAATCATCCTCCCACACTTCAAAGAAGAGAGGCAAGAAGGAGGAAGCATTTGCCTTACCCTGCAAGGCATCTCACATCCATTATTTCATCAGTTTCTCACTGGAACCTTATGAGGTTGGTGTGGTTCCCACTTAGAGTGGAGAAATCTGACACTCAGGAGGTGAAACAAAGGCCCAAGGTCATACAGCCTGTAAATGGCAGGGCCAGGATACATGTTCAGGGCTGTCTGACTCCAAAGCCTTCTTCTCTGTAGCATCATATTACAGGCTCTAAGGAGCTTCTTGGGCAGACACTTGGAGAGGTGACTTTATCCAACACATCCTGTTGTTGACTTATTTTCTCTTCCAGGTGTGTGAAAAATTCACATTTGCCATCAAGGGGCCAGGTGAAGAGGGCTTTGAGAAATCTGGTAAATGTCATTCAAGAAGTAATTGGCAGACTAGATTCCTAAAGCACACAGGAAAGGAAATCTAACTGAGGACCTCCGAGAAAATCATTTGTGGTTATGCATAAAGGAGAGAGATGTGATGTCATAGTCTGGCCCGCAGGTAAGGGGCCAGAAGGGTACGGCGGAAAGAAATCAGCAGAAGCCAAGGAGAAAGGAGAAAGGAGAATGGAGTCTCTCTCTCCTGCTGTCTGTCCCCCAGAGGCGACTGGGTTTTTGTCTTGCCCGTTCTCAGGGGAGCATTTATCTTGGTCCCTACTCTGTACCTCAATCCAGGCATGCTTGGCCTCTATCACTGTATGCCAACAATGCACCAAATACATATCTGAATTATGTAATTAAATGATAATATTGACAACAACAATCTATTCACATGGCGTTTGCTTTTAAATTTCTTTCACATACAAAATGTCACCTTGTAGCAGACTTGTGAAGATAGCTGAGGACAAGAATGAGTGTCCCCACCTTTTTGCTGAAGAAACAGAGCCTCCGTGGGGCTGGAGAACTGAAACATCACGTTCACATGGGACAAAATAACACTAGCTCTGTGGGTCTATTGGATTCTCAATGCCATGTTTTTGCCACCCATCAGGCTGCCTTCTGACCTCGACTTTGCACGATGTTTTACAAGTACCATGTCCGTTCACTCTCCCCAAAACCCTGTGTACTAGACCCTGTTCATGTCTGTCCATTTCACACATTGGAAAACAGACACACAAAAGGAGGAAATGACATGTTCAAGGTTCCCTGATGGAACCGAGGCTTGAATTCACATCTACTGATAAGAAATCTGTTGCCTTTTCTCGTACGACATAACATAGTTGACTCCCTATTTTCAGTTGGTTTTATGAGGTGGACGTGTGTTGATGAGGGGGTGAAGAAGGAGCGAGAGTACCACTTTGTAGATCATGCTGAAGCCAGCCCAGGTATACTTGGGCTGGGCCTTCATCACGGTAGGTGTTACAACGCATGGAGATGAGCTCAAATCACTTGAGCCAACTTTCCAAAATGCAAGTGCAGCTAAAGCATGGTGCATGAGGAGAGGCTGAAAGGGAAGGGCTTTGATTCTGGAGCAAAATGACAGGGAAGAGCTTGTGGGATGTTCATTGCCCCAGCCTTGATGGTTAGGCTGAGATTATGGCTTGAGGGATAAGAGTCCATTTATCTGGTTCGTTCCCGCAATCTAATTGGAAAAGTGGAATTGCCACTTAAGACTGATGGTAACAGAACGTCTTTAAGCTATGAAGTTAAAATGAACTGTGAAGTTACATTCAAGAGCGTATCGCTTTGACTGCGGCAAGAGGCTTTATTTGAAATTAGAAAATGAAAATTACCGATCAATGCAGTAAGAATAGAATGAATGGTGTTTCAATTGCACTACGGGAAAATGTAACTCAGAATCAAGTTGTCCTATTTACCTTCTTTCCAATTCCAGCTCTTCCACATAATGGCAACATAGATAAACATACAATGCGGTCGGTGAGTGGCGAAGAAGCCGCTTTGAGCCTCTAACCTCAGATAAACCCTGGGACAGTGAAGTGGGCTTTGGGGAAGCTGGGCAGAGAGCGGGGACCTCTGTGATCTTGTCTTCCTAAAAGAGGCAAACGAAGCCAAAGCCTGGGCCCGTGGTCCCTCTGTAAACCGAGAATGCTGTGGAATTCTGCTTTTTTAGCTGGAAAAGTCAGGTCATGATTTTAATGAACACATTAGGCCCCCAAGAAAGCTCCCTCCTCACAAATGCTCAAACAGAGTGATTGTTGTCCTGATGAAAGAAATTGTTCCAAACAGAAAGCTGGAGTGGTGGAGGGATTTATATGATACATTGTACATTTGCAGCAATTGGTGTTGCCAAAAGATTCATAGCTTTTGTTTCTTGAGCAAAGAATACAGACAATGTGATTTTTGAACATGGTTTACTTTTTTCACAAAAGAATTGTACCATATGCAGTGGTGGAAGACATCCGAATAAGTAGATTCTATAGAATGTGATGAGTGTGGCAGGAAAGTGAGGGAAGGGGGAAAAGATGACCTGGGGGAGTGGTCTGGCATATTTGCATGTTGCCATAGGATGGTCAAAGCAGGTGAGGAGGTGATGTTCGGGGAAGAGCAGATGGAGCAGTAGGTGCAAAGGGCCAGAGGTGGGCGTGTGCTCATGTCCAAAGGACAGGAAGTTCACAAGGGCATATGTATTCTTCAGAAGCCCACTGCCAGGTGGTGTTACTGAGAGGACGTAGGCGTGCGTGAGGTTGAGGAACTTGACCAAGAGTCTATGCTCTTAATCACTCTGCTCACCTCTTCCACCATCCTGGGGATCCCTTTGGTGCCATGGAAGCCACCTGGCTGGGTGGGAGGCCATCTGAGTGTTCCTTAGGAGAGATATGAAAATGTGTAGTCGAAGCCTGTTTTTCTGCTTTCCGACAACCACTTGCCTCTATTCATTTGTCTCCATCTCCAGCCCCTCTGCCTTGATTCAAGCTGCCTCGTGTCTCTCCAGAAGAACCTTCTACTTGTTCTCGTCGCCTCAATTCCGGCTCCCCTCAAATCCATTTCCACATAGAGGCTGGAATCTGATTTCAGCACGTCCCCAGCTTAAAGACCTTCACCACCTTCCCATGGCTCTTAGAATCAAGTCCTGAATCTGTCATGGGAGCAACCTGACCCTACCTGGTCTGTCCCTTGTCCTCATTTCCAAGAGGACCATCCCCACCCTCACAGCCTGGGCTCCAGCCCCAGTGGCCCCTTCTGCACTTTGGACACATCACGTGCCTTCCTGGTTCATGACCTTCGTGTGTGCACTTGTCCCTGCCTGCAGCAGTCCCCCGTCTTCTACCTGGTTCATCCCCTCTCTATATTCTTCAAAGCTCGGTTCAAATGTCACCTTTTGCCTTCTCCATTCTTCAGCCCTACTCCCTCAGGGCCTGGTCAGGTTCAGGATTCCATGTCAGAGTCCCCTAATTTTTCTGCATTGTTCTCTCATTACACATGTGACATTATTTATGTGATTATTTGTTCATTACTCAGCCTCCAGAACAGGGCCTAGATACCCAACAAGAAGAGATAAATTCATGCCCCGCTGCCAAACTCTAACGTCCAGGAGGGCAGACTTATTTTACTCACCGTAATGCATCTGTGCCTAGCCCAGGGCCTGGAAACTAGAGTATATTCTAGAATGACTTCTTAAAAGAAAACACTCAGTTTGCAAAATAGCAGCCCCTTGTGTTTTTCTCTGATCGTGTCTGGGGAAGCTTTTTACAGATGCATTGATAAATGCCTGCCATATACAGTTTTTATTCTGTTTGACTTATGAGCGGGTCCAGCTGTGTCCCCAGCCCACCACCCAGAGGGGCCTGCTGTATTTCGTTGTTTGCCTTGGCTCTATGGAGTCTCAGAAGCAATTTTTTTGGCTCACTTCTAAAAATTCTCTGAGTCTATTCAGTATGGAGACCCTATGCTTTATGATTTCGCTTCGCTTTCTTCCCTCTGCTTGATTTCCTCAAGGAAATATTTTCTTCTTTAGCGTTGAATATATTTTAATAAATTGCTCCAAATTCATTGTGAAATAGTACATGAAATTAATAAATAAAAACTTGGGTTTTCAGCCATGATAAGAATTGGATAAATTAGGGGTGCATGTTGGGTGCCCGGAAGGATCTAAGTCACATCCTAGCCATTCCACCATGACCCAGGGACCCTCTTCAGATCCCCACTCTATAGTCTGCCTAGTTACCTTGCCTCATATTTCTGGTCAGTCTCTCCTGGTTCTGGAAATTATCATGAATACGGCTGGCTCACACCATGATGTAATGCCAAAGTCTTACCAACCTTTTATCTCTGAACCTGGGCCCAGCACACTCTGACCTGTGTCCTCTTCACCTTCAACACTTGCTGGGATCTTGCAGGGAATCAGAGGGCCTTGAGAACCGTACCTCAGCTGCCACGTGTCTATGTTAAGCTTTCATGTTCCAACTACATGGAATTAGATCTCCCGAGACGCAGGAATGCCTGGATGCTCTTGGGGTGGCTGTGTTTAGATGGTTCCCTGCATTTTCCCTCGTCTCCTAGGCTTAGGATGTAGTCTTCCTTTCTGTTCCAAGTGTGTCTCTTGTGAAAACCATATAGTTGGGTCTTAATGTTTTCTTATTCCAGTCTGAAAATCTCTGCCTTTTAATTAGAATACTTAGTCCATTTATATTTAATGTAATTATTGTTGCGGTGGGGCTTAAGTCTGCCATCTTGCTGTTCATTTTCCATTTGTTGCATCTGTTTTCTGTTCTTCTCTCTGTTTTTGTTTTGAGTACTTATTTGTATTTGATTTTCTCTCCTATGTTGGCTCTTCAGCTATACCTCTTTGTGTTATTAAAAAAAGTTGCTCTAGGGATTGTAATATGCATCTTTAACTTATCACAATCTATCATGAGTTAATATTCTATCACTTTACATATCCTGTAAAAAACCTTGTAAGGGTGAACTTCCATTTGCCATTTTTATACTTTGTGTTCTTGTCACATATATAGTACTTCCTCATATGTTATAAACTATATAACAATATAAACTGAATTAGCAATATAGAGTTATTGGGGTGGCCGGTTGGTTCAGTTGGTTAGAGCGTGGTGCTAACAACACCAAGGTTGCCGGTTCGATTCCCACATGGGCCACTGTGAGCTGCACTCTCCTTAAAAAACAAACAAACAAACAAAAAACCCAAACAATATAGTGTTATTGATTTTGCTTTAAACTATTAGTTATCTTTTTAAGGAAATTAAGAAATAAGAAAACTATGTTTTGAATTTATCCACATATTTATGATTTCTGGGTTCTTCTATCCTTTGGGTAGATTTAGGCTTCCACCTAGTGTCATTTTTTTTCTTTTTTTAAATGAAAAATTCCTCTTAACATTTCTTAGTGTCATAGTTTAGCTAGTGATGAATTATCTCAGATTTTGTTTATCTGAGTATGGCTTTATTTTGCCTTCATTTTGAAAGATATCTTTTCTGGATAGTCTTCTAAATAGATGGATTCCTCCCTCTCTCCCAGCATTTTAAAGATTTTTTCCCATTGTATTCAGGTTTATATTATTTCTGATGAAGACAGTAGTCACTCTTACCATTGTTCCTCTCTATGTAATGGGTTTTGTCCTTTGGTTGCTTTTAAGATTTTCTCTTTATGTTTCATTTTTGGCAATTTGACTTTGCTATGACTAGAGGTATGTTTATTTTGCTGTTGTTATATTCTGCTTGGAATTTGTTAAACTTATTGGATATGAGTTGATATATTTTATCAAATTTGGAAAATTTGAGCCATTATATTTTCAAATATATCCGTTTTCTACTGCAATTTCTTTTCTTTTCTGAGGACTCCAACTATACTTTGTTGGATCAGTTGATATGGTTCCACAGGTCATTTAGGCTCTTTTAATTTTCTTCCCCTCCTCTTTCTCCCTGTGTATCAATGTGAATAGTTTCTATTGCCCTTTCTTCCATTTCACTGTTTTTTTCTTGCATTGACTAATTTGTTGATAGAACCATCCAGAAAAAATTCAATTTAGACATTTTATATTTCAGTTCAAGAATTTCCATTTTTTTAAAATAGTTTGTTTCTCTAGTGATATTTTCCATCTATTGTCTCATTATGTCTATTTTCTCCTTTAAATCCTGAAACATGTTTATGTTTCTTATTATTTTCTACTAATTCTAAAACCTCTGTCATATCTGTGTCTTTGTCAACTGACTTTTTTCTCTTGATTATTGGCTATATTTTCGTGCTTCTTCTCATGTATAGTAAATTTTGATTATATGCTGGATATGGTAGATGTTATGTTGATGAGAGTCTGGATTTTGTTGTCTTCCATTAAAGATTATTGGGTTTTGTTTTGGCTGCCAGTGATTTTATTGGTGGATTAGCTTGATCCCTTTGAGGATTGTTTTTAAACTTGGTTATTGTGAGTCTCATGTAGACTTTATTTAAAGGCTACTTTAGCCTTGTTTGTAAGGTATGACATTTCTGGAGATTCAGCTGAATGCTTGTAGAGCTTGTTGAGTTATCTCTACCTTGACTGTTCAAAATGTCAGTATCTACCAGCATCATGTGATCTTCAAAAACTTCTGCTCAGCGTACAGCTTCCCATTAGTTGTTACCTGCCAGGACACAGTGTGGTTTCTCCCTGCACATGCACAGTTTTATGTATGTCCGAAGACTTTAAGGGATCTGTATGCACATTTCTGAATTTCCTTTTCTCTGCAGCAACCTCCTCTGGTTCTCTGTCCCACAAATTTCAGTGCTACAATGGCCCCAAACTTTGATCTCTGCCTCCTCAATTCAACAATACAGCATGTTTTCTTGAGCTTTACTTTTCTGCACTGCAGATCATAAAGTGCCTTCAGGCAGAAAGCCACAGAAATCAGAGTCCTTACCCGATGCATTTGTTTTCTCTCAGGGTCACAATCCTATGAGGACTCCTGTGCAATATCAGAAACAGATGCTTCTATACATTATAACTTAAGTATCATATAACATAGCATAGCTGTACATACACACATATATATACACATGCATATTCATATACATACACACACACACACACGTATATTGCCCCCAGTATACATAACTTAATTTTATAGTTGTTTTCCGTGAGAGGGATAATCTAGTACTAACGTGTTTCCCAGAAATTAAGACCCAGCCGGACCATCAGTTCTAATGCGTCTTAGGGAGCAAAAATTAATATAAGACCCGGTATTATATTATTATGTTATGTTATGTTATATTATGCTATATTATATTATATATTATATTATTATATTATATCCTTACCACGAATATGTATGTATATATATCATCTTCTTTATTCAGTCGTCTGTACAGGGGCATGTAGTTGCTTCCATATCTTCGCTATTATAAATAGTGCTGCAGTAAACATAGGGGTGCATATATATTTTTTAAATTAAAGTTTATTGGGGTGACAATTGTTACTAAAGTTACTTAGATTTCAGGTGTACAATTCTGTATTACATCATCTATATATCACATTGTTTGGTCACCACCCAGAGTCAGTTCTCCTTCCATCATCATATATTTGATCCCCCTTACCCTCATCTCCCGCCCCCCACCCCCTTACCCTCTGGTAACCACTAAATTATTGTCTGTGTCTATGAGTTTTTGTTTCTTTATTTGTTTGTCTTGTTCTTTTGTTGTTTTTGGTTTATATACCACATATCAGTGAAATCATATGGTTCTCTGCTTTTTCTGTCCGACTTATTTCGCTTAGCATTATAATCTCAAGATCCATCCATGTTTTCGCAAATGGTACTATTTCATCTTTCCTTAAGGCGGAATAGTATTCCATTGTGTATATATACCACAACTTCTTTATCCATTCATCTATTGAAGGACATTTTGGTCATTTCCATGTCTTGGCCACCATAAATAAAGCAGCAATAAACACTGGAGCACATATATTTTTATGGATAAATGTTTTCAGATTTTTGGGGTAGATACCCAGGAGAGGGATTGCTGGGTCATATGGTAATTCTATTCGTAATTTCTTGAGGAACCTCCACACTGCCTTCCATAACGGCTGCACCAGTCTGCATTCCCACCAACAGTGTATGAGGGTTCCTCTTTCTCCAGAATCTTTCCAACACTTGTTACTATTTGTCTTGTTGATGATAGCCATTCTGACTGGGGTGAGGTGATATCTCATTGTGAGTTTTATTTACATTTCTCTGATGATTAGTGATGTTGAGCACTTTTTCATATGTCTATTGGCCATTTGTATGTCTTCTTTGGAGAAATATCTCCAAAAGGTCCTATGCCCATTTATTAATTGGATTGTTCATATTTTTTATTGTTGAGTTGTATGAGTTCCTTATGTATTTTGGATATTAGTCCTTTATTCGAGGCATTGTTTGCAAAAATCTCCCATTTGGTGGGTTGCTTATTTATTTTGTTGATGGTTTATTTTCCTGTGCAGAAGCTTTTTTTTAGTTTGTTATGGTCCCATTCATTTATTTTAGCTTTTACTTCCCTTGCCTTTGGAGTCAATTTCATAAAATACTCTTTGAACCCAAGGTCCATAAGTTTAGTACTTATGTTTTCTTCTATGCAGTTTATTGTGTCAGGTCTTATGTTTAGGTCTTTGATCCATTTTGAATTAATTTTGGTACATAGTGACAGCCTAGTTTCATTCTTTTGCACGTGGCTTTCCAATTCTCCCAGCACCATTTATTGCAGAGGCTGTGTCTTCTCCATTGTATGTTTTTTGTTTCTTTGTCAAAAATTACCTGTCCATATTTATGTGGGTTTATTTCCGTGTCCTCAATTTTATTTCATTGGTTTGTGTGTCTGTTTTTCTGCCAATACCATACTGTTTTGATTATTGTTGCCCTGTAGTACAAGCTGAAGTCAGGGAGTGTGATACTTCTAGCATTGTCCTTTTTTCTTAGGATTGCTTTGGCTATTTGGGGTGTTTTGTGGTTTCATATAAATCTGATGATTTCTTTGTTCTGTTTCTTTAAAAAACGCTATTGGGATTTTGATGGGGCATGTATATTTTTTTGAATTAGTGTTTTGGATTTCTTTAAATAAATACCCAGGAGTGGAATTGCTGGGTCATAAGGTAGTTTTAATTTTTTGAGGAACCTCCATACTGTTTTCCACAGTGGCTGCACTGATTTGCAGTCCCACCAGCAATGCACGAGTGTGCCCTTTTCTCCAAATCCTCGCCAACACATGTTGTTTGTTGATTTATTGATGATGGCCACTCTGACAGGAGTGAGGTGGTATCTCATTGTGGTTTTTATTTGCATTTCTATGATGATTAGTGACATTGAGCACCTTTTCTTATGTCTGTTGGCCATCTGTATGTATTCTTTGGAGAAATGTCTATTCAGTTCCTCTGCCCATTTGGATTGTTTGTAATTTTGGTGTTGAGTTGTATGAGGTGTTTTTTTTTTAAATATAAATTTGGATATTAACCCCTTATCAGATATATCATTGGCGAATATCTTCTCCCATTTAGTAGTAAGATGTCTTTTGTTGATGCTGTGCAAAAACTTTTTAGTATGATGTAGTCCCATTTGTTTCTTTTTTTATGTTTTTTTCCCTTGCCCAAGGGGATACATCAGTAAAATATTACCAAGGGTAATATCTGAGAGTTTATTGTCTATGTTTTCTTTTAGGAGTTTTATGGTTTCGGGTCTTACATTTAAGTCTTTAATCCATTTTGAGTTTATTCTTTTTGTTTTAAAGATTTTTATTACAAACACAGCTAACATACAATATTATATTAGTTTCAGGGGTACACCATAGTTATTCAACATTTCTATACCTAAAGCAGTGATCACCATAAGCCCAGCGACCATCTGACACCACACTATGCTATCACAGTATTATTGACTGTATTCCCCATGCTGTCCATTACATCCCATGACTTATTTGTTTTATACCAGAACATTTGAACCTATTATTCTCCTTTACCTACCCCCCATTTCTAAATTTTTCAATTACAGTTTATATTCAATATTATTTTATATTAATTTCAGGTGTACAGCACAGTGGTTAGACATTTATATAATCTAAGAAGAGATCCCCCTGACTAGTCTAGTACCCACCTGGCACTATACATAGTTATTACCATATCATTGACTATATTCCCTATGCTTTACATCCCCATGACTGTTTTGTAACTAACAGTTTGTACTTCTTAATCCCTTCACCTTTTCACCCTGCCCTCCAATCCCGTCCCATCTATCACCCCAACAAATCTAGTACCCATTGGACATCATACATAGTTATTACAATATTATTGACTGTATTCCTTATGCTACCCTACATCCCCATAACTACTTTTTAACAACAAATTTATAGTTCTTAATCTCTTCCCCTTTTCTGACCCCCACCCCCAATACCCCCTCATCTGGCAACCATCAAAATATTTTCTGTATCTGTGAGTTGGTTTCTGTTTTTGTTGTTGTTTGTTTTGTTCTTTAGATTCCATATATAAGCGAAATCCACAGATAGGTCTTTATCTGTCTGACATACTCCACTCAGCACAATACCCTCCAGGCACATTCATGCCCCTGCAGATGGCAAGAACCCATTCCCTTCCATGGCTGAGCAATATTCCACTGTATATATGTACCACCTCCTCTTATCTATTCTTCCATAGGCAGACACCAAGACTGCCTCCATATCTTGGCCATTGTAAACAACGCTGCAATGAACATATGGATACCAGGTCCCCTCAAGTAGCATTTTGGGTTTCTTTGGATAAACACCCAGAAGCAGGAGCACTCTGTCCTTGTTTGTCTCGTTATAGCCTTTGTTTTAAAGTCTGTTTTGTCTGGTATAAGTATTGCTACCCCAGCCTTTTTCTTGGTTTTTTTTTTTTTTCATTTCTATTTTCATGAGATAACTTTTTCCATCCCTTTACTTTCCATCTGTGTGAGTCTTTCAATCTGAAGTGAGTCTCTTGTAGACAGTGTATGTAAGGGTTTTGCTTTCAGTCTGCCTATATCTTTTGATTAGAGCATTTAATCCATTTACATTGAAAGTAATTGTTGATAGACATGCAGCTATTGCCATTTTATTATTCATAGTTTTGATCTCCCCCCCCATCCTAAAGGAGTCCCTCTAACATTCCTTTCGTTTTTTTGTTTTTTTTTTTAAAGATTTTATTGGGGAGGGGGAACAGGACTTTATTGGGGAAAAGTGTGTACTTCCAGGACTGTTTTCCAAGTCAAGTTGTTGTCCCTTCAATCTTAGTTGTGGAGGGTGCCGTTCAGCTTCAAATTGTTGTCCTTTCAGTCTTGGTTGTGGAGGGCGCAGTTCAGCTTCAGGTCCAGTTGCTGTTGCTAGTTGCGGGGGGTGCAGCCCACCAACCCTTGCGGGGGTCGAACCGGCAACTTTGTGGTTGAGAGGACGCGCTCCAACCACCTGAGCCATCTGGAAGGCAGCTCAGCTGAAGGTGCCGTGTTGAATCTTAGTTGCAGGGGGCAAAGCCCATCATCCCTTGCGGGACTTGAGGAGTTGAACCGGCAACCTTGTGTTTGAGAGCCCACTAGCCCATGTGGGAATCGAACTGGCAGCCTTTGGAGTTAGGAGCACGGAGCTTCAACCACCTGAGCCACCTGAGCCACCGGGCTGGCCCTAACATTTCTTATAATACTGGTTTGGTTGTGATGAACTCCTTTAGCTTTTTCTTGTTTGGGAAGGTCTTTATCTGTCCAATTTTAAATGATAGCTTTGATAGATAGAGTACGCTTTGCTGTAGACCCTTGCTCTTCATTATGTTGACTATTTTGTGCCAATCCCTCTGGCCTGCAAAGTTTCTGTTGAGAAATCAGCTGACAGTCTTATGGGAACTCCTTGTAAGTTACTAGCTGGCTTTCTTTTGCTGCTTCTAGGATTCTCTCTTTGTTTTAACCTTGGCCATTTTAATTATATTGTGCCCCGGTGTGGGCCTGTTTAGGTTCATCTTGTTTGGGACTCTCTGCGCTTCCTGGACTTATATGTCTATTTCCTTCACCAGGTTAGGTAAGTTTTCAGTCATTATTTCTTCACATAGGTTCTCAGTCCCTTGTTTTCTCTTTTCTCCTTCTGGTACCCCTGTGATGTGAATGTTGTTACACTTGATGTTGTCCCAGAGGTCTCTTAAACTATCCTCATTTTTTTGGATTCTTTTTTCTTTTTATTGTTCTGATTGGGTGTTTTCTGCTACTTTGTCATCCAAGTCTCTGATTCGATCCTCTGCTTCATCTGGTCTGCTGGTGATTCCTTCTAGTGCATTCTTCATTTCAGCTATTGTGTCCTTCACTCGTACTGTGTTTTTTAAAATGGTTTTTATGTCCTTTTTTATGCTTGCTGTTTATCTCTCTGTTGAAGTTCCACTAAGTTCCTTGAGCTCCTTATAACAATTGTTTTGAACTCTGTCTCTGGTAGGTTGCTTGCCTCCATTTTGTTTAGTTCTTTTTCTGGAGTTTTCTTCTATTCTCTGTGTTTTTTTCTATGAGTTAAGTAGATATGCAATATCTCCCATTCTTGGCCAGGTGGCCTTATGTAGTAGGTGATCTGTGGGGTCCTGGCACAGTCTCCCTGGTCACCTTCTCCAGGAGTGTCCCTCATGTGGGCTGTGTGTACCATACTGTTATAGTTGAGCCTTGATTGTTGTTGGCACATTAGTGGGTGGAGATGGCCCTCAGGGTGATTGGCTGTGGGATTGACCACACCCACATCTTATAGGTTCCTGTGGGGGAGGCTTACCCCACTAAGTCAGATTCAGCCCAGTGGGCTTTGGTGCCTGTTGAGACCACCATTTCTGTGTGCCACTTGTGGGGCTAATTGGACGGTGCTCTGCTGTGATCAGAAGACAACTTCCAAGTATGTTGTTTCTGGGGCCTCTTGGGAGGGGCTCCAGTGCGGGCCCAGGACAACCACTGCCTGTGACTGCACAGGGTCTACCTGGTAGGAGTTACAAAGTGATCTGTGGTTGTTTGCTGCCTGTGCTAAACCTGAAGGCCTGTGGGAGAGGCCACGCTGAGAACCGAGGATGGCTGCCACCAATACTGGGACTTGGGGTGTCCTGGGGTAGCTCTGCCAAAAACCAGGACACCCCTGCTGCCACCTGCTGGCTCCCTTAAGCTTCAGCCACTGATAAAGCCTTGTGCACTGTGGGATTTGGATGACGCAGGGCCTCAGGGAGTCACTAGAGTGGGAAGAGTTGTGGTCACCAGGTTAATGTAGATAGTGGATTGGTGCCAGTGCTGAGCCTGGAGCTACTTGGCAAAAGTCTCAGAGCCCATGCATGCTGGTTGCTGCCTGCCTGAGGCCGTGGACTCCAATAGTTTTCCGAGAGAGAGTGCGCTGTGGGTGGGGCTAGCTGCCAGAGAGAAAGTGCCTGGGGGTTGGGGAAATTGGGTGGGGCAGGATCACAGTGAGTCAGCAGGTGGAGTGAGCAGAGCTCACCAGACCAATCAGATTCAAATTCGGACGTGGTGGGGGCGGGCTCAACACAGGAAAGATGGCACCTGGCTGCACTGGAGGAAGACCCACACAGGGAAAATGCTGACTGTTTTCTAGCTCTTACTCTGAGGCCACACACCTCAGTGTGTCTCCCGTATGCCTTTGACATCCCCTGAGTCACTGTCCCTCCGCTGAGGCTCAAGGTGAGTGCCTGTGGGCTAGTGAAGCTATGTGCAGGCCGTTTAAGGGGATGTCTCCGTTTCCCTGCAGGCTCCGTCCCACCTGGATGGTCAAAATCCCCAGTTTTTCACAGCTAGATGTTATGGACACTCCTTTTTCTGGCACCAGTACTCTGGCCTGGGGAGGTCAATGTGGTCCTGGGGTGCCTTGCTTCTGGGGGTGACCTCCACGATTGAGATACTCTTCCTCATTCTCAACTACCACACAGAGATTCGGGGCCTGCTGGTTTCATGTCTCCACCCCTCCTCCCAGTCTTGACATGGCTTCTTTTTTATATCCTTAGTTATAAAACTTCTGTTCAGCCAGACTTCAGATGGTTCTCCAGATTGATTGTTCTATAATTTAGTTGTAGTTTTAATGTGTTCATGGAAGGATGTAGGCAAAGTGTTTATGTACTTCACCATCGTGGATCTCTGTCGTGTTTATTCTTGCATATGGTGTAAGAAAGTGGTCCAGTTTTATGTTTTTTTTGCATGTATCTGTCCAGTTTTCTCAGCAACATTTATTGAACAGACTGTCTTTACCCCAATGTATAGTCTTGCCTCCTTTGTCATAGATTAAATGACCAAATAGGCATGGATTTATTTCTGGGCTCTCTGTTCTGTTCCATTGGTCTATGCGTCTGCTTTTACCATGCTGTTTTGATTACTATGGCATTGTATTATAGTTTGATACTAGGCAGCATGATACCACCAGCTTTGTTCTTTTTTCTCAAGATTGTCATGGCTATTGGGGTTCCATATAAATTTTAGGATTATTTGCTCTAGTTCTGTGAAAATTGCCATTGCTATTTTGATACAGATTGCATTGAATCTGTATATTGCTTTGGGTAGCCTGGACATTTTGTTAATTCTTCCATTCCATTAGCATGGTTTATGCTTCCATTTATTTGTATCTTTTTAAATTTTTCTCCTCAATGTCTGATAATGGTCTGAGTACAGGTCTTTTACTTTTTTGGTAAAATTTATTCCTAGGTAATTTTTAAAATGCCATTATAAATAGGATTGTTTTCTTAGTTTCTCTTTTTGATAGTTTGCTATTGGTGTAGAAAAATGCAACCACTTTCTGAATATTAATTTTGTGTCCTGCTACTTTACTAAATTAATTTCTATCCGTTCTAATAGTTTTTTAGTGGAATCTTTGGGGTTCTCTCTATATAGTATCATATAATCTGCAAATAATGACAGTTTTATTTCTTCCTACATCTGGTGCATTTTTATGTGGCTCTGTCTGTAGATGGAATCATGGGGGTCATCCATTAAAGTGGTACAGAGAATCCAAAATAGCAGATAACGTGACTGTAACCACCTGATTCCATGGAAGCCTACTGAGCCATCTCGGAAGCAGAGAGGATTTGACGTATGCTGGGAGGCAAGGGAAGCCAGACTAAGGTGACAAACCCGCCTGGAAAACTCCATTCTGTAGATTAATGATAGAGTGCTTGGGTTGGAATGGTCTCTGAACTCATCCCTCTACGTGGATAATTCTTATCTACATCTGTAGAGTTATGACAAAGAACAAAAAGGTAATATAATGTGATCTTAAGAGCAGGGACTCTGGGGACAGGTTATCCGGTTTGGTTCCGCGTTTCATCACTTACTGACTATATGGACTTTGGCAAATCTTTTGACCTTTCGGTGCTTCAATTTATTCATCTGTAAAATAACAGTAACCTATTCATAAGGTTGTTGGGAAAATTAAATGAGCTCAATGATATGAGACAGAATGAGATACTATGCAATACTTTTAATAGTATTAGTTATGGTAGCTAACTTTTACTAAGTTTTTCTTTTTTTTTTTCTTAAAGATTTTATTGGGGAAGGGGAACAGGACTTTATTGGGGAACAGTGTGTACTTCTAGGATTTTTTTCCAAGTCAAGTTGTCCTTTCAGTCTTAGTTGTGGAGGGCGCAGCTCAGCTCCAGGTCCAGGTGCCATTGTTAATTGCAGGGGGTGGAGCCCACCATCCCTTGCAGTTCTCTGAGGAGTTGAACCAGCAACCTTGTGGCCCATGTGGGAATCGAACCGGCAGCCTTTGGAGTTAGGAGCACGGAATTCCAACCACCTGAGCCACCGGGCCGGCCCTACTAAGTGTTTCTTATGTGCAGACCCTGTTCTAAGAGTTTTGCACATCATGGCTCATTAAACTTCACACACAGAATCCTATGAGGTAGGTCACAACTATTATCTCCATTGGACAGATGAGGAAACAGTTTCCTCGTTTGTGCTGGGGCTGTGATTCCAGGTCTGTCATCTGAAGCCTTTTCTCTGTTCTCTGGTCCTTTTTTCCAACTCCAACAGGTGTTGCATCAGATAAAAGGTTGAGAATCAATATCTGGGATAAATCTTCATTTAGCCGAAATGAAAAAAGAGGCCCTGCTTGGGGGAAATGGCTTTGTGTGCTTGCATGTGGTGAATAGTCAGGAGACACAAGAGAGGCTCAGGAAGAAACGAAGTTCATTATATTCACAGGTCCTAGAGATGGGAGGCCCAGCATGAAGAACTATATGGAAAAACACCAGGGTGGTCAGGAGGCAGAAGACAGGAGGAGGGGGTGCACGTCCACCGCGGCCTTTATTGGGATTTCCCCAGGAAAGGAAAGGCAGGGTGGGGTGGTCAGTTTAGGATTGGCTAGTTTGAATAATTTCCATGGGCTCAGCTATAGGGGTGGACTCTAGTTGCTTGGCACCTGGGCCTGGGGTGATTAAGGCAGAAGACTATTGCCTCTTGGGATGTGACGACCAGATAGAGGAGGCAGGGCTCTCGATTGGTTGGTTTGCATATCAAAGCATGTTCGAGGCTGGGTCCTCTGCCACCTGTAAAAATTGGCTAGTCCAAGGAGGGGTTGTCTTTTCCCAGCCAGAAAGGTTTTTAATATACATAAAATCATTCAATTAACCAACAAACATATAAGCTCCTTCAAGACCAGGTGGCACGGGCATGGGAGATCACATTTGGGACCAGGTTTCCAGCCTCCTAGCCCACTGCTCCTTGGGGTCCCCCTTACTGCTTGTTCGTGGCTGGGTGAGAATATTTTGTGGCAGCCTTCTGGGCTGGCAGCCGAGGACAAGGGACAAGGAGAGGCAGAACGTGTCTCCTTACTGACCTCCCTTTCTCACAGTTACTAGAGTGACAGGACAGCTACTTAGGTACTGGCAGGCAGCTGGGAAGATGGAGCAGAAAAAGGGAGAGGAAGGCTTGTGGGAAGGCCACCGTTACACAAAATTGGTCTGCACTGGTCTCAGCTCAACCCAGTTAAACACGGTTCATAGAATAACAGCTGACTCCTGTTTGCAACGTGCCTGGCTTGCGTTAACCTTCACTCACAACACCTTATTTGGATTCTTCAATACGTCCGGGAAACAGGTACAGGAGGTACTATTGTAACTGTTTCCAGTGAAGATGCAGAGAGAAGAGTCACTAACTCTAAGCCAGGTGCTATGCTGAGAGCTTTATATAGGTCATTGTAGTCCTCATGGTAACTCAAGATGTAGCTACCCTCTTTTTTCCTCACTTAACAGATGAGATACTGAAGATCAGATGGCTTGAGCAATTTGCCTGAGGTCACACAGCTAACAAGTGGCAGAGCTGGGATTGGAAACCAGGCAGGTTGACTGGAGAGCTTGGAGTACTGACCACCAGCCCCCACTGCCTTGGGGCTGAATGTCTTGTCCAAGAGGACATTACTCACTATTGGTTCCAGATCTCCTGCTTCTAAATCCTATTCACCTCTTTCTAATCTACGGGCTTTCTATGATCAAGGTGGAATGGTTACTCTTGGTTATACTATTTAGTGTATTTTTTGGGGGGAGGGGGCAGATCCTAATTTGAAGAAGTCACAGGAAAAATGTCAAGATCACATTTCACATAATGTACAGTTTTGAAGCATAATCAGGTTCGGAGGAGACAATGAAATTTGAGGGAGAATGACAACTTTCAGCTCAGGAAGGAAGAGATGGGCATCAAGTACAAGTACCCTTAGCCTTTTTCCTTCCTTTCTATCCCCCTCTTCTAGATTTGTATGAGGTGTTTGAAACATCACGTTGAACTTCCCATTCAAATTTACCACACAATGCGTTTTTGTTTTATGCAAATATTTGTGGATCTTTGTCTTGCTTGTGTACTAGTGGTGCCCTTGAAGTATGGATGAACTTAGGTCCCTAGAAAGATTTGGGCACTCAGGAATTTCCTGGAACGCGAAAGTAACCCTCCTTCCCTACCTGTGAGATGTGAGCCCGTCCTTCCAGTTCCTTACCTAGACCAAAAGACCACGTCTTTCCCCTTTGCACACACATACCTAAAACCTGAGGAAGATATTCGGGTGGGAATGGCCGCACTGCCTCTGCCTGAGTTCCTTGCCTTCGGCCGTAGCTCCTGCTCCCCGGCCCTGCCAAATGGCCAGGTGACAGAACCCGGAGTTTTTCACTACATTCAATGAGATGCTTTTAAATTTCAAAACACTGTGCTGAGACCCTAGAGCAGTGTGACAGGGATGGCCGCATCCAGAGAGACAGTGGCTGTGAAACTACTTTAAAATTGTAAAGTGTTATTCAAATGTGTGAGATCATTCCTGGTGTTCTTCCATGGGATCAGTAAACATTATAATGATCAGTAAAATCGTCATCCTTGTTTTACCCAGTGACTGTCAGCGTCGGCCTGTTTCCCCTTTGGACGAGGGGTTCCATCTTTAACTCCCCCACGTCAGGCTCAGGGCTTGGCGTGCAGGGAGAACTGGGTCACCGTCTGCCCAATCAATCCTCAGAACAGATGCCCTCACACACCGCAGATTTGCAGTCAGGTCTCCCTCGGGGGGTCCATACTCTTCTGTTTCCTTCTGGCTGAACAGACTTTTCCCCGAGCCAAGCCTAATGTAATTTCTACATGGCGGTGTCCTGCGGAGTCTTACGTGTCCACTTGGCTAGGCCGCTCGTTTAATCAAACACAAAGGGAGGTGCTGCTGTGAAGGTCCTTTGGAGGTGTGGTGAATATTTACAATCACCCTCAATAATGGGGGTGGGCCTCATCCAAGCAGTTGGAAGGCCTTAAGAAGAAACATTGAGGTTTCTGGAAGACGAACTTCTGCTTCTAGACCGCAGCATCTACTCCTGCCTGATTCCCAGCCCACTGGCCTGCCCTACAGACTTTGAACTCTTGTCTTCAACGTCAACTTCTGACGAATTTCCAGGTTGCCAGCCTGCCTGGTGGATTTTGGACTTGCCAGAGCCCACGATCCCAAGAGTCAATTCCTTAAAATAAGTCTCCTCTGTATATTATGTTGGTTCCGTTTCTCTGGAGAATTCTGATACATGAGGTCATGAAAGACGGTGCACCCTCCCTTAATCCTTTCACTCTGTTCAGTTCAGCTGCTTCATTCTCAAGCTGCTGATTCTTGAACTTTCTCTCCTTCCAAGTGAGAAGATGGCCCTTTCTTTGGTTTCTGCCTCTCCCTCTGTGGTAGCCAGTCTAGGAGCTCCACTGGGAGAGGCCCTCTCCCACCGTCCCCTGGGAAAATTTACTAGGGAGAAGCCACCTGAATTGCTGTGTCGGGTGAGATTTGGCCATCTGAGCAACCTGGGGAACTTTATGACAGTCGTGAACGGTGAAAAAGATATTTTAGAATTCCCAAAACTTTCCCTCCCAGTTCTTCATGGCCACAATATTTTTCTAGTTAATTGATAAGTGGAAACGCTTACACGTGGTCTCGTGTGCGTATACATTTGATGAAGAGCACGGATAGTCTGCGCCTGGGTTTTGTTTGTTTTCCATTTCCTGGGAACTGGAAAGAGGGAGGTGTTATACACATACTGATAGGTATTTCACCTCCGAAGGATTCCAGGCGTGGCGTTTGAAGAGTCACATCTCATTCAAGGTTCTCTCCCCAAGTTCAGCGACCAGACAAATAGACATATGGGAGATGCTAAAGTTAGGTACCGCAGAGAGGAGAAAGACGTTCGCACGCACCCGCGTTCTGCAGCCCTCTCAGCACAGAACACCATCCTGTTAAAAGCGGTCTATTTTTATGGAACTCTTTTGCTTACATTGAGATATAAAATTATTAGTCTGAGGTTGGCTCACATCATCAGAGCCTCAGATTCTTGGCAGAGCTGCGTGCAGTCTGTTCCAGTCACTCACTGCCAGGGACAGAGCCCGCACAGAAGCAAAAATAGGTCTTCCTGCCGAAACCTGCTGAGCTACCGGAAAAGCAATGCACGAGAACAATTTAATACCCTGGCCTTGAGAAAGTTTCGGTGTTCTCAGACAGACTTGCCCTTGGTAGGTGACTGATAACAGGAAATGATAGGGTTTCAGCGGGTCCTGTGGAAGTGGTGAAGGGAGTCTTGGCAACAGAGGCCTGTTATAGGAGGTTTTGCATATAAATTACATATGCATATGACATTTTAGCTCCAACGTTACATGTGTTTTGGAGGCTGGATGCAGTCTTGTCCCTGCCTGTCTGTTTGCTTTCCCCATTGCGGCATCAATATTAATCCTGCTGTTTTTAGTTCACTTTGAAGAGAGGCATGGATTTTCTTTTCCTGTATTTGAAACGGCAAGTGGGACACTGTTTTTTTAGGGCGCTATCAATATCCTTTAGTTTTACTTTTTATTTTTATTTTTTGGTGAAGTCTTGCGTCTTCCATGCAGAAACGCACCCCATCTCCCAGGCTATCTTTGCCGGATGGTCACCATGGCTACCTTTTGAGTAGGCTTCAGAGTACTAAAGTTTTAGGTACGTGTTTTTCATGATAAAGTTCTATTATCAATTATTTCTCCCTTCTTAGAAATCTGAGGGCCTTATTCTGAGGGAGAAAAGGTGTTCCAACCTCCATTTCACTGATGGAGGAATCAGGGCTCTGGGCAGGAGTGGCTTTGAGTGAGTTAAAGGCCAAATTGAGACTAGAACTCATATCATTGAAATTCTTCTACGAGATTGTCTTTTTGGACCCTATGGCGGGGAGGTTGGTGAGGTCTGCAAATTATAGCCTGTGGGTCAAATCTGACCTGCCCTTGTTTGTGTATGGCCTGCAAGCTAACCAGAGTTTTTAAATTTTTAAATGGTTGAAAAGAAATCAGAAGGCACATGAAAATTACATAGAATTCAAATTTCAGGGCCCATAAAAAAATGTTGTGTGGGTACATGGCCCTGTCTATTTGTTTGCATATTATCTGTGGCTGTCTTGGTGCTACAAGGGCAAGTGTTATGGTTGTGACCGAGACCATTTGGCCTGCAAAGCCTAAAATATTTACCTTGCTGAAAACGTGTGCCGATCCCTGCTTTGCCATACTCCACGGTCTCCCTTCTCCAGGCAGCTGACATGGTTAGCACTTTCTCCTAATTCAGTCACGTCTATCCATTCATTACGAGGCTTGGTTTTTGCCGTTTATATTAAGAATCAATATCTTTATAGCCAAGTTCAGGTTAAATGTTTTATTGGGCTTTTCAGGTACTAATTAATATGTAAGAAGGAGTTTAGAGTTGACCTTTGGGGTCTCCACTTCTAGTTCGACTAGTGGCATCTAAAATGGCGTTAACAGTTGTCTATCAGCCAGAACAAGAGGATGGGGATGTCTCATTCTTCACTCTGTAGAGTGGCCCACTCTAGTATTCATGGCGGTCACCACAGTTCTTAAAAGGGATAATGACAAGGCATATCTAGGCTGGTGTGAACTGATGATAAGGAAAACTCTAAACTCTTTCCTAGGAGGAACAATTGAGGGAAATGGATACGAGCTCCCTTAGAGGGAGTGGCGACAGAAGGGATATGAGCGTGAGCTTCCAAGTCCTGAAATGCTGTGGAGCAGGCCCACGATTGAACTTGTGTTGCTATAAGGGCCCGAGATGGAAGCTACGCTCAGGCACATTTTGGTCCACTAGGACCAAGATTCTATGCATTGGAAGTAGTCAGTCATGGAGTCGGCTTGCAGGCCGGGAGTGTCCTTCCCTGGAGATGGCTGACAGCCCGTGTTGCAGGCACTTCTAGAAGAGGTTCAGACATCTGTCGTTGGGTCCCAAAATGGCTGGCACATCTCACCCAAAGTTGAGTAAATTTGAGTTCCTTCTTCATCCAATTAAGTTCAAACCAGGGTCACCAACCTGGGTTCTAGAGTAAGGGTTTAATTCTGACAAGAGAATTTCGGTTTGAAGAAAGTAGCATATTAAACATTAAAAAAAATGCAATTCAATGAATTTATGAATTTAATATAGGGAGATTTGGGAAGATTTAGCGAGACACACAACTAAATTAAGATGTAGAATAATGAAAACATTGCCCAAGAACAATTTTCCAAAACAGAAGCCAGGCCCGTGGCTCTCCTGAGTGGAGGGGTTTTTCGCACTTTGTAACGTCTTCTGTATAGATAATGCAAAGGAAAAAGGAGACTCATGGGTTTTGCTGTAGCACCAAACAGAGCTAGCAGTTGGCCAGGCTGACTGGTTCGCTGTGATTTGCATGTTATCAAGAAGCCTCTGGCTTGCCGAAAGTCTTCATAAAAGCTCTAGCTCCAAAGGCAATACATTTCAGATGTCGCAGTTTTCACTAACAAAGAGATGGAGGAAATGTTCTCTTACTGATTCACACAACGAATGTTTACTAAGAGCCTGCTACGAGCACAGCATTGGCAACCACTACAGTGCTTTATGTCTGTTTGGGTCTCGGGCGGTTTTCATGTTAAGCATTTCTTTCTTTGACGACTATTTGTAGGGTAGCAGCTCTGTGTGAGATGCTGTACAAGGCATTATCTAATGGGAGAAGCAATGGGGGTAAGAGCTGAGGATACACCCTGGAGTCCGGCTGTCCTGGCTTTCAGTCTTACCTTCACTAGCTCTTCTTGGGAAGGTTCCATAACCTCCCTGGGTCTCAGTTTATTCACCTCTAAAATGGGGATAATAGTACTCCCCAGCACAGGACGCTTGTGAGGATTACGTGAGCCAACGTGGGTGCAGCTCTTAGACCAGAGCCTGGCAGCTGATAATATAATTTAAGTGTCTGTTACTATGACTTTGCTGAGGCTGTTGAAGACCTGTGGTACCCCTCTTATTTTTTGTTCGTATGGCGCTCTATACATTACAGTCACAAGCATCCTTTTGACCTTCACAACGACTCTATGATTTGTGGCAAGTCGATAAGTTCTACTGTCCTCATTTTATAGTTGAAGAAATGAAATGCCCGTTGGGTAGGTGGCTGGTCAAGGCTACCCAGAACCCCAGACCTTGACCCTAAGTACAGCCCCCTTCCCGCACAGCTCGCACCTTTTAGAACAGTGGCATATGACAAGTCTGTTCAGCCTAGGGGGCTATGGGCTGGGGGCCACAGGGACTGGGTCCAGCACTGCTGGGTCCAGCAGCGGAGCTGAGAACCCACACGCTGTCTCAGCTTTAGGAAGCAGTTCGCCTGGAGGGTGAGGGAAAGGTATTTCACTTTGTCGGACAAGAGGCTTGTCTGTTTCTTAGAACAATTCTTCTATTTATCTGCGGGCCTTTGAGCAAAGTAAGAGAAACCAATAGAAACAGCAGGCAGGGAGCAGAATGGATGGTGCCACACTCACCATTTTGTACCTCTATGAAGTGCACTTGGCAACATCTCTTGTGTGGGAATTGTTTTAAATCCATCAAAGCTACAACTCAGGGTTTGCTGCAGGGACATTAGGAGATTTGAAGGACCCACTGAGAATTCACGAGAATAGCTGAGGATTCTCTGGACAAATAAAGAAAAGTGAAAGACAAAATCGGAAAGCAAGATGGTGCCCAAACATGAAAGGGTCTGAGAGTCCCTTTACTCTCAAAGGTAGGACAGGTTCCTGTGACCTCTTCCTCCTGGGCCCTGCAGGCTGTGGGAGGAAAGCAGGCTGGATGAGAGCAACTGAAGCGCACTGGGGGTCTCTGCATGCTGGGAAGGGAAGCTCCCAGAGCTGGATGTCACTGTGAGGACAGAACTCACTTTGGTGGAGAGAAGGTCAACGAGCATCTTAGTCCCCTCAGAGCTCAGAGGCAATGTTTTCCAAGACTCAGTGTGTACAGAGGGTGTTCTGGGAAACCCAGGAGCAGAAGACAAAGCCAGGTGCCTCAATGCCTCACACCATATCACGGGATGACACGAGGGACTGGGTTTTCAGACCTTGCCTGTCCAGAGCTTATAATAATGTTGGATGGAGTTTCCCAGGGTATTATTTTCTGTTGACTCCTTTAACCTATGTGTGATGGTTAATTATCTGTGTCTGCTTGGCTCGGCTTTGGTCACACATCCATCTAGACATTGCTGTGAAGGTACTTGTTAGATGAGATTGACATTTAAATCAGTAACCTTAGAGTAAAGCAGATGACCCTCCATAATGTGGGTGGGCCTCATCTAATCAGTGGAAGGCCTTGAGAGCAAAAACTGAGATTCCCTGAAAAAGAAGCAATTTTGCCTCAAGACCGCAACATAGAAACCCTGCTTGTATTTCCTTGTTTTTGGGGTGTATGTAGGGGTGGTTGGCATGGACACCTGACTGTTTTATTTGGTGGACACCTGACTCAGTTTTATTTGGTGGAAGGAGGGCCCAGCCTGGCAGGTGTACATGGGGAGGGGGGGCTGTCCCAGGAAAGAGAGGAGAGGGATGGTGTTCAGGGAGGATGGGATGTCCAGGGAAGACAAATGGGGAGTGCCAGGGAGGCAGTGTCCTCGGGAGCAGTGAGGGGAGGCCCCGGGAAGGGTGGGGGGGCCGCACCCTGGGGAAGAGAGGAGAAGGGTGGTGTCCTGGGGAGGAAGGGGTATCCTGAGAAGAGGGGGCAGTGTCCACAGAGAGGACCTCCTGGGGACTGGCCCGCTTCCCAAGGAAGCACTCCCCTGCTTGCATTTCCTGCCTGCTGGCCTTACCTGCAGATTTCAAGTTCAAGATTGCAGCATTAACTCTTACCTGAATTTCCAAGCTGCAGATATTGGACTTGCCAGCCCCCCACAATCACGTGAGCCAAATCCTTAACATAAATCTCTCTCGATCACATATACGTACTCGGAATGAGACAGGAAAGTTTCCACCCTGCAATACTCTACGAAACGCCGTTTCCTGGAGGAAATCCCTGAAAGTTTTCCTTGTAGCTGGATCTCCCCGCCAACCAGAGCATCTCAGCGTTGGGAACGGAGGTGAGGGTCACCGAATTCACACATCCTTCAAAGTAATGCCACCACGTTTTCTATTTCTAATGTGCCAGGCACCGTCAGATGTAACAACAGCTTTTCCAGAAGAGAGAAACATTCCCACGTTAAATATTCACATAGACCGTAAGAGGGGCTTGAATTTCAAAAATCTTAAGACTGTGAAGCAATGTGTGTGTGTTTGAACTTCAGAATTATAGTAGTTAGCGATAGTGAACTTCATTTTGTTTTTGTGGGATGTCAGGTGCCGTTTGGGTCAGTGCTAACCACCAATGTTCTAAGCCTTAGTGTCCTCACCGGTAACAAGGGGACCCCAGTAGCAGAGTCCCCATGTTGGCTTATGAGGTTTGAATGAGATTTGCTCAGGTGCTGAGCGCAGGGCCTAGCTGGGGGAACCACTCATGCAGTCTTCTTATGTTATGATTCTTCGCAAGAGTTGGCCACCCCACCTGGCATCTGGATGCAGGGTCGAGAGGAGAAGTCCCTGAGCTCAAGTTCACAGACCACTTGGGAAACCCCCGGGTCACCCAGTTAATCATGACACCAGGCTATAAATGCTAAAAGGTGAAGCAAGGGAGCACCAAGCACGTTCCATATAAGCCTGGCCACACTGGAAGTGCCCTCCCGACGTCTGTCACTTGGGGTCCAAGGGCAGCTGTGAACAGGCTGGCTGCTCTGTCCACGGGACTGCGCTTGTCCAGGCCCAGCTGCTCAGCAAGGGAGGCCCAGCTCACGTTTACAGAGTGCCTGCTATTGCCCAGGCTCTGTGTCAGGCAGGTTCAGATTCCATTCAGAGGGGATGGTCATCCGTTCACTCATTCATTCATTCAACAAATGGTGGAATTTACCAGAGACCTGCTTTGTACCAGCACCTGGTCTGAGAGAAAGGTAGTCAGTAGGGAACAAGACAGGCAAGGACCCTGTTCTCATTGGACCTGTATTCTAGCGGGGGAGTCAAGCAGTAACTTCAAAGTGCCATGAAGAAAATGAGGCCCAGTAACACGAAAGCAATGGCTGGGGGCTGTGCCTCGAGGAGGTTGGTCAGGGCAGGGCTCTGGAGGATACGCCGTGTGAGCTGAGAATGGAATGAGGAGCCAGCTGTGTGAACACCTATGGGAAGGACATTCCAGAAGGAGAGAACAGCAAGTGCATGGGTCCTCGGGTGGAAATGGGCTTGGAGTGTCGTACGTAGGAACAGACAGGAGTCGGGAGGCAGTGGGAGCGGTGAGCTCCGGGAGGTGAGCCAATCACGCGGCTCCTTTTACACAGAAGGAATCTGAACTTCTTGCAGTGGAATAATGATCGTAAGATTGATAGTTAGCCCCATGCCAGGCAGGAGCCTAGCTGCTCTCTGTATGTTCTATCTTATCCTTACATCAACCCTGCAAGTCGATGGCATTATTCTCATTTCTTGGACAAGGATATGGAGGCATTGAGAGGGGAATTTCCACGTCAGGGTGAATCGGGATAAAGTGCATCCAAGGCAGAAACGTAGTTCTGTGGTCTCTGGACCCCAAGCTTTATTGAGATGGTTTCAGTCGCCATAAGGAGCCACTGGACCCAGGGCCCCCATTTGGGCGCTTTGTGCACGTGAGTGATTCCCAGGACCTGGAGGGCCGTGCTTCCTGTCGATCTCGAGCTCAGTGGTGATTCAGGACCCTGGTGGGGAGCACATTTCATCACAACATCTCAGCTGCTGGAGTTGTCAGGTTGCCCTGCATGTCTGACACGGAACATGGTCCCATCTCTCCTTCTCCTGAGTTCAATTTGAACGTGCGTGAGGGGGGTGTAGGTCGAGGGCAAGAAACTGGGGAGGGGTTGGTCTGCCAGGCGAGCAGGCAGCAGAAGGGGCAGCGAAGAAAGGAAAAGGAGCAAAGCCCGGTCGTCAGGCTGCGGTCTCAGCCTTCTAAACTCTTTGCTTCTCTGATTGATACTTTTCAATTATTCCTTCCCATTTCACTGACATTTGAAATGCTATTTTTTTTTCCTAGCGATAACTTCAAATGCTTAAGTTTCCACAGTCCTGGTAGCCCTGTTTAGCTGTAGTGGTAAATTGCTTCCTTGTACAACATAATGGCAGTGACAGCCTTTTGCTAGGGAAATGAGTTCTCCAGTGGGACACGCCAATGATAAGACGTCCGGTTTTGAAATTGTATTTCTCTGTATCAGAATTAAATCTGGACTTTATATTTCTGGGCTGCCATGCTCAGGAGCTGGCCCCATGCACTACACCCCGAGACTGACAAGCAGTGCTTACACAGGACTCTTCCGCTTAAATTGGATCCGTGCTTTTATGCACTCTCCTATTATTAGCTATTAAAATCTCTCAAACTGCAGCCCCCCCCACCCCCCTTTTCTTTTTCTTCTTCATCACCATCTCTTTTTTTTTCTTCTTTTCTTCTTAAATAGTGATAGGGTTGTCCAAACCTGAAACCCAGACAAGGACAGAGTGGGGGAGAAGAGGCTTTCTCATCTTTGCGGCAGTAATTCCCATCCAGAGGCTGAAAAGTGTAAAATTAACGCAAACTTAGTAAAATGCAGCATTGATTTTCTGTGATTCATAGGGGCGCCTGCTTTTCATTACAATAGAGGGTCGGGGCTGAACATGTAATACGGGGAGGTTGAAAGGCTTTCAGTGGATGACTTTTCCTGGATGCAAAAGGGGGATGGATCCTTTTCTGTAAACGCGACTCATGAACTTTCCCTTCCTCTCCAGTTGTCACTTGCATGTCTGTTCCCGTGAGTCTCCCTCCCCCGCCCCCCCCCACCCCACAGGAAGAGTCAAAACCAAAGCCAAGAGCCCCCCCCCCCGCCCCCGCCCCGTCCCCAAGCATTTTATCTGCACCATCTCTTGACCACGTTTAGTGTGTTCACTTGGGTTTTGGTCTTATTAACATATCAGCATCCAGCCGAATAAAAGAGGCGACCTGGAGGGTATCGCATATGTAATTTCATTTAACCTGAGCATTAATTTATCTCTTAAAATAATAATAATAATAAAAGCACAAAGTAATCAGCTATGTTTGGGTAAGGATTTTTTCCTTCTGCTTGTGTTCTGTTACGATCCAAGAGCTTTTTCTCTGTCCCTTGGTCCCGTTTTGAAGTTATTCAGGTTCCTGCCTATCTCTTCTTCCTGGAGGATTTCATTATTGGCATTTGGATGAGGGGGGGTCCTGAGAAGTCGAAATATTTTCTGTGCATTTGGTTTAATATCACCAAGATCCTATCAGCAGGCAGCGCAAAGTGGTTTTCATGGAAAATGAATGTCAAGGTTATCGTACATGGAAAAGCAACTAAGGGAGCAGGAACTACAGGTGTGGCTGCTCAGCACTGACCTTGAACTGGCTTCCTGCTAAGAGCGTGGAGGAGGGGCGGGGCAGCATGGTGTCAGGGAGCCCCCTTTGCCCTGCTCCATAGTACCAGCTACCTTCAGAAGGGGGCTTCCCCCATTCAGATGTGTGTACAGAGAGGAGGCTGCAGTTTGACCAGAATGTAACTCTATGGCTCGTGTTTCCTAAATGTCATTAATAATCAGGAACGCTGAATACAGAAGGGCAAGTTAAATCCTGTCATTGAAACAGCAAACAGCTTTAGTCAAATGTATTGGCAAAGGATTAAAAATGCATCAAGCATGTATTTGTCTTCTCTATGGGAAGGCCTTATTAATAGTCTGAAGAGTGGAAAGCTTTGCCCTTACACAATCAGCGCTGTAGTCGTTTCTTTAAAAATATGTTTTAATGTGTGAAATTGCAGGATGCCAGCATTGCCATTAAAACCCCTCTCCAGTTCCAATAATTCCTCCACTTACATTCCTTCCCCTTCCCTCCTCCCTCCTATTTTTTTTTTTTTAATTCTGCTTCTTCCAAAGCATATTTCAGAGTGGTCAGAGCAGGAACGCAGGGTTACCAGGAAGGCAAACACACAGCTCCTGCCTCTAGTTCTGTGGGCTGCAGCCAAGAGTGGGGTGGTCCTGCTACAGCTCCTGGGCTCTGTTCACTGGCCAAGGTCAAGGAAACCTTTCCTTCGGAGGAATTTAGACTCTGACGTTTGTGGCAGAAAGAGCGTGATGCAGTCCCAGCTCTCTTCTTTCATGACTTGGGCACTGACTGCATACCAGAAAGTGTATATGTGATGATTCTGTCGTTACCCATAACTCTGTTATTGACGTGGTTCCCAGAGGTGAGGCAGCATGCCTCAGGTCAAGTGCAAATAATATCAGAGCCCAGCCCAGGTCTACTGATGTCTTAGTCGCTTTTCTTCCCTTCCCTTTTCATCCTTTTCCTTGTCTGTCTCCCTTCCTCCCTCCCTCTCTCCCTGTCCTTCTCTCCCTTCTCCCCTGCTTCCTTCCTATCCTCCCTCCTGCCCTCCCCACTTCCATCCGTTTCTTCCTTCCTGTTTTGGCCCAGTCTTGTTATTCAGTGGACATCTTTTATCAGCACCTATTGTATGCCAGGGTCCCAGATGTGTGACACGCAGCCTCTGCCTTTAGAAACCCAACTTCTTTTCCGTGTACATGACCCCAGGAGCCCCGTGGAAGGCTGTGGGTCTCCACTTCTCTACCTGCACTCATGAGGAAGGCAGGCCTGGGTCATCTCTACAGTCCTTTCCAGACCTGCAGTCTTCAAAACGATGAACTGCGGAGAAATGGGAAGTGTGTGACAAAACCACCCCCCTCGCCCGTTTTGATTGCATTCCTACTGGTTCCTGGAGCAATGGGTGACATGTACAACAGGTTGCCATCCTCCTCTGGGCTCCTTCTGCCTTGTGTTTCAGATTCAATGCTCATGTGCCGTGTTGTCAACACGCTTGCTCACGGACTGTAATTGTACGCACACATACAGTCGTCGGAAAAAATCAATGCAATCTGAATGTCTCTTCCCCTGTTGGGTCTTTGGTAAATTGTAGTGGAGAGCTATTGATCTCTAATTGTGACGTGATTTTTAAACAGCAGTAAGATAAACATGGTCTTAGTGTATTCATTTTACTGGATAATACTTATCTAGACAAAAAGAGATGCGAAGCTGCTGGAGCTACTCAGCTTACCTCTAGGAAAGATACCGTGAATCCCCTTCAATAAAAACAAAGCAAAACAAAGCTCTCCAAGCTGAACGGAACGGGAAAATTGCTCTCTTGTCACTAATTTTGATTGAATTGAGTCGGCAATCTCTGAACTGGTTCACTGATACAACAATGGGAAACATTTAACTATTTCTTGCACTTTTACACGTTGGAAGTGGTTTTTCCGACAGTCAGAGGGAGTGTGTGTTCCAGGCTCAGACACACGCAGATGACAGATGGCCGACTTGGATCCTGGGACGTGGTGAAGTGAGATGCCGTCCAGAAGAGCTTGGCCCTTGCCCATTGGGAGAGTCCGGGGCCCGGAGGTGGTGATGTTACTGACCATGCCAGCTGACATTGATCGAGGGCTCTGTGCTCAGACTCTGAGCTAAGTGCTGTGTGGCCATCAATCCATTGACTCCTCACAACGTCACCGTGACGGCGCTGCTTTCCGACCTGACCCCGAATTTTACAGAGGGCAGAGCTCAGCAGTGGCCGGACCTGGTTAAGAACGAGTCTTGGGTCAGAAGGGCTTCTGGCCCAGGAGACAGGACACTGCTGTTCTGGCTGTGGCTCCACTGGTAGACATGTCTTCAGTTATCAGCTGCAACTCACCAAAAGATGAGTTAGCTAGGGCTGTCCCGAGAAATAGGACCAATGCGATGGACATATATGCATATGTGTGGACCTATGGCAACATAGATGCATACAGAGAATGTATAGAGAGAGACAGAGAGGCAGAGAGGGATTTCATTCTGAGGAATTTGTTCGTAGCACTGTGGGGGCTGGCAAATCCAAAATCTCCGGGGCAGGCTAGAAGGCTGGAGACCTAGGGAAGAGTTACTATCGTTGCTCAAGTTGGAAGGTAGTCTGCTGGCAGAACTTCCTCGTGCTCATGGGAGGTCGGGCTTTGCTCTATTAATGCCTTCCACTGATTGCATGAGGCCCACCGACACTGCGGAGGGCAATCTGCTTCACTCAGCATTCACTGGTTTCAACGTTAATCTCTTCTGAAAAAGCACTTTCACAGGAATATCGAGACTAGTGTTTGACCAAATATCTAGATGCCATGGCCCAGCTGCGTTGAAACATGAGATTAACCGTCCCAAGTCCACTAGACGTTGCATGCATCTCCTCAAACCATACGCATCTCCAAGCAAAGACATAATAAGGTTCTGCTTACATCTAATGGGATGTACCGGCCTGCGTACAACAGCAAACGCATAAACCCTTTTCCCAGAAGAGGCTTCACGTCCTTGGCTGCTGCTCAGTGTTCCCCCTGACATCTGGGAATACTGTGATGTCAAGAGAACAATACTCTGCTGGACGTTTGGGCAAGTTGCTAATTTTTCTACGCTTTGGTCTCCTCCGTCATAAAATGGGGAAAGTAGTCCTGCCTCTCTACCTGGTGGTGACAACTAATGAACGTGATGCTTCGAAGGTGCCCACGCTCGGTAAGTTTGGGCTGCCTCCCACTTCCCTTCCTGAATCACAGTTTTCAGTAGACCAGGCATTGACAAGCTTTACCTGTAAAGAGCCAGACAGTAAATATTTTAGGCTTTGCGAGCCATGTGCTCTCTGTCCCACCTGTTCCACTCTGACCTGGTGGCGTGAAAGCAGCCATAGATGATACCTAAACAAATGGCTAGGCTGTGTGCCAATAAAACTTTATTGGGGTCACTGAGATGTGAACTTCATATAACTTTCATGAGTCATGGACTCGTCTTGTTCTTTTGATTTTTTCCAGCCATTTAAAAATATAAAACCATCATGGGCCATACCACAGCTGGTGGCAGGCTGGACTTGGCCCACGGGCCCTGCTTTGCCAAGCCCTGCACTCGATGCTGAGCCCCCCTGAGGGCAGGAACCGTGTGTATTCTGCTCTTCCCTGTAACCCCAGCACATGTCCTGTGCAGAGCCGATATGGAACATGTACCTGTGGAATAACAAAATACAGCCCTTAATCTGCTTAGTGCTTAGGGTGGTGGGGAGGGCAGATTGGAGAACTTTTTGGCTGCATCGTGACAAGGTGTTAGCACTGTCTGTTTCAAGACCTTAGTCGCCACTTGGTTCTTTAAGAGGAAACTTTAAAGTTCACGGCAGTGACTATGATGAAATGGCCAATAAAAATGGAAGAAACCAATGTTCCAAAATCCATTTTATTGAGTGATTTATTATCCATTCATTAATTTAGTAGCAACAGTTTTGTTCCCTCTGCCACACACACACACACACACACACACACACACACACACACACACACACACGGCAAAACTTTGTTTTCCCCCGTTCCCCAGGGAGTCTTCGTTTCTGGGTGGCCTAAAGAGAGATCAGTGAAGCTATGCGGTGCAGTCGATTAAAGCACAGCTGTTCATCAATTAGGACCGAGAAAACGGTCCTGCTGTCTCAGAGGGCGTGATGCGCCTCGTGTTGGCAGAGCACCATGAGGCATGATTGCAGGGCCCGTTTCCCTGCATTCGCTGCCCGTAGATGCTTGTCTGGGGGTAACCCAGGGTCCCAGGTTCCTGGGCCTTCGCTGTCCACAGCCCTTCTCCATCCAGGCCCAACCCCACACCCAGGGCACTGACCACCCTGTTGTCATCCAAAAGCTGATCTGCACCCTAGAGAGTGATGGAAAACCAGGGTCACCATGGGTCCCCTGTGGACACAGCTCGAAGAGTGCAGTGTCTCTGGTTTGACCCGAATGAGCTTTCCACTGGGATGGCAAAGGGGAAGTTGCTGTGAATTCAGAAAGCCTAAGTTTTCACTATCATTTAATCAACAACAACAATAACAAAAAACAAAACAAAACAGAAAAAGCCCAACTATTTAAGTCTACGCCCGTTTCCTACAGTAATTAGAGGGCATCTCAGAGAGAATACTGAATATTATCTCGTTCTCTTAGTTCAAGTCCAGGTTATTTCCCTTTCCATCATATTTTGAATGAAATTTGCCAATGTTATGTGTGAGTTGACCCCCACCTACCTCCCAACGTCAGCTCATGCCAAGGTACCTCAGGGCCTTTGCACGGTCTCTTTTGTCTCCTGTTAGTCTTCACTTACATGTCACTGCCCCAGAGAGACCTTCGCAGGTCATATTACCTAAAGTTGTCTTCCCTTTTATAATTCATCACCTCGTCCTGTTTGTGTCCACAATCTGTAATTCTTTGCTTTGTCCGCTCCTCTGCGTCCCGCCACCCTCTGCTTTCCTGTAAGCTCCATAAAAAGCTTGGCACAAAGCTGGAGCTCAGTGCACCCCTGTTGACCAGATGACTGAAATGTGTGGCTGGGGAAAGAGCCTCACAGACTGGGGACGGCCCTGGAGTGGCGACCAGAGCTTTTGGATTCAAGACTTAGTTTTAACACGTGCTCGCTGTGGTCCAAGGCCAATCGCTTAGCCTTTGAGTGTCAGTCTCTACAGCTGAGAAACAAGGACAAAGCTAGAAACTTTCTCTTAGGAGAGCTGGGACAATGAAATGCTGCAAAGGTTGTGCAGAGGAACTTGTGAACTGTAATCCATGCTATACATCTCAGTCAACGGGGACACTCCCAGCTTGTGGAGGGCAGGCACAGAGAGTGGCTCAGCTTTGTCACCATACCATCTGCAGACTCCCTGTTCCCTCTCCATAGTGACTGTTGAGTAAAAGGATGGTATGGGCTGGTCTAAGCCAACACTGAGAAACTGAGCATAAAGGAGTCACATGCTGAAAGGGAGATTGGATTCCCTGATGCAGGGCTGCGTTGTGTCCCATCCACACTTCATAGGTTGAAGCCGGAACCCAAGTAACTCAGACTGTGACTGTGTTTGGAGACAGCGTCTTTGAAGGGGCGATGAAGGTGAAGTGAAGTCCTGGGGTGGGTCTTAATCCAATGTGACTGGTGTCCTTATCAGAAGAGATTAGGACACAGGAAGATTAGGAGGGAAGACCACATGAGAACACAGAGAGAAGACAGCCATTTGCAAGGCAAGGAGAGAAACCACCCCTGGTGGCCTCAGAAGAAACCACCCCTGTTGACACCTTGATCTCAGACTTCCAGCCTCCAGGACTGTGAGGAAATACCTTTCTGTTGTATAAACCCCCTAGTCTGTGGCACTTTGTTGTGGTAGCCTGAGAAGACTAACAACCCGGCACCCTTTTGCAGCGATAAGCACAGCTTCTGTGCAAAGAGAGCTGACCTTGTTTAAGGCACCATGAGATGTGCATTGTAGAAAAGATCTCCTGGCAGGTTCCAGCAACCTGGCAAGGCAGGGCTGTCACATGAGGAAACTGAGGCAGAGAGGAAGTACTACGGCCTGCCCACAGGCGTGCAGCCAGGATGAGGCAGTGCCAGAGCCTCGAGGTGGATCTGACAGGCTCTGAGAAAGACCTCTGACTTTGAATCTTGGCTCCATCATCTGCTGGCCATGGGATCTTGGCAAATTACCTGACCACAGAGTGTCAGTTTCTCCATCTTCATATGGGACTGATAACAGTGGTACCCCCCTCTCCGGGCTATTGAGCGGTTTCAGTGAGATCATATGCTCGGAGGGCTTTCTTAGCACATAGAGATGGCACAGGATAAGCTCCAAATGTACGGGCATTCTTCACAGCTCTTATATCCGGTCGGCTGGACTTGAGAACCTGCCTCTTCCTATGCCCCGGGCTGCCACTGGTCTTGGTGACGGAGCCTCTGGGTGGGGGTAAGCCACAGTGCAGAGCCCACCCGAAGGGAATTGGTCTCTAGCAGCACATCTGGTGGTTTCAACCTCTCTCTGAGCCCACGTGATCACCGTTTGGGCCTTTTAAGGACCTTTTCCTGTACCTCCTGCTGCTGTAGAACAAACAAGAAACCTGCTGTGGCAGCCAGTTGCCTCTTAATGAAGCAACATAAATGTCAAATAGGTGTGAAAGCGAGACTCATGTGAATAACCTAGCTCAGGAGATAGAGCACAAATCCTATCCTGCAATGTGCATGTTTTTTTTTTTTTTTTTGGCTTTGATGGAATTCTTGAGCTCAGTGGAAATTGGGGAAAAGTTAAAGCAGAAAATAATGATGCTTCCTAACCACATTTGCTAAAGGCATAACGATCCTGATGGTTTTCGAATCCAGTCACTCCCTGGTCCTGGCCAACAGCGGTCGTGCCACTTCCTGGCTGTGCAGGGCTAGGGGAAGTTACTTAATCTCTCTGTGCCTTGGTTTCCACATCTGTATAATGGGATTCATTAAAATACCTGTCTCGTAGGTGACTGGCAAGACCAAGAGTCAAAACGCACAGAGAGCATTTAACAGAGTGTCTGCTCAAGAAATGATAGCTATGGCGTGGTAATTACTACCATCATTGGTTTAGTTCCCTTCTTCTCCTCCTATCCCCCCCCCCCCACTATGCTTGGCCTTCCGAACCCACCAGTTTCTCCCTGTCCACACCTGGCTCTGTTTACTCTGTTCTGGAACTTATCCTTGTTTCCCCCTACAAGGCACTGCTTTCATCTCTGCCTCGTAGACCAGTTAGTACTCACCCTCCGAGGTCCAGATCACACCACCTCATCTGTGAAGCCTCTTCTGAGCCCCAGAGTATTTGCAGCTTCCGTAGTTTGTTTCACGTAGTTCTCCTAACTTCTTGCAAAGTGAGTCCTCTTTCCCCATTTTATACATGGGAAAGTGGAGGCTCACAGAGATTGATTTGTCCAAGGCCACAAGCTTTCAAGGTCACAAGGTTTCAAACCCAGGGCTCTGTGGTCCCTAGGCCACCCTGATTTACCCCTCTGTCTCTTCTCACGTATGTCATGTTGTATTCAACTTATTTGTGTGGTGGCCACGGACTCGGCCACATTGTGAATTCTTTGACACTGGGCATAAGTCTACTCATCTCTGTGTCCCCTGCATCTAGCATGATACCTGGCACAGGAAGGGGCTTGATAAACCTTGCCGGTTCCCATAAGCTTCACCAAGTCACTGGGCTTCAGTTTTCTCATCTGTAAAATGGGAACAATGTAAAATGGGGCTATGGTGGGGACAAGGTTACTACACGAAGGACCCACGGAGAGTCAGTTTCCTCTTCCTCCCTCTGCGATTTATGAGATAGAATTCGGTTTCCTCATTCTGAGAGCTAAGGTAGTTAGTCCATCTTTCTACATAAAGTCTTTGTCTGCTCTCTGTCTCCATCTGTGGCAGCACAGACAAGCACTAATTGAGTGCCGGCAGTGTGGCATTTGCCATACCTGGTACACCAGACAGCCCCTGGTCACTGCTAGAGACTTGGTACAGATGAAAGAGGCTCTTAGACATCACAGAATGGGGCCTTTCCTTCTGAAATGGAAGCTGGACTCAGCTGTGAATGGTGGGGGATTCAGGGGGCAGAGAAAAGTCAGTTACAGGGATGGAGAAACAGGTGGCATTTGTGAGGGTCCAGAGGAAAAGAGGTAGGCATACGTGGGGGTCATCAGTAGATGGTGCATTGGTGGGGGGAGGGGCTGTGCATAAGAAGAACAGGTTGAGGGGACTAACGTCGGGTAGAGGGGCTACACAGAGTGGGGAGAGACGTCCTGCTAAGCAGCGTGCAGCCCGTGAAACCCTCCTTCCCTCCCTGATGTTCTCTCTTCCTTCTTTCTCCCTCCCTCCTCCTTCCCTTCCTCTCTCTCTCTCTCTCTCTCTCTCTCTCTCTCTCTTCTCCCTTCCTTTCCTCTCTCCCTCCCTCCCTCCCTACTTGCCAATTTCAGAAGGATGGCGTTTAAGGCAAAATTAAAGTTGGAGAAGAGAAAAGACAGATTTTAGTGGGGTTCTAAGTGGGTGGGGGAAGGAAAAGAGATCAAATTAGAAAAGGATTAAAATATCAGTACAGTTTCTAAATCCTGATACTAAGAGCTATCTGTAAAGGACAAACGCCAGGACAGTCGTCACCATCACCTGTCTCCTGCTTCATTTCTGTTTCTGCCTTTGGTTGGCCATGACACAATTGCGTAGGAACGGGACCCATCAAGGGGCACCTTCCTGACCTCCTCTGTAAACCCAAAATCTCAGGGCTAAGCGTTTGATTTCTCCCAGCTTTAACTTAAAGGGAACAAGAATGCCCTATCTATCTATCTATCTATCTATCTATCTATCTATCTATCTATCTATCTATCTATCTATCTATATCTTTTCTTCCACTCTCCCATCCATCCATCCATCCATCCATCCACCTGCCCACTAGGCATTAATTTGGTAGTAGAAAAGGTGTGTGCAAGAGAGGGAAAATTATTTATTGATGTAGAGTTTATTGGGGTCATACAGACTTGGGATGAATTCTGTATTCTAGTTACTGTTTTTTTTTTTATTAAATTTATTGGGGTGACAATTGTTAGTAAATTTACATAGATTTCAGGTGTACAATTCTGTATTACATCGTCTATAAATCCCATTGTGTGTTCACCACCCAGAGTCAGTTCTCTTTCCATCACCATATATTTGATCCCCTTTACCCTCATCACCCACCCCCCACCCCCTTACCCTCTGGTAACCACTAAATTATTGTCTGTGTCTATGTTTTTTTCTGGTCAAGTCACCTCATCATTCAGAGACTCAGATTTGTCATCTGTAAACCGGAGCCAATGGCATGTACCTTGCAAGGCTGTTATGTGGTACCTACGCAGTAACCTTCACCACGTGCTTCCCCCGTGATGTGGATGGGACCCTCTTCTCACTAACCTGTGCAAGGCACAGCTGCACCATGAAGGGGTTATTGGCATATTTTCCCAGAAAGAAAACAGCAGGACTGCACTGACCCTCCTCACTGGGCAGTCAGAACGAGGCCCCCCTTGGAGAAGGTTCTCATTGCTCCCAAAGTCTGGCCTTCTTGGGGGCCCTCATTCTGCCAGAGGCCAGATTTGGCTTTGGGGTTTAGTCTGTGACAGCTGCCCTCCAGGGGGCGTGTGCAGCAGTAGGATTGGCAGGATGAGAGCTCTATAGGAAGGGTTTGCATGGGGCTTATTTTCTGCAAGGATGGGATGCTCAGAGACTGAGCAATATCGTCCAGCAATCCTGGTGGGGGTCCTTCACCCCATTTCCCCAGGTAAGAAATTTTAGTATGAGAAGTGTAAATTATGTTCTCAAGGCCACAGTGCCAGTGGGTGGATACACAGGTTGGCAGGAGGTTTAGGATGAGGAGCGCATCCTGGGTGCTCAGAAGATCCCACCACTTCTGTTTGGATTTAGAGGAGAAATCTCTACCCGATTTCTCCCAGCTTTAACTTAAAGGGAATAAGAATGGTCTATCTATCTATCTATCTATCTATCTATCTATCTATCTATCTATCTATCTATCTTCTACCTATCCATCTATCTGTCATCTTTCTATTTCTCTACTAATCTATCTGTCTTTAATTTAAAAATGCACTGCTCTGTGACACCTGTAGGTCTGGAGATCACCACTCTATGTATCTCAAAGAAGTTCCTGGAATGAGAAGCTCCCAGTGCCTCCCAGGGCCTGGCGACGAGCCTCACCTCAGGCAGCCCAGGAGTTCTGTGGTCCTGGACCTGCCCCTTTCTAGCTGTGCATGACGTGCAGGGGGCTGGTCCTCTCGGAGCCTCCTTGGCTGCTCTGCACACTGGACTTGATGAGGCTGACTTGGAGGGGTCACTGTAGGGCTGGCGGAGTGACAGAGGGGGAAGGGCCAGTGCAGGGCCTGGCACACAAAGGGCGCCCAGCAACGGAGCTGGGCTTTGTTCATTCGTTCCCGCACTTAACAAAGTCTGAGGACCACTTCTGTGGACTAGCACCGGCACGGCGTGCTGAGGGCACAAAAGCAGACATGCACAGTTCCAACCTGCAGTTTTACAACCTAACAGGAACCCCCTTTAATAAATCAATGGCTGATCTGTTCCCTGCGGCCGGGCTATGGGTAATGGGGAGGTGTGGCCCAGCTCATAGGGAAGCCTGGCTCTACGTGGGAGATGCTCAGAGGACCCAAGGACCAGATTCCCGGGGAGCCCAGGACTTGAAACACCAGAGAAAATGCAAATGTGTGGTTTCTTGGATTGTCAGAGCAGAGCCTCATCAGATCTGAAGAGCACGCTTTCTCTGAGAGTCACAGGAACAGGCCCTGCGTTCAGAAGTCCGTCCTTGTTTAAGGAGCCCTTTTGCAGATGTGGTTTCATGATCCACACGACAGGCCCCCAATAACGCCAATAAAGTGGGCGTTATTATCTTCGTTACATAAGAGGACATGGAGACTTAGACAGGGTGACTTGCTCAGGACCAGCTGGCTGCTCACCGTGCTGTGCCCAGGACTGTGGGGCTCCCCAGCCAGCTCTCCAAAAGCAGCCATTCCCTTCCAAACCCTCTGGGCCCAACATTTGCCATGTGCACAGCTGCCCTTCTTGTTTTCAATCTTCAACATTAAGTGTCTTTGGAAAGGTCGGCCAGTGACCCAAGTCTCCTGTGACTCAGACGGAGACACAGACTCTAGCTGGGCAGTGGCTGGTGCCTCTCTGGCACGTTGGGGGCCCACCTCCTGAAAACAGATTTAAAAATGGGCCTCAGGATGTGGGATGTGTCAACTCTCGGTGTCTGAAACGCCAGCATCTGGGGGAATTCATTATTTATATTCCGAGGAGGGAGTCTCTGGATGTTTTCCTTAAGTGAAAACATTTGATAAAAAGCCCAACTAATCAAAAAGAAGGAACTTTGATTTTAAAAAAAAAAGAAAATACGATTTAGCCTCTGAAGGTGGACCCTGACGTGTAGTCTGGGTTAACTCTTTTTGGGTGAGGAAATAGATGACCCTTACAGCCGTCCAGCGTAGACTTATATTTAAATGAATGTTGCCCTGTGCTAGTTTCATTGTTGAGAGTACAGCGTCTTTTCTTTTTTTTTTTTAAGGATATAAATTCCAACCATGTTTTGTGTAAAGGGTCTCAGCGCATACTGACATTGTGAGTGTCAGCCCCAGATCACTTTAATCAGAGAGTGGATATGCATGATAAAACGGATAAGGGACTTTAATCAAAAAATCCGCTGGCCTGGAAACGTGACGCACTCCGCCAAACACACTTCATCCCACTTTTCTTGTGCCACTGCCAAGATTCTATTTCATGAATATGCATTGGGCATGATATTACATTAAAATGTGACATTGGTGTATGGCGTGGAGGATTTAGAATTCCCTCCCTCCTGATATATATGTATATATCTGTATACACACGTGTGTATATATAACACACACATATAGATATATATATCTATAGATGTATACATACTTCTGCAAAGTTTTTGTCAATTGGACATTACTGTCCCAATATGATTTCTTTTCTTCCCAGAGCTTATTTGGGAGCTCGATATTGGATTTATAACCTGTATCATCCTTGTAAGAAATGAATAACAATAGTAGGCGGGAGTTTATTTAAACTCTACCCAGAAGTGCTCGATCCAGTTTTCGGCAAGGGTTCCATCTTTCCATATAAAATGCTCATTTGCGAGACAGGGCATAGGTGGGCGATTTTGTGGTTTGTTTTTATTTCTAGGAATTAATTCCATGTCCAGTGAGTGAGGGAGCCGGGGGCTTTTCCCGTTGTCCCTGTATCGCATGCCTTCTAGAAGCAGGGGCAGGAGACCAGGTGAAAACACATGTGGCTCCCTTCCTGAGGAACGACCTTGGGGCTCAGGTCTGCATGCTTTGGAGTTCCATGGACTCCAACTGCCGTCAGCCCCCAACTCTCCTCTCTGGCTGCCGTGTCTTTTCCTTTCCATCTAGATGGAGGCTGCAAATTCTGAGAACTTATCGGAATAATATCATGCCATGCAAAGCAAACGCCTCACCAAGTAAAGGTGCACCACGCAGATTAAAGATGAATGTGTTGGCAGATCTTGTTTGATATCTTGCAGAGAGTCTCTCCCGTGGAAGAATTCCGGGTGGCGTTTGGCAAGCAGAGATTCGTCTCAGGGAATCAGGGTCTGAGTGGCTCCATCATGCTATTTGAATGGAAATGGGCTGGGGTTCTGACTCTCCACAGGGCTGGGTGCCTTGGCCAGCTCAGGGCTTGTGCTGGTACCTGCCATACGTTTCACCTGTTCCTGCAACCACCTACATGGTGGCATTTTTCTGGGCATGAGAGCCATAAAACTACTCTCACCCACATAAATCTCTTTTGCAAAAAATGGATATGGGTGTTGTGCTGTAGGTTGAATAGTGTCCTCTTGCAAATTCGGGCCCACCCAGAACCTCCGAATGTGAACTTATTTGGAAATAGGGTCTTTGCAGATGTAATTAGTGAAGGACTCCTGAATTTAGGGTGGGCCCCAAGTCCGAAGACTAGTGTCCTCACAAGGATGGGAGAGGACACAGAGAGACTTAGAGAAGAGACAGCCATGTGAAGACAGGGGCAGAAACTGGACGGGTGGCCACAAGCGCAGGAATGCCTGGGCCACCCCTGGCTGGAAGAGGCAGGAAGGAGCCTTCCCTAGCATCTCAAGAGGGAGCTGGCCCTGCTGACATCTTGATTTTGGAATTCTGGCCTTCAGCACTGTGTGAGAATAGTTTTCTTTTAAGGTACCCAGCTTGTGGTATTTTGTTATGGCGGCGCCAGGACACTGAAACGGGTCAGATAGTAAACACTTACTGCAGGCCCCTCAGGAAAGCCCTAGCTGTCAGTTCTCAATTCCTCGCTCTCCAGCTTGCCTTGTGCAGGTGTCGCCTGCAAGTTGGGGTGATATCTCGTCTTGGAAGGCTGCTCTCGGAGACAGAAGACACGGGCCACAGACCAGTGAAGGCTGCCGAATGCGGCGGGGGCAAAAAGCCAAGCACAGACCCAACCGGGGACCTTCGGTGGTGGCTCAGCCATGCAGCCCGCCCAGGGACAGCAGCTCTCACCCATCACCCAGCTGTGATGCAGGAGGATCACACGGGGCAAACGTCCCTGATTGTGCCTGAGCACAGCTACCCGACCAGCAGGTGGCGCTCTGCTCAAAAGCCACTGGGACTGAATCATGCTTCAGTACATTCCGTTTTCTTTCCTGATCAGCAAATTTTAAATGCAAAGATTGCATTTAGCGGTAAGTTGAGGGAAGGACTGTAGCCATCCTCAGTTACAAAGGTCTGAGGTCCTAAGAGTCATAGAAATGCAAGGGTCCTTTAGGATGACCCTGGGCAGGTCACATGGATAGCATAGGTAGGGGCATGTATGGTATCCCTTCACGTCCCTGAGTCTTTAGCCATTTAAAAACTATGGGTAAAAATAATAACCAGCACACAAGATGGATGGGGGAACTGAATTAAGCGAGATGACTCATGTGAACAGACTATAAACTATAAGCTTTATATAAAATTAATATTCTAACCCTTTAAACGTGACTTCCCCTCCCTCCCTCCCTCCTTCCCTTTTTTCTTTTTCCGATATTCAACTTTGTTCTCCCTTTCTAGGCAAAGATATACATAGAGTCAGGCTGGAGAAAAGTATCACTTAAGGCTGAGTTTTGGAAAACCTTCTTTGACAATTAATAGACATGTATTGATTTCAAAGCACTTTGCTCACTGCCAGCATCTCTAAATTACTTCTCTATAAAACTAAAATTCAGCAGTCTTGAACCATCTATGGTCACTGATGGCTTCTGGTGACATCAGAATGACTGACAGACCAGTGGAGTCTGCATCCAGGGACCTCCCCCTCACCACCCTGAGCAAAGCCTTTGGGTCACCTTAGAATACTGAAAGTGAAAAATGGCAATTTGGGACCTGCTGGAATGGGGAACATGGTTCTCTGTGGTGGGGACTGAACTCTAAAGGGAGCCTCTCCTATTTGCCCCTCAAATTGCCGTTTCTGTTGGCTTTCAGTGACATCCTGAAAGCAAGCAAGAGAAATATTGTGATATTTCAAAAGCTTCATTGCCTCTCACCAGGGTGGTGATAGCCTAATGGGTGCAGTCTGGGCCATCATCATGGACACCCGCCAGCTTGGAGGGACAGACAGTTGGGTGCCAGGGACCAAGCCCTGGGCAAGTGAGAGGATGTTCGTCTGTCCCAGGCTCTACTGCACACAAGGCAGGAGACCTTGTCATGCCATATCCCACTCTGGGCCTCAGTTTCCCCATCTACAAGATGGGGAAAACCTCACACCATAGGGAATGTGTGGGGATCAAAAGGAACTATTTATAAGCAAAAGACACTTAGAAGTGGCAAGTGCTAATGTGATTTTCCACCATTTACTACAGAGCCTAGACAGTTATCCATTCACTAGGAAAATGGTGGTGTTTTCAGGGAAGTTCCTGTAATCCTACCTAAATAATTTTCTTGGGAAAATTCCACGTGCTGTAATTTTAGCTCAAGAGGCAAACCTGATGATGGGGGTTGGGTGGTGACAGCTGGCAAACACAGATGGCACTATGTCCACTTGTGGTCCCTGGCAGGTAAAACCATGCCGTGTTCAGGGTGTTGCTATCTCTTTCTTCCTTTATGAACCGTCCTGGGCAATATTTGCAAAGGCCAGTGCCCAAGGAAGGCAGGCTGGTTCTTCTGATTTCCCACCATAACTCATACAGATCCAAATCTCTAGACTCTGTGACCCAAGGATGGGAGCTGGAGGAAGAACACACATGTGCTGCATTTCTGACATGCTTGGTGATAATGAATCCTTTTGCATTGGCTTGTGGCATGTTGATGGCTCACATTGGGTTAGATCTTGTCATATTTCATTATGCTAGAATTCATAAGACATAGCAGAATATTGGCAGGAATTTGGGAATTAAGAAAAAAAACAACAACAAACCCACAACCTCACACCTACAGTATATTCCCTTATCTGTTCCCCGCTGTGGCTTCAGTTTAGAAAGCTCCCCCTGTGACTTTGTGTTATTAATTAGGATGGTTAGTTATCTGCGAGAAGCAGATATTTCTAAGATATAGGCACACAGTATGTGAACAGGGTATCTGGGGACTGACTCTACTTGAAGAAATAGAACCATGCTTGAAAGTTGCATTATGTGGTGAGGACAAATGCATCTAAAAATAACTCAAGAGTCTGATTTTTTCCCCTCCCCTTCCTATACAATGGCTATATATTTTGGCTTTGGGTTTTCAATGTTTTGGGGTCCTCCAGACATATGTGTAATTTTGACTTCCTTTTCATCTGCCTGGGCTGCTGATTAGGTTTTAAAATTTTATTTTATTGTGGTAGGAACACTTAACATGGGAGCTGCCCTCTTAGGAGATTTTGAAGTGCGTAGTACAGTGTTATTATGTCCAGGCACAGTTTCATCCAGCAAATCTCAGGAACTTGTCCATCTGGCATAACTGCAACTTTGCGCTCATCGACGAGCACTTCCCTTCTCCCTCCCCAGCCCCTGGCAACCACCGTTCCATTCTTTGCCTCTGTGAGTTTGTCCATTTGAGAAAGCTCATAGAAGTGGAAGCATGCAGTATTTGTCCTGTGACTGGCGGATTTCACTCACCATATTGTCTTCAAGGTCCATCCATTGCGCTTGTTGCAAATGGCAGGATTTCCTTGTCTTTTTTTTTTTTTTTTTTAAGGTGTTATTTCTTTAAGTGTGTTTTTCCAGGACCCATCAGCTCTAAGTCAAGTAGTTGGTTCAATCCAGTTGTGGAGGGCGCAGCTCACAGTAGCCCATGTGGGGATCGAACCAGCAACCTTGTTGTTAAGAGCGCCACACTCTAACAAGCTGCCCCCTCTTTCTTTTTATTTATTTATTTTTTTGAGGCTGAATAATATTCCGTTGTATGTATGTGCCATGTTTTCTTCATTCATCCATCGGTGGACATTCAGGTTGTTTCCCCATCCTGGTTGTTGTGAATAATGATGAAATGGACATGGTGGTGCAGATATCTTTTAGATGTCCTGACTTCAATTGTTTTGACTAAATACCCACACATAGGATTGCCAAATGCTATGGTAATCCCGTTTTTTAATCTTCTGAAGAAATTCCATCCTTTTTTTCCATAGTGACTGTACCATATTTTTAAAACAGGAAAACGTTAGGACAGAGACTGTTACTCATCAGGGGCTTGGGGTGGAAGGTGTTAAGGAGCACAGGTGAGGTGGGATACAGGCCGGCAAGCCCAGAGGCTGGCTGAGGTCAAGGTGAAAGTCCACATTGCGCTGCTCAGTGGTCCCTCCATGAAAATAATGACTAGGTCACGTGCTCTTTGAATAAAGGAATGACCCTGTTTCCGTGGACTCACTTGTAGGAATAACCAGTTCCTGTAAGAGAGGTGGCAGTGTTGGCCTGGGTGGGATTCAGCAAGAGAGTGGAAAGCGTTCTGTGTGTCTGTTGGATCACGAGCCTCAGCCCCACTCTGATTCTTGTCCCCCGTAGGTACTAATTATTAACCTTGACCACGCCGTCCAAATCTCCGGAGGGAATCAGAGAACTGTGAATGTAGCTCCGTGTCAGGCTACGTGAGGTTATGCTGACACCTCTGAACCTGTGTGTTGAGGGTGCTGGGTGGGGACCGTCCCTCCGCATGACACTGGAAGCCAGACTCAGCCATGCTCGCAGCTTGCATCCTTCCTCCTTCCTCCTCCACCAGGGGCTTTTGGTGGAGGAAGGGCGTGCATGGGGGCTGAATGCAGATGACAGGCACGGCTCCACCTCTGGTGTGAGCTGTCTGCTAGACACTGTGGTGAGGCGCATCCCCTCTGCTCCCCACTTCCCTTGCTGTGCTGGCAGAGGCAGGCCTGCTGGTCTCACCCACCCAGGTGCAGGTAAGGAGGGTTGGAGCAGGGCTCAAAGAGGCAGGCCCAGCTCCCGTCTGTTTACCACCAGCGCCTGGCAGTGACGGAGGGAACCTGTGCGTGCACGTTGACCATTAAGACAGAGTGACCCTACCCACTGATCCAGTTTGGATCAGGGATGTCCTGGGGTGTGACTCATCAAATAAGCCTTTTCTTCCTTTGAGGCCCAGAGGTGCTCTGGGGACGGGACAAGAAAAGGAAGGAACATTAGGGCAGTGGACATTTTCTCTCTGACACTGCTGGTATGATTGCCCCATTTAGCAACTAAAAATACAGGATTCCAGGTGAAGTTTGAATTTCAGATGTACTTATTGGGGATAGATTTATACTAAAAACTTATCTGAAATTACAATCTAAGTGGGTGGCGTGGGCTGATGCGCCCCTTACCACACAAATTCATAGGTTAAAGCCCTTACCCTCCATGTGATGGTATTTGGAGATGGAAATACTATGGAAAATACTATGGAAAAACTATGGGAGTTCCTATGTTTGGCTTATATTTTTTCCTGCCTACCTTTAGCGTTGCTGGCACTTTTTGAGCTGCCTGAAGGGCAGCTGTGGGCAGGGGCTGAGCCGTGAAGGGGTAAGAGACAGTGAAACTGAAAGATACCAAGAAATTTCCTGCTTAAGCGTGGCTAATTCTTGGGAAATTGCAGAGTAACATGGCCCAGGCTGCTTTCATTGTTTCCTAATTAGGAGGAAAACACCTTTTCAGTGACCTAAGGTGGTGTCATCCAACATGGCTTGAGATCACAGGTGGGAAATTCACTGAAACAGAGCGTGTGCGAGTTCGCTCAGCATTACCTTGCGGTTCCAGAGTCCCACGTGCATGGAGTGGATATGTTGGCAATTTCTGGGTGAAGAGTGAATGAAGGGAACCAAAGACAGTTGCAGCCAGTGCTGGTGAGATGCTTTTCTGCCTCAGTCTCAGTGGCTCCTTCAGTCTTTCTTCTCACTATGGAAGGCACGTGGCAATTACGTCAGAGTAGTTTTCAGACAGGAGACCTTCTGCACTGACTGCTTATGGGATATTTGGCAAGTTACTTCTCCCTTCTGAGCCTCAGTGTCCTCATCTGTACAATGGGGAGGAAAGGGACAGGACGACTGATGAGATTCAATAGATAGTGGATATAAGGCATAGCCTGGCACTCAGTAGGTCTTCAATAACTGGCAGGCACTGTTTTTATTCACATAGTTTGTGCCCTCGTCATAAAGGCAGCAGGCAGGGTGTGTGTATCAGGGGATCGTTAGGAACACTTACAAATACAGACATTTCCTTCTTAAGTGGAAGGCTATTTCGTGTGCATAAATATTGTATTGATAGCAGCAATGATAAAAAGTACAAAAGTGACCATAAAACAGTACAACGGATGTGACTTAGCATTGCAGGGATCCACGTAGGTCTGAGGAACTGGTTTGACTTGCGGGGTTTTCATATCTAGGCAGTCTTAACAAACAATACTTAGATTAACTGGCTCCCTGATTAGAGTCAAAAATCGTGTTTTGGTATTATACAAAATGCACTAGAATAATTGCTTCAATAAGAGGAGTAGCCAGCCTATGGGTCCATACCTGCAGATGTTACCAGTGGGTGGCCTGGGATTACCAGCAGGTGGCCTGGGGCTTCTTGGTACAGATTCTCAGAAGTGGGTGCTGGGGTCCTGGTTCTGAAAATGATGCTCTTCCCAAGTCACTCTTGTGTTGTCTTAACAGCACCAAATCCAGGAGAAGTGCGGATAAGCCCCGTAAGCTACCCTGACCCATGGGAATCCAGAGAGACCGTTGATATCATTTTCTCCTGGTGAAATCGAGGCTCAGAGTTAGGAGTGACTTGCCCAAGGTCACATGGAGATGAATGTGAATCTCCAAAGCTGTCCTATAATTGCCAAACTTTGACTTTCACGTCCACTCACTAATATCTTCTCTGTATCCCCCTGGCTTGGGGGAGACCCTGGACATTACCCCTCTCTACCGTGTGTGAGGTACATAACTTGAGGGACATATTGGTTATTATGGTTGACCCCAACTTCTCTTCCTCCCCAGATAGTTAGTTGGAACCACTTGGATTAGTCAGGGTGATCAATGCTAGCTGCAGTAACAAATAAGCCTAAAAACCTTACTGGCTTAGTGTCACACCACATCAGTGATGTCTAGACTGGTGGGTGGCCTTTTACCAAGAGGTTGAGAACCCAGACCTTTATGTCCTGTGGTGATGTCATCTGCTAGGACCTGCACTGAAGAAAGAGAGCCTGGAGGACCTCACAGGGCATTTGATGGACCGGCCTGGAACTGGCATCACTTTTGTCACTTTATATTGGTAGAAGCCAAGTCAAATGGCCCAATCTGAACTCTAAAAGAGGCTGAGAAGTGTAGTGTTCCTGGGTGTCCAGGAGGAGAAAATGGATTAGAAAATGTCTCCCAGGTTTATCCTGCAGCACCCATGGCCACCTCTCCCTCCTTGCTAGTGGGTGGCCTAAGAACAGATTTATAACCTAGTTCTGGTCAGTGTGTCTAGAGGTGCTGACAGCTGGGTCTTTTAGGGAAGGTTCTCTCACACTTAAGGAGATGGCCCCTTTTCTTCCTGTGTAGAAATTTCTAGAACTGCTGCAATCTTGTTCATACTTGCTCAAGGAGGAAGCACACACGCCGAAAAGAGCCAAACAGAGGGAATCATACAGCAGCAAAGCAGGTCCCCTAGCAGAGGTGCCTGAACCTCTGCTGCTGAGAGATGAGCCATCATTCATCGTGGAAGCCAGGGTGAACTTGGCCTTGCCGTTGCCTGTGGCTAAGATCATCCTAACTGATAGTGCCAGTGAAAATTCTTTGCTGCAATGTCCGAAAGAGAGCGAAGGATGTCAAAGTTATTTAATAAACTGGATCATTACAGACAGCTGGTGCCAGACATGTGGGTTGGGCTCAAAAGCCTAGAGGCAAATTGGAAAAGGGGGTAAGCAGGGGCTTCTGACTCAGAAAGAGCTGGATTCAAGCTTGCTTAATGGCTCACCAGTCCTGTGACCCCAGGACCCACCTTCTCTGAGCCTCTGTTTTTCCAGATAGTCCCAATGCCTACCCTGTCAAGCTGTTGAAATTCTGCATGTCAAGTGACATTTAATGGCTGGAACTACTTTTTAGCTTAACTGCCTTGCTCGAGAAAGAGAGCATTGGTTTTCTCAATGTGTCAAGTCTTTGGGCCCCAATTAGCCAGTAGATCTCCTTCCTTCCCCTGTACAGACAGCCTTGCGGAGGTGGTTTCTGTCTGAGATCCCGCTCTCACACCGCAGCTGGGTTGGCCTCTCCATTATTCATTTTCTGCAGTAATGGGCTCATTACGCATCTCGGTGCAACTCTGCATTCTGGAACGAAACCAAAGATCACTTCTTCAGCGGTTATTTTCTTCCTTGAGATACTTACACTTTTTTTGGAGGTAATGCCAAGACATCCAGCGAGGCACTCAGATCCCCTTTGGAAGGAGACAGAGTATAAATTATTAGTGAGTAAATAAATAAATAACCATTTGTTTCTGTCAATTTAGGGGTAAATAATATCAGTCAACCTGGAGTTAGCTGTTGTGTAGACCACTTGATTGACTGAACTAGGAGTGTTTTTTGGGGGAAGCGGAAGGAGCATTGCTTTGTGCTGCTCGCTGTCAGGGAAGTTTGGGGAACCGAACTTGGAAAACAAGAAGAAATTAGTCCAAGTGAGGGCTTCCTTGCCACTTCTGCAATTAAACAAGACGCAACTCATAAAGCACTGTGCGGGCACAGAGTGGGTGCCAATTGAGTATTTGGACAGCTCTCCCTTATGAAAAATTAAAATTCAGCATCACATTGATGGTTTTTTTGGTCTCGATACAAATTATTGTTTTTCCACAGTATTAATCCTAATATGAAACATGAAAGGCCATGTTTTCAAAGAATTGCTCAATTCCCTTTTGAAAAGAGGGCTCTTTCATTGAAGGAATGATTTTGCACCCTTCTATGGATTAAAAAAAATAATAATGCCTTCATTCTCCTTCTCCTTCAACATTCCAGTATAATTACAGAAGTAGAATTCATCCTTTTGGGTGTATTGTTCTGTGAGTTTTGACAAATGTTGTCAGTTGTGTCACACTACCTCAAAATTCTAGAGCTCAGTTTCTATCACGTGAAAAGGTTTTCCTGCGTCCCTTTGTCACCTACTCCCCCTTTCCTTGCCAGCCCCTGGGAGCCTCTGATCTGTTGCTGTCCCTATAGTTTTGCAAGAATGTTGGATAAATGGAATCAGACAGAATTTTCCCTTTTGAGTCTGGCTTATTTTACTTGGCTTAATGATGTTGAGATTCATCTGTGTTGTGTGTATGAGTAGTTCGTTTGTTCCTTTTTTGTTGATGACTAGCATTCCCATAAATGAATGTACTGCAGTTTGTTTATTCATTCCCCTGTTGAGAGACACTTGAATTGTTTCCAGGTTTTGGTGCTTATGAGTAAAGCGGCTATAAACCTTCTCCTACAGGTTTTTATGTGGACATAGGTTTTCATTTCATTCGCCTGGATACTTAGAAATTGGATCATAGAGTTGTGTGGTAAGTGTGTGTTTAACTTTATATGAAGCTGCCACAGTGTTTTCCGAAATGACTGCACCATTTTGTCTTCCCACCAGCAACGTGCTGGCACTTGGTGTTATCATTTTTACCCCTTTAATTTGAATCATTCACACAGATGTCTAGTTGCATCTCATCATGATTTTGATTTGCATTTTCCTAGTGACTAGGAATATTGATCAACTTGTCTTCCATTTATGTTTTTATATTTGTATATTTAAAATATACATCTTTATATTTTCTTTGGTTGAAATGTCTGTTCAAATGTTTTGCCCATTTTTTTAAAGTTGGGTTGTTGGTTTTCTTATCAGAATTTTGAAAGTTTTTCATATATTTGGAGCCCAAGTCTTTTATCGTATACGTGTTTTCCACATGCTTCTCTTGGTTGGTGGTTTGTCTTTTCATTTTCCTAACAGTGTCTTTTGAACAACAGAAGTTCTTAATGTTGATGAAGTCCACTTTACCAATTTTTTTCTTTTATGGATCTTCCATTTGGTGTTGTATCTAGCAAAGCTTTGCCTAACCCAAGATTGCCAGGATTTTCTCCTATGGTTTCTTCTAAAAGTTTTCCATTTCTATATATGATCCACTTTGAGATAGTTTTTTGTATGGGGCAAGGGCCATGGATTATTCCTGCGCTCTTACATCATTGGCCAGGTCGCTGTGGAGAGATCAGAGCACATCTGCAGACCACGCCCAGGCTGGGCATATCACCACTGTCACCGCCCAATTTCACGTCTATAGATATCATGCCTGTAGTTTCAGTTCTTCCAGAGAAACAGTATAATTAGAATTGTAAACATCAGCAGGAGAAAGCAACAGAATGAAGAAAAAAAAAGCCTCTTGTTTGGAGTCAGGACCCAGGATTTGAGTCCTTCTGCCACTTGCAAACTGGGGGATCCTGCCCCAGAATTTGCTTCTCGGAGCCTCCATTTGCTCACTTCACAGAAGACATAATAATTCTTTCATGTAAATCTTACTGAGTGGCTTAGGGCTACAACGGTACAACAGATATAAAAGAGCTTTGCAAATTTATCACACAGTAAAGATAGCATTTCAAATACCTTGTTTCCCCTGGATTCTTGGTGAGATGCCTCCAGCTCTCCCTACCCACAAACACTGACCAAGGAATCAGCAGATCGGCTTCTTTTGGGGGAGATATTACCAGTCACAGTTCTTTCCACCTCTCTGTATCCATGCCCTTTGAATTGCCCTTGACAAAGTCTGAGAATTAACCCCCTCCATTTATTTTTGCCTCAGCCATTTGGCTGGTTATGTCCAACAGAATGAGGTGAGTGTGCCACTTCTGAGTCCAAGCCTTAATTGGCCTTAGTGTTTCTCCTGGCCCATTGTCCCACCATTCTCATGAGAGGAATAAAACCAAGTTGGCCTCTGGTCTCAGGAGGAGGATAACAGACACATGGAACAGAGCTGCCCCATCAGGACCAACCAAGATCAGCTGCCTGCAGATGTGTGAACAGTAATAAGTGATGGTGGCTTGTTACGCAGCTGTAGCTGACTGATACATTCACTGCCTCTGCATTGCAGTGAACTGCTTATGAAAAAAGAAACTGCTACTTTTCACATGGACAAAGGGGACCGAAGAATAATGTCACTTACACTTTAAAGCTTAGCTCGACGTCTGCCTCTTCCCTGAAGGCTTCTCTGATGATTCTGGTACACATGGATTTCTCCCTCCTCTCATTTGCATAGTTCTCTATACTTCCAATCAAGAATTTATTTGGGTTCTGCTTTATGAGCTTGTTAGGGCTTTTGCACTTCTGTTCTCCTGCCTAGGACACTCTTACTGTGGGTCTTTGCATGATGGGCTCATTAACGTCAAGTCTCAGCTCAGATGTCACCTCCTCAGAGAGGTCTTTTCTGACCGACCTCCCTCCACTCCCAGGCAGCCCCTCTAGTCGTCCCTCTGGCTGTTCCCCACCACACTTCTTTGCTTTATTGACTCTGTGGCACATACCGCTTTCTGAAATGACATTATGTGTTTTTACATGGGTGTGTTTGTTAACTCCACTGGTTGTGAACTCCTTGAGGCCTGGACATCTTAGGGAAGCTATGTACATTAGGAGGCCCATGTTAGATAGTGAATGAATGGGTAGTCGAAGCTTTCATGCCTGTCTGCTGCCCTCCTACTTTAGTTCTTTAAAGGACTGAGTGATGTCTTAGGAAAAAAAAAGGACCAGACTCATGGTTTTAGATGCTTAGGACTTGATCGCTGATCTCTGTCCATCTCCCAGCTATGCCACTTCTGTGCCTCTTCATTTTATGTAAGATTTTGTTTCTCCTGTCTCCAACACAGGCTCTGCATCACCCCGTCCTCCTCTTCCCCTACCCTCCTCTTCTTCCCCCCTCCTCTTCCTCTCCCTTTACTGAGAAATAATTTGCGTACCAAAAAATTCAGCCATTTCAAGTGCACTATTCCCTGGTTTTAGTAAATTTACAGAGTTGTACAACTATCGCCACAGTTGAAGTTAAGCACATTTTCATCACCTCCAAAACAACCCCTGGGCCCATTAGCAATCACATACTCTCGGTCCTAGGCACCCCCCGCCCCATCTTCTTTCCGTCTCTATACATTTACCTATTCTGGGCATTTCATGTGAATGGAATCGTACAACAGGTAGCCTTTTGTGATGGTTTCTTTCACTCAGGGTAATGTCTTCCAAGTTTGTCTGTGTTGTAGCATGGGTCAGCGTTTCATTCATTTTCACGGCTGCATGGTATGCCAGCCATGGCTACACCTCATTTTGTTTCAGTCAGAGAACACTTGTGTTGTTTCCACCTTTTCGTTATTATAAATAATGCTTCTAGGAAAATCCCTGGACAAGTTTTTGTGTGGACTCATTGTTTCTTTCCTTTGGATATATAGCTGGCGGTGGTTTCTCATCTTGACTTTTGACTTCCCCTCTTCCCCTTTCATTTACTAGTACACATGTTATAATAATGATGATAAGAGTGACGGTGATGATAATGAGGATACTCTTTCTGAGATCTTACTATGTGCCGGACACTCTTCAAAGTGCCTTACATGTATTAATCAGTTCATTAGAACAACTCAGCAGAGATGGCAGGATTGTTACCCCCACTTTACAGATGAGGAGACTGAGGCACAGAGATGTTAAGTGACCAGCCCAAGGTCACAGTGCTAAGAGTCAGACTCTGGCTCAGTTCCAGCATCCACCTCCCCTGAGACAATGCCTCTAGTTTAATCAGCCCCCAGAACCGTGACCTATTCTGCCCCTGTCCTGGACTGCTCCTCATACGTTCTGTCCCAGCTTCATGTGACATCCCCCTGCACAAAAGAGAGCTGTTGAGGGCAGGAACTGACTTCCTTTCATTTCCGTCTTCTTGCTACGTTTTTTACTCTACCTGGCACAAGACAGAGATTTGAAAAATACTCATTTAATTGAAAATAATTCAGTGAAACTTATAAAACGTCTTTCCTCGGCATTGGCCATGTATTTTTTGACTCAGGAGAGACACGTATAAATGACAGGGAGATATTTGCAGGCGGGGGAAGAGGGATCCTGGGCATCAATTCTGCAGGTTGCTCAGGATGGAAATGATTTCCTCATCTGTTCTTTTTTTTTTTTTAATGGTTTTCAGTAACTCTGAGTTCTGCTGTATTTACTTCCAATAAACCCCAAATACTAGTCACAAAAAAGAAACCCTCTGATTTCACATACAAATGAATGCATGGATGAATGAGGTAACCCCTGTCAGTCCTGCACATGGAATAAATGAACGAGGTAAGAACATGTGGAAAGAGAAACACTGACATCCTTTGTCAGTGAGATCCAAAAATTCTAGTTCCATCTTTGAGTTCGATCACTGCTTCCCTTCTGTCCATAATGCTAATAATGTTGGATAATAACTGACACTATGCAGGGCACTATAACCCCAGAGTTAACAAAATCTTCTTATTGAAATAATCATCTCGCAGATCCTCTAAAGCTCACCTTTATCACCTTCACATTTCTGAATTCCTCTAGCAGGGCTGGGCTTCTCACAGGCTCCAGCACGTACTTCATTCTCTCTGGTCCCCAAATCGCTGCACAGGCTGCTGACTGCAGCCCCACAACCTTATTCCCCTCTGTGTCTACTCATCCTTCTCATTTGGGCTTAGGCACCACTTCCTCCAGGAAGTCTCCCCTGACTCCTACACCTGGGTCCTGTGTTGCTCTGTGTTCGCTGAGCTTCTCGAAGCCTCTCTGCCATCATCAACACTGCTCTCTGCCCGTCTCCTCTTCTAGACTCCACTAGACTGTGTGCTTCTGGGCCCAGAGACAGTCTTGCACATGGCACGGCGGGGGGGGGGGGTCCAAAAAGAGGGCATTCAGGGAGTGACTAGGTGGTCAAACTTCATGAAGCAAGCATGCTATACCTCACTGGACGGGTAAAGAAAGGGAGGCCCTGAAAGGGCAGAACACTTGGAGAAATTTTGCACCATCTAGATAAAAACTTGAGAGTCTTTCCTTTGCTCTCTCCTGGGGCTACTGGGCTGACCCCCAAGGCCACGGCTCTCTCTCAGATGCTGCCGAGATGGAGTCTTTCCAAAGCATCTCTGATTCCTTTAAGCTTCTGCAGGCATGGAGAGCGTGTGCCAAACTGAAACATGCATTAAAAGAATTTTGTGGGTTGAGATCACGGGAACAACTACTGTACAAATACTGTCAAACGGGGCATGTATTTAAAAGGTTAGACAAAATATCTCCTTGCCTTTTTTCTTCACTTCTCTTTTTATAGTCCACTGCAAAACAACAATGGGTAAAAGAGTTCAGAGAATGCATGTATATTTTCTTTTTTCTTTTTTTTTTCACCTTTCCCTAAGGAGCTTCTGTGCTACCCACACTAATTGTAGGTTTTTCTGAAAATGCAGCATGAATCATTTATAAATAAAGAGACTTTAAAATCCCTAAAAGACTCCCTGAGGTATTCAGTATTTCAGCATAAAATAACTGTTAAATGGAGTTATTCTGAATTAGATTTTACTGAAAAGTGGTGAAAATAAAGTTTTCTTTTCACTATGACTGTTGCAATAATTCTTTTACACAGCCACCAGGGTAACTGACAACCTATTTCCATAATTTAGATTTTAGCAAAGCCATCTCCTGAAATGGCTCATGCTGGAGAAATAGGACTCTTCAAGAGAGACCCCTGTCACACTGGCCAAGAGGGCAGCCAGCCCAGGGTCCCTGGATGGCGGCTGAGATGACTGTCAAAGCTCAGGCACGAACAGAGACATTGATGGTTGGGAGTGGGGAAAGAGCAGCTGGTGTGGGTTGAGACCAACCAGAGTTCCAACCCCAGTTCCTCCTCTTACTAGCTATGTGACCTTGGGGGAGTTGCCTAACCCCTTACCCTCCGGGATAATAATAATTCTGACTCTAGAAAGTTGTTATGAAAATTTGAAGTAATATTTATAAATAACCTAGAACAAAATGGAAGCTAAAATGGCAGCTGTAATTAGCTAATAATCACCATGATACTACCACTTCTACAGCAGGAGGGCTTTGAATACATGTGCTGAGAGGTCCTCGCAGTGCCCCCCCGACCCCCCCACTTCTCTGCCTCATCGGCGGTTGGAACGCCCTCACTCCTCCATCCTTCCATTCTTCCACCCGTTGGTTGACTGGTTCGTTCAGTTTGCAAACATTTTCAGAGTGTGCTATGTGCCATGCACTCCACGCAGGGGACGGGGAGTCTGAAGATGAAGACCAGGGTTTAGGCTAATGGGGTAAAGACAATAGATGGTGAATGTGTGCCAGACAGTGACACAGGTGTGACAATGACAGTTCTTTACTGGACACAGTAAAGATGGAAAGGAAGCAGTGGCTGGTTCCACCTGGGGGTACGTAGTGGGTGGGCACTTGAGCTCCACCTTGAGTGGTGAGGGTTTTCCAGGTGAGCGGATGGAGGACTGGTGGCCACCATCCCTTAAGATGGATGTTTTCTGAGGTCGGGGCTGTGTCTGTTTGATTCTCCAACCCCTGCCCTGTCCCCCCTTGCTTGCCGCAATGCCTCATTCATTGCAGGCATTCCATACATGTTTTGTTGAATGAATGAATGAGTTCCAGGTGGCAGGCACAGCCTGGGGTGATGGCTGGAGTGTTGGGGACAGTCAGTGGCCAAGTTGGACGGGGAGGAGGCACTAGGGCAGAAGGAGTGGTGGAGATGGGGCAGGTCCAGGTGAGGAAGAACCTTTGCCACCTGACTAGAGGCAGGAGGCAGGCCCTAAAGGATTTTACAGAGCAAGGTCAGGTGACCGCTTCTGCCTTTTAGCAAATCCTCATTAGCAGGTTCAGAGGAACATTTCACATTGGAAGCAGGAGAGCCTGAAAGCTGGAAATAGGTGTGGATTTGACAGGCGCCATTGAACTCATCCCCTCTGCTGTGCCGGCTTGGCAGATGGGCAGAGGTCACATTTGATTTTGGGTGTAAAATTATGCAGAAGAGACTCCCCTTCTATACTGTAGTTGATTGACAAATTGTCCTGTCACTCAAACGCTTTTTCAACTTATCATAAAGAGTAAAAGAAAATTATCTGTTCAGTGCATATGGGAAAGAAAGCGCGTTCATTAACCTCTTGACCGTTGAGCTCTGAAACCTGCAGAGCTTTAAGGAATGGCGAAGCTTAAAGGAATACACGAGCAGGTATGTGCATGCTGGTGTGTACATATTACTCTCTTTATTTACACACACATGCAGTACACACATCTGGTCTCTGCAATCCACTTCAGAAGCACACCAACCCAAACGCACACGCACACCCACACTCACAAGAACACATATATCTTGCAAAGTGTTTGGCTCCTGCATAAGTTTACGCCTTTGATGAGTGTACACACAGAGACAGTTGCTTGCATACCAGTGTTTTACAATGGAGCTGGCTGCCAGCTGTTGGGACTTGGGGCCTGTCTGAAAACATTGTGCTTTTTGGAGAGCTTTGTAAAGTACCCATCTATTTCCCAGGTCCTCTGGATACAGCTCAGACTTCCCTAAGAGGAGGGGTTGGTCAGGAAAGGAATCTCAAGATGGTGAATGTGGCCAGCGACGTTCTTTCCGTATCACCATCATGCAGTTGTTTCCTTGCCTGTTGTATTAGTCAGGGTTCTCCAGAGAAACAGAACCAACAGGATATGTCTCTGTCTCTGTCTCTGTCTCTCTCTCTCTCTCTCAAGAAATTTATTATAGGTATTGTCTCCTGTGACTACGGAGGCTGAGAATTCCCACCATCTGCCTGCTGGAGAGCCAGGAAAGCTGGTGGTGAAGTTCGAAGACCAGTGGTTAAATTCAGGTCCAGGTGTGAACGCCTGAGAGACAGGAGTACCAAGGGCAGGAGATGGATGTCCCAGCTCAGAGTCAGGCAGAGCGAATTCAATCTTCCCCCCCTTTTGTTCTCTTCAGGCCCTCAATGGATTGGATGGTGTCCACCCACACTGGGGAGGGCAGTCTGCTTTACTCAGTCCACCAGTTCAAATGCTGATCTATTCTGGAAACACCCTCGCAGATACTCAGAAATAATGTTTAACCAGCTGTCTGGGCATCCTGTGACCCAGTCAACTTGACACATAAAATTAACCATGAAATCACATTACCAACTCTTCATTCTTAACTGTATGCCATGCCCAGCCCTGGGCTTGGCCCTTTGCATGAGTCCTGTAGCTGTGAAATATGAGTCGTCCCATTTTACAGATGGGAAACTAAAGCTCTGAAAGGCAACTCTGTGACTTGGCCAAGGTCATGGTGGGAGAAAGTCGCCGGGGTCGAACACAGGCCTCTTCCACACTAAAATCTGTCTGTAGTGCCTTTTTCCTGTGCTCAACTCCGTTTTCCTTTGTTAAGCACTCACACATCTATTATCACTTTTTATTCTCACGCAAGTCACGGGGAGGCGGGCTTTATTAATTCTTTCATTCAAATATTCACTGAGCCGGGCTCCGTTCTAACTTTTGGGGGAAACAGCCAATGAACAGAGGGAACTAAATATTGGCCTCATTGTAACAGGAGAGGGCAGAGCACAAACAAGTTAATAGGGAATACGACAGGTGAGAATATGTGAAACGAAGAAGAATACAGACCAATAAGAGGAAAGAAAGTGGTGGTGGATTCTTTTCGATGGGGTAGTCAGAGAAAGCCTTACTGATGAAGTGATCGTTAAGCAGAAACCCAGAGGAAGGAAAGAACAAATGAGGAAAGGAGTATTCAGGGAGTGTATGAGACTCAGCCAAGATCACAGGCTGCTCCTTAGCAGTGGGGTTGGGCTCAGACCAAAGCCCTAACTCTCACTGCAGCTGCCTCCCCCAGGCATCTGTGCAGAGCTGATGGAGCTGTCGTCTTGCTCTGTGGGGCAGACAGAGGCGTGGCCGTTTTCCTAAGATGGGCCATGTGCCCTCCGTTCCTGAGGACAGACCTGGAGGGTTTTGCTTGGGGTGACACACCCTCATCTTTTCCTCCCAACTGATCTCAGTCTGCTGCCGGTCAGTCACCTCTGGCTGCACAAAGTAGGGGAGTCAAGTCCACCTTATTGGCCTGAACAATGGGTCCCCCATGGCCACTGCCATTCCCAAAGCCCCGCTTTTGCTCCACTATTTAAACTGTCTCTTTCTGCCAGTGGCTGAGCAGGTTGAAGTCTTTGAAACACGGAGTGTTTTATAAAATCCAAATAATTCCCTGTAAATCAAAGTAGTTGGCATGCTGGCTGCAAAGCCTGAAGCTTTTTTTTTTTTTTTCCTAAGGTAATCTCTAGAAAGTAGTTTGTACTCATGTTTCCACAGTGATTAAATATGCAAAGTAATTTCCGTGATTTTCACCGCGTTCTGAACCAAATCAGATTCCCGTTCTGCTGCTCTTTGTACAAAGCCACTTATTGGATCAGATTCCAAAACAAATCCCCCGAATTTGGCGGATCATCATTTTAAAAGGGGGCTTGTTAAGGTAATCATTAAATTAAACCACCCCTTTAAGAATATTTAGATCTGGTCCGCCAAGCGGAACGGTCTAATGGTTTTTAAATTAGAAGCTGCGCAATGCTGGTGAATTTTCTTTTGTGGGTCAAGTGGGTATTAACAAATGCTAAGACTGTTCTCTTCTTTTGTCATCACCTTAAAATCTGCAAACAAAACCAAAGAGTGGGAAGAACCCAAAGAGAGAGGCAGGGTGAGACTGAACGTCCACTAGGCTCAGGTTCTGGGGTCACAGGACCAGGCAGAGAGAGCATCATCCACATTCCGCCTCTCACCATCCCTTTACACCTGGTCTTCACAGAGACCAAAGGCTGAACTTGCTGGGAAGGGCAGAAGCTGGGGGAGCCCCGATTCCCACAGGCTTACGCCATTCACTGGGTCAGAGCTTCTAACTAGGACCTGGGCAAACCCCTGCGGCCAGAAGTTTTCCTTTTTTTTAAACCTCCTGCTGTTTGTTCTTCTAGGGAGGTTGGCAGTGAGTTCTGAATGAAGCCAGAATCAGAAGCCCTCTCTCAGCATGTCTGCAGAATACTTGCAGGCCCTGGACTGTCATACAGCACATTTCACCTCCTCTTACCTGGTCTCATAGTTTCTTGGCAGCAGAGCTAAGGTGGCCCAGCAGAACTGAGCTGAGTTTGCCTGTGACTAATTGAAGTGCAGCTCAAGCTGAGCTTTTGGGTCACTGGGAAGGATTTTCAGGCACCATGCTCCTGCAAACCTCCAAAAGAGCCTGCCTGAATGAATTCATCTCGGGTGGGGCCCGGCACTGGTTTTTCTTTTCTTTTCTTTAATTGTTTTCCTTTTTTAAAAATTAACTTTCCTGGTTATTACAATAAGCAGCAATTTCAGCAATCAATAGTTGAAAACTATTAGATTTCAGAAAAAGGCCTCCCTCGAAGGGAAGTTTAAAAGGAAAGGGTCCTGTGTGGATGGGACCTTCAGTTAAATCAGAGGGTTGGCAAACGAAGGCCCTTGGGCCTAACATGCCCCGCGCTCGCCACCTGTTTTTGTAGGACTGTGAGCTAAGAATAGTTTCTATTTTTCAACATTTTTAGATAGTTGGAAAGAAATTCAAAAGCAGCATAATATTTCATGGGATGTGAAGGTTACATGAAATTCAAATTTCAGTGTCCATAAATAAAGTTTTATTGGCACACCGCCATGCTCCTTTATCAGCATATTGTCTCTGGCTGCTTTTGTGCTACAGCAGCAATTTAGTAGTTGCAACAGAGAGCAAATGGCCTGCAGCGCCTAAAATATTTACTATCTGGTCCTCAGAGAAAGGTTGCTAACCCTTGTCTTAAATCATAGGAGAAGAGAAGCATTGCAAAGAAGCTTGTCTTCAATCAAATAAAATGTAAAATGGGACCTGATTAAAAATGATAAGCCCAAAGAAGCAACGATTAACAAAATAAATAAAATTCAGCATTACTGGAGGTGTAGGGGACAGAACATTTTCAAACACAACCTGGGGGAGTGTTGGCACAACCATTCTGTTATCACGAACCGTAATAATGTTCACATGGTTTTGTGCCCAGTCCATTCTATTTCTGGAAATGGATTCTATGGAAACTCTCAATTACACGTGCAGTTTTATCTATCAGGATTTTATTGCGAGGTCATAATACGAAAAACAACAACAAAACCCAACACGATCTAAGTGTCCAATGATAGGAGGTATTTTAATAAATTGTGTTACATCCATAGACAGCTATAAGATGATGAGTCTGAAGACTAGATAATGACGCAAGAAGAGGTCTTTAACGGGAAAAATAAGCCATAAAACAAAACTTATTATGAAACAGAAAATTTTCAGTTGGTCTAAAAGCAATATGTACATCTACAGTATATTGGGAAGATGTACCTAAAAGTATAATAATGTCTAATTTGGGGTGATTAAGTTATAGGAATTTGATTTTTCCCCCCTGTTTTTCTATATTCAAAATATTCTACATTGAGCATGAGTTAATATGGTAGTTCCCAGGGACAGTGTAATATAGGAGAACCTCAGTTTGGGACGTGAGCAACCTGAACTTATATCCCAGGACCCTCTTCTCATCCCCACCTGCTGACCCGGCTTGAAGATGCCACTCAAAAGCCTTTCTGGTCCCACCTGGCATTGCAGCATGCCATGGAGAGCAGAGACTTCCAAGCCACAGAACCTGCATTTGATTCCCATTCCTGCCACTTGAATGCTCAGTCATCTTAACCCTTTGGATGATCACGTTGATCCTGAGAGGCAGGGATGACAAACTTTCCTTACGAGGTCTCTCTGATCATTGGTGACGAGAAAGCTTATGCACAGCTCCAGACTATGCAGAAGGGTGCCGGGGACAGGTGGGCCTCTCAGAACTTTGGTTCCTGTTTCTACCCCCTCACCGTGGTCTTTCAAGGCTCCTCTACTTGAAACCTCACCCACAGCATGGGTTTGTCTGATCACGCCTGTTTGTACAAGGATAAGAGATTGTGCTCACAGTTTCTTGTGCTCAGCGACGCCTGTACCAAAAGGGGGTCCCTAAGGCTCCTGCTCCCTTGCATGGCGTGCTATTGCTATCAGTTCCCAACGATGCTCTCTCCAGGACATGGGTGCACTCTGTCCTTACATGGGTTTTGTACAGGGGATCTAGAGTGATAGGAGCCAAACGTGCCTCAGCTACACAAGACACGATACACGCACTGGGAGTGGTGCACAGAGCTGGGTCCACCTGTCATTGCACACCCCACCGGGGCACGCCTGGTGGAGGCAACGTGGCAGGTATTCAAGGCTGGGGAGCCTATTTAGTTTATACTCTGTGACTCACCCAGATCGAGCACCTTGCATGGAGCGCTTGCTGTGGGAGGAGGAGAAGATTTTCCTGATTCCCTCAGGAGAAGCTCCAGTAGGCTGTGAAAAGGAGATGACATTTGGAGTCAGAGAGACCTGGGCTTATGTCCGCTGCTATCGCCACATGTTCACTGTGTCATTTTGATCAACTTACTTTATCTTTCTGAGCCTCAGTTTTGTCATCTGTGAAACAGGAACAATCATTTGTATTATCCCATAGGATTATAGTGGTTGGTAAATTCCTGTTCCTTCATAACATTCATTGCAATTTGTATTTCTTTACTTGTCTTTTTACTTGGTTTTTGTCTTTTTCCCACTAGAATGTGACATCCATAACAGAGTCTATGTTATTCTGTTAACTGCTCAATGCTCAGAACCTAGCACCATTTCCAGCATATAGTTGTCATTCAATAAATGTTTGCTGAATGACTGAATGATTGATACCACGACTGAAAATAGAGCCTGGCATATACTGAACATTTTCCTTTCTTTCCTCCTCTGGACCTGGGTCCAAGTGGCTGGATGGGACTGTAGGAGTCTTGCAAAATGAAGTAAAGGAAGGATACACTGAACAATGCATCGTATGACCTGTTCACAAGGGTCATTCCTTTTGAAAATCAAAACGTAGGGAGGAAAAGAGACAGTTTGATAATGTTCACCAGAGGTTGGGTTTTTGCATTCCTTGAACTGCCTGGAAAATCCCCTAAATCTATGGCATGGTTTCTCTACGTGACAGTTCCGGGCTAACCTTTGTATCTCGTCATATTGAGTGAGTGACGTTTACTGATAGGACTGGAAAATCCCTAATAGTCACCACAATAATGATAATAATCACAGTTTTCATTTACTGAGTGCTAGCCGTCTACCAGGGTTATAAGAGACACTTTCTAGGATTTATTTAATCATTACAGAATGCTAAGAGGAAAGTCCAATGATCTCTGTTTTACACAAGGAAACTGAGCCTCAATGCAGTTTGTACATGGTGGAACTCCCATAGGCCTCCAGGTTTCCCTTCTTTTCTTCTGTAGGCCTGCTACACGCTTCTTATCTGCAGGACAGACTTCCGACAATCTCAGTTCTTCAAATCACTCTTATGCACAGATGAAGGTCTTCCAAGAGCCGAAAGTGATCGTGATGATGGGCTCTACCGCTCACATACTTTTCCTCGTGGCCGATGTATCTGGTTTTCACTTAGATCCTTCTGTCGTAATTCTCTGTAGTGGGTTGAATTTTATCTCATCCCCGTCAGATGTGTTCAAGTCCCAACCTCCAGTCCCTCAGAATGGGACCTTATTTGGAAATATGGTCTTTGCAGATGAGGTCAGACTGGATAAGAATGGGCCCCCATATCCAACGATGCTGTCCCTATGAGAAGAGGAGAGGACACAGACACACAGGGTAGGGGGCTATGTGCAATGGAGGCAGAGACTGGAGAAAGCAGCTACAGGCTAGGGAATGCCCAGAGCCACCGGAAGCTGGGAAGGGGAACGAAGGGTTATTCCCTAGAGTCCTCAGAGGGAGAGTGGCCTTGCCAGCGCCTGGCTTCCAGAATGATGAGAGAAAAAATTTCTCTTGTTTTAAGCCACCAGGTGTGTGGCAAGTTGTTATGGAAGCTCTAGGAAATGGACACACTGCGATTCTGGTTCTCCAGTTTCCCAGCCCAGAGGTATGCGAGCAGCATTATGGGACAAAGAGTGCTAGCAGCCAGTGGGAGTGGAAGGCTGGCTCAAAACACCTCCATAAAACGCAGGCATGGGGCCAGAAGCATAACTGCCTGGAGCCGTTCTGCAAGCCAGAGAATTCCTGGAGGACTTGTGATGCCGGGTAGCAATAAGTCACTGTGGGGAGCTCTCAGGTTGACACGCAGCCTTTCAGATCCCAGGACTCATCTAATCCCGTGGATGTTAGCATTATTTTTATTCCCTGAGTAACTGAGGATTAAAAAGCTTAAGAGCTTTCTCCAAAGCAGTCAAATTAGAGGAGTAAGCACGTAAACCTGGAATGGTGAGGCCCCGACACAGTTCAGTTCAGTCCAGTTCATTAGCTTGTGTTCTAGGGCCCCAAGACAAGGAAGGCACAGCCAGTCCCTTCCCTCCAGGAGATGACAAGTGAGTGGTACAGACAGATATAAGAACAGCACAGCTCTGTGCTGGGTGGTAACTGAGAGGTGGAGGGGAGGTCTGTGTGTGCATGAGTGGGCATCTGTCCCAGTCTGGGGGTTCTGCTCGGGGGAGGTGGTTCCTGAGCTTGGCTTTGAAAGAGGATTAAGAGTTAGGCAGGTGGAGAAGGAGGCATGGGTGGTCTAGGCCAGCAGTTCTCAAACACTGTGCTCCTACGCCCCCGTTACACGCTTATAAATTATTGTAGACCCCCAAGAGCTTTTGTTATGTGGGTTATAGCAATATTTACTATAGTAGACATTAAAACTGAGACATGATAAAAATATTTACCAGTTCATTAAAAGTAACAGTAATAAACCCATTACATGGGAATATATATATATATATATATATATATATATATATATATATATATTGTGTGTGTGACAAATACGTTATTCCAAAACAAAAAAACACAGGCCACACAAAGTGGCCTTGTTTTACATTTCTCTAAATCTTTTTAATGCCCAGCTTATTGAAAAACAGCTGACTCTTCCTATCTAGCTTTTATTTAATCTGCTGCGATATGTTGCTTTGGCTGATGTATATGGAGAAAATCTGGCCTCACATAAAAAGGAGGGTCTCGGGGACCCCTTGAGAGATCATAAATCCCCAGATATCCTGAGGCCACACTTTGAGAACTACTCTCCAAGGGAGAGGGAAAAGCCTGAGCTAAGGGCAGGCCATCGCTTGGAATGTTTGGGAATTAATTACATAAAGCTCAGCAGGACCAGAGCATGTGGAAATGACCCCAAGTGGAAGAAGGGCCCTCGAAGGGGTGGGTGGGGAGGGTCTGGATGCTTGGTGGTCCATGCTTCAGCCTGTAGGTGATGGAGGCAGGGAGGGCCCCTGGGCCACTGGCATTTGGAAGGGACACTCTTGCTTCTGGGGGAAGTGCTTAGGGAGGACAGGCTGGAGGGGGCAAGACCAGATGCTATTGCAATGGTCCAAACAACGGAGGAGCAGCCTCTGGAAGATTCTGGGATGATCTATTACTAGGTCACATCCAGTACAAAGCCCCAGTTCGAGCTGATGGCCCTGAGCCAATGACACAGGGTTAATCACACTAAATAGGCTGTTTTAAAAGCAGAAGAAATGTTTCCATTAAAATAATTAAAATCTTAAAACGTTTTGGGGCTCAAAGGTATACGTTTTAGTTACCTGGAAAATCTACTTGGTGAAACAGCTCATTTTCTCAGGATCCCAGAGAAATAAGACATGACCGTATTTTCTCTATACGGTGGGAACGGAGGATTTTGTGCTTCCCGATGCCAGTCCTCCGCTCAACAGCTCTGTGACCCTGGGTGCAGGACTTGGGCTCCCGTGTCTTGGTTTCTCCATCTATAACAAGGAAACAACTGGTCCTATGGAGTTTAAATGACATCCTGATCCACTGAGCTTCCGTCAGCAGCATTTTCTATCCTTTGGCCTTCTGTGTCTGTTTCCCACGCAGCTCCCCAAATGCGCTCGTTCTCTCAGGGGTCTGATTGACAGCATTCAGAGCTAAGTTCCCAGCCGAGCTGCGAAACCGCTTGCTTTGTACGGCTGGTCTTCTGCTTCAGAACCTCCTTTTCTGTGATTGCCTATACATCTCATACCACACACAACTGGGGAGTTCGTTTTGAAAGCATTTGTCCCTAAAGGTAGTGAATGTGACTAGGTTTACAGAGATTTGGGGGCTCCTCCCTGACCACCCACAGATGGCTTTTATGCCTCAGGGTGTGGACCCTTTGTATGCTAACCCCATTTGGTGGTTTTAGCTAGGCTACCAGTGGTGTCTTCAGCCAGGCTTTCATGGAAGTGTCTCAGGGGCCACCAGGGACATGGGGGGGGGCCCTGTGGAGTGCAGGGGGCCAGGCTCCAGAGACTTAGCCCCCCACTTCATCTGTTGTGGCTGTGCCTGATGTGCTTCTTTATTGGGATTCCACATAGGAGTTTGATTGATAAGATGGGTCCTCAACGCACACGCACACACACACACACTCACCTGCAAAGCTTCATGTCAGGACCAGTTAGGTTGGCAGAAGGAAATGAATGAATCCCCCTGGAGTCTCTGTAGGCCACCCTCCGTGAGAGAAATGGGGGGGTTCCTCTGGCTCCAGGATTTCCTCCACACCTGTGCACCTGGAGTGTTTCCTAGACCAACCTCAGTTTTAGTGGGAGAAGCAGCTGTAGGGGAAAGAGTGGGACCCTGGCTCAAATCCCAGTTCTGCCACTATTGGCCGTGGGATTTCAGTTCTCCAAGCCTCCATTTCCCCATCAGGGAAACAGCATTAAAATGATCAGGAGGGCAAGATTGTTGGGATTCTAAATGAAATCTAGTAAGTAGAAGCACCCAGCATATAATAGGTGCTTAATTAAAGTCAGTGTTCTGCTTCTGAGACACCTAAGATACAAAGTAAAATGAAGTGTGTGTGTGCATTTGTGTGTGCATGCATATGTGTGTGTGTGTGTGTGTGTGTGTGCACGTGTGTTGGTGGTACAAAATGAAAGTTCTAGGGGTGCAGAATACATGCCTTTCTCTTTTTCTAGGGAGGAGATTCTAGTCAGGGACCTGTTATGGAGGATCAGAAAATTTCAGGCCCCCAGTTCAGCTCACCGCTGCCGGGCTTCCATTTTTTCCCCTCTCCATTGGAGTATGATTGGTTATTAAAATGAAAAATTCTCTCTCCCTTACCCACAGCAGCTGTTTCATTATGTTTTGCATTTCACTCAGTCTAAATGTTAGCTCTTGTCTAAAGCAGTAACTTTCATAATTTCTTTAATGTATATATATCTATTGACATTATGATGGATGATAACAGACTTCCGCTAAGGATTGAAGCAGTCTTATGGGCCATTCCAACCTATTGGGAAAAGAGCATGGATTAAATAACCAATTATAAATGGATATTTACCTGATAGATTAGGATGGTGACTTTAGAGCAGTCTTGCTCTGTTAGGTAAATGATCTATGCTCCAAGAAGGTTTATAAATATGTATTTCACTAAAAGACTCAGGTCTTTGGCAATAATTAAAATGCATTTCATAGCATTCCATTACAAACTGAGCCCTCCTCTCGACTTTTCAGAAGCAAATGAGTTTAAAATAATGCTGCAGCTTATCTTCTGAGTAATGTTGGGAAGTGCTACTGTCAGATCAACTTGCCCCAACTGCTGTCTCACTTTCTATCTCCTCCTGGGTCTCTTCTTATCACAGTTGCCTGCAGCATCTTTCCAGTGACAAAGTGAGAAGCATGCCGCATCATTAATTCTCATTCCTTATGTGAAATTGGTCACAAACCTCATCCTCCCTCCACCCTCATTTCAATATATGCATTTTTTGTCATCAGTGCTAGGCTTGTCTCCTAAAAATCGACATATGTTATGGCTCTGCTCAAGAAACATGGTGCTGGGCTGGTTTAGCACCATTCCCAAAGTATGTTTTTGGAACACCAATCCCATGGGATATCTCTCTTAAAATAAAAAAAAAAAAGATGTTATGATTAAAGTATTTGAGAAACGACATATCTTTTGTATTTCCTCTTGGAGGTTCCAATATTTATTAAAGTATTAAAGGCTCTGAGAAGTCCTGCAGTGTTTTCTGTGCTTAGGTTTGTATTAGGTTGGTGCAAACGTAATTGCGGTTTTTGCAATTTTTAATCTTTTAAACCACAATTATATTTGTACCAACCTAATATCTATTAACAGCTCATGAAACTTTTGTTTCATGGAGAGTTCCTTGGCAAATCCTGGTTCACGAGACAAAACCCCAGTCCCTTATCCTGGTCAATGGAGCCCTTCCCAATCGCCTCCAGGTGACCTTTTTCCAAATCCATATATGGCTGCTCCCTCTTTGTCCTATCCCCATCAGAGACCATTTTTCGTTCTCAGAATGTGCAGTATCCACTCCTTTCTTTCCGTGGCAAGTCCTCCTTTCCTTTCCTGTCTCCTTTGCTTTGCAAACACTTCTTTAAACTTCAAACACCACTCAAATATTACTCCCACAGGACCACCAATTCTATACTTCCTTATTTTTGTCACATTGGCCTTTTTTATGAACCTCTGCCATCCTACTATTTTTATTTTAGCTCTTTCTATATGAGAGTTACTTGTTTATTTCTCTGTTTCCCCACAAAGGCTGGGGAGGGGACAGAAACTTTATCTTCTTTCTTTTTCTACCTATGCAGCCGAGACAGTTCCCAGCACATAGTTCATACACAGTATTTGCTGAAGGAGCTTAGAGCTCAAATTACCAAAAGTAAATTCTTATTGCTCTTTTTTTTTTGTCTTTTGAGTTTCTTTGCACGACCATATGAATTATTTAAGCAACAGAACCAGAGGGAAAACCGGGATGCCTGGTTTGTCCAGCCTCATCACCGCAAAGTGCACTTGGAAGAAAGGGGGGTGCAGCCTTCTCCCCCCCCCCGTCCACCTTCCCTGACCATGGATGAATGAAGCGGCCTGACTCATGGTTCGAGAAGCACCAATTTAAAAAACTTGTTTGAGAAAGCCACTGGTTATTGTTTTAATGGCGATATTAACATTATGCTCCCATTGTAGATTTTCTGATTCCTTATGTCTGAGAAAGTGCTTTTAGCCTCAGCTCCATGCCAATGATATTGGAATGAATGCATTTCCAATGGTACCTGGCCCGCCATGAATATAAGATGCTTTATCTCCAGAGACCATCTGGGCCAGCCATGTTTTAAATAAATAAAATGAATGCTCTCGTCATACAGGTTGCCTACGAGCCAAGACTCCTCAGTGTTATAATGTGGGTCTGAAGCATGGTTATGGATAGAGGCAAGGGGGAGGGTAATATGATAGAGGCCATAGATCTGCATCCGAGGAACAGAGCTTCTTAATGGAAGCCTGGACAGGGTCATGACTTGACTTCATAATCCCATCAGTTTGATTGTCCAAACGCCATTTGTACATTTATGGAGGAGCCGCTTTAACTGAAGGGAAACACTAATTGTAACATTTTAAATATCCACTGGACAGGCATCGTGTCTCATTTACTCTTTTGTGTGAGTGTGTGTGTCTATGATGTGTGTGAGATTTAGCCTGGGCACTTCCTTCAGGAAGCCTGAGATGATTGACACTGTTCAAACTAACTTCTCACGAGATCATTCTTAAAGACCCATGTTTCCTTAAGGTTCTTTTAAGTACGTCGGCTCTTAGGTTGTAAGTGATCCTGGGGGCGAGGGCCTGGCTTCTGTCATCTCTCCCCCGGTCCCTAGACAAGTGCCTCACACAATTCAGATTTGTTTACGTTACAACTGAGTGATTTTGAAAGAATCTGAAATGGGGACTTTGCCTCCAGAAGGGGTTGGTCATTTGGTTCTGTGTTTGATGTACCAGACCAAGAATAAAAGTCAGTTAAGAAGTACGATGCTTTCCTGATGTCTATTCTGGTCTTGTCAAATGAAGAGGCCCATTACCTTCCCTCTAGCTTTGGGTCCTAAAACTCAGGTTGATCATCCCAGAGCTGTGTCCACATGTGTGAGGTGCGGAAATCCATGACTTCCTAAATTGAGCACCTACTGTGTGCTGGCTCCCTTCTGCACAACAGCCCTACTAAGCAGCAGTTAGCATGGCCGTTTTACAAATACAATGAAATGTTCATAAAAATAAAAGGTCTGGCTGTTTTCAGAAGTATTTGGCAAGAAGGGGATTAGCACGGAGCTGGCTTAGAAAAAGCAGTTGAAAGCTTTGAGTGAGAGAAACATGGCTGAGTGTGTCTGTAGAGAGAGGATGGGGATATCTGTGGACATGGTACTCCAAAGTACCGTGAAATGCATCCTTTCCAGGGAGAGGAAAGGGACAGTAGAAGTGACAGTTCCCTGGCAAGGGGAGGCAGACTGAGAACACTCAGAGAAAAAGCGCCACGTAAAGGAGAATCAACAGCAGCAGCGTTCTGCCAAGTGTGGAGGACCAACCAGAACAGGCAGCAGGAGGCTCTTGCGAAAGAGTCAGGTGGGACCCCAAGGAGGTGCCATTTCCTAACAGGTTTGCGGGGACTTCACTCTCGTTTTATTTAACATTTTTAACATTTCACTTTATTATTAGTAAAAAAAAAAATACAACTTTTTTGGCGTAGGTAAAACCCACGTGTATTAACGCCCTAGGGCTGCCATAACAAAGTACCACAAACTAGGGGCCTTAACAGACACTGATTCCGTCACAGGCCAGGAAGCCAGAAGTCTGAAATCAAGGTCAAGACTCTAGAGGAGGAGTCGTCTTTGATCTTTTCAGCTTCTGGTGGTTCCGGGAAGCACACTCCTGTCTCTGCCTCTGTCCTCACATGGTCGTTTTCCCGTTGTATTCACGTGGCAGTCTCCTTTTTGCGAGTGTCTGTCTCTGAATTTCCCTCTTCTTATAAAGCTACCCGTCATACTGGAGTAGGGCCCATCCTAGTGATCTCATTTTAATTTGATTACATCTGCAAGGACTGATTTCCAAGTTCACATTCATAGGTACCAGGGCTTAGAACTTCAACATACCTTTTTCTTGGGGGGGGGGGGTATAAAAATCAATCCACAGCACCACACATTACAATCTTCAATCTTTTTTCTTTAGATGATGTTTTATATTATCTATGTGATGTATTTAAAATAGCCAAAGAACCTCCTTATACCTCTCAATTATTTTTTGGTATACCTTGAAGATATAATATTTTACTAAATAGGCTGTTTTAAAAAGCTTGTGGGGAATTTTTTTTTTCTGACACCAAAAGCTTAGGTCTTATGGAACCTTCCAAATTGTAAGCGTAAAAATTCTTCTTATATTTTGACACAGATTCATTGATGAGAATATCTTGTTTCATTAGCAATCAATAATTGTGTGTCTAATAATATTACGTACAAATTTAATAATACATTTCTATTATTATATATTATTATGTATAAGAATATACTATTTCTTATGTATTTTGGAGGAAGTATAGGAAAATGCCCTTTCAAGTCAAACTTAACATTTTTGTAAGCCAAGCTTTCTTTTTTCCATTATAAGTCTAAAATTCTATAATTATTTTCATCTTATAATTTCCCATTACAATTCTAAAATGCTGTAATTATGTTCCTCTAACTTACATACCTATAATGAAACTATTCTGTATCCTGTAACACTTTTGATCCTGTTCAAAATGTCCACGTTTAGCAAACATCCCTGGGTTCAAACAGCCTATAATGTTTATCAATACTTTTGGTTCACAGGATTAATGCATAAAAAAACACTACATTTTTATTGGTTCAATAATTGTGATGTGGCTGCATTGCTAATAATAAAGAACCCTTCTTGCGTTAGTAGCCTAGCTGGTCATAGGATGGGGGTGAGGTAGATAACCATGGATGTTTGGAAGGAGCAAATGTCTGCTCGTCACACATAATTCAACTTGGTCCTCATCGTGGAGAAAATTATAGTAAGTTTAAGATACAAAAATACAGGCTGAGACCAGAAAATCGATTTCTCTAAGGATCCATTTGTAGAAATATTATTGTTTACTCTAGTTTGTACATTATGTGGTTAAAATAGAAAGGAGCCATAACCAAATTGTGAAATGCCAAATTAATGAATGATATGTTGTTTTGAGAAAATTCTTTTAATAATATTGCATTTTAAAGATCATGCATTTCTCTGTCTGTGTTTGGGCAGGGCCTAAAACTCAGGCCGATGTGTTCCAGAGACTTACCTGTGTCTGGATCATCTGGTGCGTATGTGTGTGTACCGGGAGGTGTGTTTGTTAAAATGGAGATTACTGGGTTCACCTGAAACTGTTGAATCAATGATTCTGATGGGTCCGGGGGTCCAGGTCTCTGGATTATTAGCAAGTCTCCCTGGTGATGTTTTTATGCACATATCAGTTTGAGAACCTCTCACCTGGGCCCTTTGCAAATACTGTTACTCATCTGGTGGCAGATGCTTAATAATGAGAGGAATACAAAGGCTCAGCCTCTTTAGAGCTGCCTCAAAGCCCTAAACCTAGTACTCAGCACCTGTCATGTGACTCCAAAGGGGACCCCAAGACTCTCCACTCCTCTTTTGCATCAAGACATTGGGGGGCTCTCTGGAGGTTTCTGCCTTAGAGTACATGGTGCTCTTGGAAACAGGTCCTGCACTCATCCCTCCTGCTTATGTTGAGCCCCCTCCTGCTTGAGACCCCGGCTAGCCTGAGTTTTTTGTGGGTCTTCTGGGGTCCAGCTATGGGGACCCTGGGAGCGAATGCAGGGAAGAGAGGTGAGGGCTGGCACCCAGCTAGACTTGTCCTTAGGGCTGCCAAATAAAATTCAGATATCCAGTCAAATTTGAATTTCAGATAAACAGTGAATAATGTTTTAAGATAAATGCATCCCAAATGTTACATGGGACATACTTATACTCAAACTCACTTCGACTAGGCTTCTTGTATTTTCACTTGGTGAATCTGGCCACCCCGTACCCTGACACTTCTCTGGGTGAAATGGATCCTGCAAAGTCCCTGAGTTAATTCCCCACCATCACTACCCTGGGAAACAAAGCCATTTCAGACTTTCACTGCACAGAAATTAGCCGAGGCCAAGTGCGTGTCCATTGGGAGGCTGAGTCCAGAGTTCAAGTTTTGCAAACAGCTGGTGTCTAATTTTGGTGGTCACATAGGAGATGACAGTCACCACTAGGTTTCTACAACCTGTAGGTCTTTGAATGATTTTGACAGAAACCGTTTCTATATCTTTTCCCCCATCTTCCTTTCATGACAGTCTCAGCCTCCACTAAGGTGAGGCTAATTTGCAGTTGATCGTTTTCCCCTCTGGTGGTGAGATGGCGTCCTGAGCCTGGAATGGGTCAGCAGCAGCACGTTTGAGTCTCAGCCAACTCTTCAATTAGAAGGTGGAGATAAGTGAGCTGTTACCAGTCTCTCTCTCTCTCTTTCTCTCTCTCTCTCTCTCTCTCTCTCTCTCTCTCTCTCTCTCTCTCATCATTTGTCTCATCGTTCAAGAGTATGACATTTGGCATTGCTGACAAAAGCCTCCTTGCACTCCGCCATCGTATTCCTTTGTCCAGATCCATTTTAATCCACATAACGTCCTAGCCGTTCTGAAAAGTTCCCTGAAGTTCACTGTCATTTGCCAAGGCTCAGAGGGGAAGGGGTGCAACATGGGAAATAATCAGACCAGTAATCAACATTATCATTTCAAGAAAAAGATAGACCACGTAGCAGCTAAGATATTATAATCCAAACAATGTTATGAGTCATTTTCCCCTTGTAACCCAAAGACAAAAAAAAAAAAGAAAAAAGAAAAAAAAGAAGATATACCAAAAAACTTTATTGCTTTTAAATTTCAATATTACGCCAATTAAATTTCAGCTTAGGAATCAGAGCTTCTGGTCTATGTTCCATAAAAAAATGCAGCCTTTCTTATGTTCCCTAAAGAATTGTAGGAATAACTTTTTCTTCTTCCTAATCGCTCTTATTTTTACAATTAAGGAGGGAGAGGAGAATATTAAGTGCGATGTTAACTCATGTGTTCCTGATGTGGCAACAAACACATTTTAAACAATACTATTTTCTTGCAAAAAGTAGGAAAATACTATTTTTTTTTCTTGTCGCATTTAACTTTTCTACCCCACAGCCCAGATAGCTTTTTTTAATCAAAGCCGGTAATGGAAGAACAGTCTGTACCCTCAAATGCAATCATATTTAATCATATTTAATATCCTAATTTCTCAGCTGATCAAACTTTAAAATTTTGAATGCTTTGGTTTGATTTAGAACTCTGCGGAAGTGTCATAAAGAAGCATATTTCTTTGCTGGTACTGGGAGAGGGGAGGGTGTGCTGGGCGAGACCTGGGCTATGGGTCTGCACTCCGGTACCAGGCAGGGCCCGGCCAGTGACTTGCCTTTGTGCCTCCAGTTTCTCATCTGTCAAAGGGCAGGTAGCATAGATGCCCACTTATGTCTCGTGATCATGAATCTGTGACTGCCGGTGTGTTGCTCTCGCCATCCAGGTGGCCCTCGGATTCCGCTTGCCTACCATGGTGCCTGAATACAGCAGACGCGCCACAAACGTGTGTGGAGTGGGATTGGATTCAATATTACACAGCCATTAAAAAGGTTAAGCGTGAGTTCCCTTGCTTAAAAAAAGACAGTGATGGATAGAAGGTTGAGCCAAACGTTGATTGCGAAAACATGTTTTATGCCGTGATTCCGGCGTGTTTAAATGTTCTCCTTCCAAGAATAGAGTGTACCTGGGAGTGTGCTCAGCACAGGAGGCCGGTCCGAGAACGCACCTGGCCCCTGCCCCCACTGAAAGGTGAGGAACGCAGGGCAGGAAGGCAGCTGTGTATGCAAGAAACTGGGGGAGCCACAGAAAGGCCCCCAAACCAAAACGGGTCAGGGGGAAGGAGCTCAAAATGCAGGCTGAAGAAAGCACAGTTTCACATTGTAATAAGGAAGAGGGACAGAATGTGGAGAAGATAAAAGGGGACAGGAAACAATGAAAATGGCTCTTATGACAGGAGGAATTTGGGGTGAAATTTAAATTTTTATTTTTTTAAATATCGTCTTGAAATAAATGTGCAACTAGAAATGTCAATAAAAAAAGTTTCCTAAGAAAAGGTAGTGGGCTGGGGAGAGTCCAGAAAGTTCTGTCCTGGTAGCCGGGGAGGCTTTCAGTGGGAAATTAGAGATCTTGGGTGCTTCCTTATCTCCCTCCCAGGGTGGCCCATGCTCCATGCCAAGCTGTCCTTCTCCTGCTGCTTCCTGCTCTGAGATTTCCCATCTTTTCCTGCTGGTTTCTCATTCTTCTGCCCGCCTGCCTGCCACCCTTGGAGGGAAGGGGAAGAGGGGGAGAACTCTCCACCTCTGCGGATAAGCCCCACAAAAGGCTTTAAAAGGGATTTTTCTCCTTGTTGTCTTTGGAGACTTTAAAGTACATTGGAATTACTTTAACCACCTTTCACCCCCACCCCCCACCACACCCCCCCATCATCACTTTCTAATATGCAAAGTTACTGGGTTACAGGGTGGAGTGCATATTGAAAACAGATTGGGGGCATTTGATGTGTGGTGGGGAGTGCTTTTCTCCCAAAGCTGATTAGAGATGTCACACCAGAGCAGGGGACATTCTGGGTGCTGTGGGCTCACAGGACTTGAACTGCCACCTTGGAGGAGCATGCCACGGGCCATTAGCCTGGATACAAGACTGGTTTCCAGGGACCTGGGTCCTGGACTTGGTCTAGAATGGGGCTGCCAGAACCCCAACAGCAAGTCAGAAACACAGGCCCCATGCTGCTCTGTGGGTCCTGAAACAGGGTCCCAGGTCCTTTGAAAACTGTACATTGAAAAATTTTATTTTCTTTAATCACACCAATAATACCTATACATTCTAGAACATTTTGAAATTGCATATTTATAATCATATATATGTCCAAAGCACACACGTGTATATAAGAAGGGTTGTATGATGAGTTTTGCATCTTTTATCAGTCTTTTTTTATGACATGAACATTTTTTTGAGCTATAAAGATATCTCTGAAAAGGTGATTTAAAGAAAATGGCCATGGAGGATTCCATTTTATGGGCGTGAGGTAGCTCATTGAACTATTTCTTCATGGTTGGATGTGTAGGCAGGTGTCTGGTCTCACAGACATGGGCAATCGTGAAGAGCGGCTGCCCTTTTAGATAGCTCGGCTCTCCCACCACATGCCAGCTCCAGCTTGCTGTGAATCCTGGAGCTGAACACCCCTCTTGCTCGTATGGTAGAACTTGTCTTGTTCAGACTCACTGTCATCCTAGGACTGAAATCTGAATTGGGGCCAGGGCTGCCTCCAGCCCAGTTAGTGGCAGTATGTGAATTAGAGAAAGATGCCCCTCCCCTCCACATACGAGACCTCCATCTGTCCGAAGATTGTCGTAGTAGACATTGTCATTGTCTGGCTTGGGAAGAACACCCCTTAGGCATGGTCCCCTTGTATAGTGCACACCTAAGTGATGGCCTGGGCGGGGGCTGGTCCCCACCACCCAGGAGCCCACTATATTTGTGCCCTCCCTGTCACTGCGCTTCCTCTTGTTGGTCCACTGTTCCCTGGCCCGGACAGTGGTACCCTGTTCCTTTCCTGATCAATTGCACCAATTTGTTTTTCGGTCTTGTAGCTTCACACCCATCTACTTATTATTATTTGTTTGCTGTCTTTTAAAAATTGTTTTAACTCTTCTTCTAGTCAGAAAGCTCAGTGAAATGGGCTCTGGGGTCAGACAGTCCTTGATTGAAACAGAAGTCCCCATCACTTATTAGTTTTATGACCTTGGACAACTGACTCTGCCTGGATAATCCGTTTTGCTCATTGGCATAAGGGATGAGATTGCCCGACGTAGGAAGCACTTGTGAGGGCTAACTGAAAAAACCCAGGTTTACTACTACCCATTAGTTTCTTTCTTTGCTCCCTCCTTGAGGGCAGAGATTGTTCGTAACCCCTTTTTTCCCGCCGGTACAGTACAGTGCTGGGGTATGTCAGGGACCCGTAAAGTTTGGCTGATTAAGTAAATGGGGGCTGAGGAGGACCAAGAGGGGACTCAAGCCTTTATTAAGTTATTCTGTAACCGAGTATTTATTGAGCATCTGTTATGTGCTGGGGAACAGAACTATCAGGGGGAGACACACAGACCTCTCTGTAAAGTACTTATCGCCCGTGTCCACCACCCAGAGGAGGGAGAGAGTCAAAGGCCTGAGAACAAGAACAACGCACATGTCACCCCATAAACTACTCCATGCTGAGAGCTGGGGACTCAGAAATTAGCCTGTCCTGGTCCTTCCTTTCAAGGCTCTCTGGAGTATGTGGCTCCTAAGTGTTGAAGTGTGTATAGGAGTTCACCACTAATTAACCAGCAAATACCTTCTGGTGAACCTCCTATTTGCTAAGCCCTATTTGCTGGGTGGTGACATCCAAAGGCATAAGCTCTGGCTCTTGTACCAGAGGATGACAGTAGGAGGTACTAAGGGAAAGCACCGGCTTCAAGAAAGATTGTGCTGGGCTGGAATAGGCAGGGAGGGCTTCCTAGTGGAGGTGACATACATGTGAGGGAGATGGGGGCAAAAGGGGTACGGAATGTGTCATCTAGCTCACTTGGCCAGAGTGGGGACTATAGGGGATCTGGAGGGTGGCATCATCCACACGTCCCTGCTTCTTTTCATCTTAGTAGATGCAGACGGTGATTGCAAAGTCATGCCACCCGCCCACTTGGGAGGTGTCTTGTTTCGTTGCGGCTTGGTGAGCATCTTCCTGCTTTTGATGAACACGTACAAGTGGAAGGTTTGCCTCTGAAACTCCAGGACTGCACAGGAGAGGGAGGCACTGAGCTGAATGGAACGATATTAAGGCCTTGCTGGCAAATCAGCCATTTCCCAAGGAAACACTGAGGTTTGGGCAATAAATGGTCATGTATCAGGAGCTAAGGCGGGTGGTGACCTGGTCCTCATTTTTCTCTCCTGTCTCCCCAAGAAGTCAACTGTCCTGAGGTCAGCAATGAGCCTGCTCTGAGGGACATGTCGGGAAGTGCAGAAAAGCAGAGGCTGGATGCAAAGATTATCCTAGCTAATGGTCCTAGGAGTGTTAGTGACGTTAGAAGTGAGTGATGAGTCCATGTTAGCCTAGGAGTTGGCGTTCAAAGCCCAACAGTGCAGCCATGTGACCTCAGGCATGTTATCAGTCTCTCTGGGCCTCAGGTTCCCCATCCATAAAATGGGAACGATAGAACATATTTGTAGTTTTGTTGTGATATATTGCATATAGGTATGAATGAATATGTAAATCATGATAAAAACTAAAATCAATTGGCTACTTACTCTAAGCCAGGCAGTGTGAGAATATCCATTTTCTCAGTCAGTTCTCCAGCCCTTCCTCAGCAGTGTGGAGACTATTGCTCTCTTTGCTCTGCACAGGTACCCAGGAAAGGTGTTTGTGGCGACTATTTTACCTGTTTCCTCGTCTGTTGCCCCACCTTCGAGTGGTTGGTGCCCCTGCAGTTTGTGCATAGGAGGAGCTCTGCATGGGCATCAAGTGACTGAATTAGATGCTGGATACAGACGCTTGTTCCCAGGGGAGGCCCTGAGAGCAGAGAGAGTCTCCTTGACCAAGTGAGTGGAGGCGAGGTGCTTTCCCGCAGTGGAGAGGAAGTTGCCAGAAGGCACTGGTCCTGGATCTCCTAGCTGATCCGAACTGGTTTGTCAGAGGCGATTATATGTGTCTGTGTCCACCAACCCCTTCATGTTGAGTTCTGACTGTGCCATTTACCAGCCCTGTCTCTTGGGCAAGTCATGTGTCTTAGCTTGGGCTTCCCTCGGGAAGGGTTAGGGGCTTCAGGAGCATGAGCAGGGTGGTGAGGAAGCGACAGAGGGCAAGGGAAGATGTGTGGTCTGAACTAGCTATCCCCCTGGTTCAGGAGCATAAGAGGCACCAGTTAGAGTGACCCGCCTATAATAGGAGGAGCCTGTGTGGGGGGATAGGTCACTGGTTACGGCTGCGTGAAGGGGAAGGTTAATTCCAGCCTCTGCATGCAGGAAGATCAGCCCTCTGGGCTATGGAGGAAACCCCTAAGCAGAGCTGCTGACCTTCTCTGTGGGAAGTCTGCTCAACAGACTTCCTCTACCCTTCCTGAAGCAGAAAGGGTGAGGGCTGTGCAGCCACTGATGGACTGCATCTGCTAATAGTGGAACCTGTCTAGCGTCAGCTTCCTCTTCTGCCAGAGGGGCAGCTAGTCCTTGTCTGGCCATCTTTTCGGCATGTGATTCTTCTGCGAACTTCCCTTGAGTGCCCACTGAGGGTCAGACAGAAATGGAATGGTGCTGCGGAATCATGTCTGCTCTGAAGGACACCTGGAAGTAGCTGTGCTCACAGACCAGATGAAGATCCTCTGAGTGGCAGGTGGAGGGAGGGGACACAGAAGAATGAGGTGTTGGGGCATCTTTGAGAAGGAGTCCACGCTTTCTCTTTTCCTCAGGCACAGATAAGGTGGGTGGGGACCGATAGACCCTTCATCAACTTAAGGATCTGAGACAAGAGGGTTCTGGTGCCCCACTTTCCAGCTGGCATCCTGAGAGTGGCACTTGGAAGGTTTTCTGCTCACAGCCTCGCAGAGAGCCACCATAGCTGGGCTTTTGTCTTGCGTCTCTGTATATGGACTGGGTGGCTGCAGAGAGGTGCAGAAGGGAGACTCTCCCACTCAAGGCAGGGACATGGCGGTCAAGCCAGAGACTACATTTCCCAGCTTCCCTTGCAGCTAGGTAGGGTCATGTGACTGGCTGTATTAGCTTCCTGTTGCTGCTGTAACAAATTACTACAGACTTAGTGGCTTAAAACAGCATAGTTTTCTTCTTTTACAGTTCCGAATGTCAGAATTCTGGTACAGGTGTCACTGGGCTAACATCAAGATGTTAACAAGGTCATGTTCCTTCTGGAGGCTCCAGGGGAGAATCCATTTTCTTGCCCTTTGCAGTAACCAGAGGCAACTTGCGGTCCCCGGCTTGTGGCCCTCTTCTTCCATCCTTACAGCCAGCATCTCTCTGACGCTTTCTCTCTTGTGACATTTCTCTGACTACAGCGAGGAAAGCTTATCCACTTTTAAGGATTCACTTGATTACTTTGAGCCCTTCTGGATAACGCAGGATACTTGCCCCAACTCAAGGTCCTCAGCCTCAGTCACATCTTCAAAGCTTTCTTGCCATGTAAGGTAGCGTATTCACAGCTTTGGGGGATGAAGACGTGGATATCAATGGGGGTGATCTTCCTGTCCTTTGCCATGATTAATGGGATGTGAGATCATGTGTTGTGTGTAACCTCTGTTTCTTGTACTTAAAATGAAGCTAAATGCCCTTTACCCTCCTCCCGCCCTCCAAGGTCTGCAGTTTCAGACCTAAAGCTGAGAACAACTGGGGCGCCCAACCTGGGCCCAGACGGAAGCCACATGTCGAGGGGGGCAGGGACACCATGCCAGCTTGGGCCCTCCATGTGGAGACCTAGAGGTCCCCTGCTGCTCTGGACTGTCATGTGCGATAGAAATAAACTTCTCTCTTATTTAAGGCAACATTTGGGGGACTCTGTCATAGCACTGAGCCTATGATTACTTTTTAATATAGACCCAACATAGAGATTCAATTGAGTCTTGGAAATATAAAGAAATGGACAATTCCTTGCTCCCTTGAATGTGTGCTCTACAGACAGTGGTGACACTGAGGCCTGGCTGCTCCAAAAGACAATGGGCCAGCACATGGAGACCTAGCCTGGTGACGCCGTGACAGGGGAGTAGAAGGGCTTCCCAGGGGAGGGTGTTTCATGGAACAGTGACTCAAGGCAAGGAAGAGCACTAAGGGCCCAGAGTCTCTCCATGGAAGCTTTGGTCCAGGCCCCGAGCTAGGGCTGCCAGGAAGGCTACAGCTCTCTCTTCCTCTTAGGTAGCTTAGCTTTGCCTTCAGGCCTATTTTCCTTATGCCCGCAGGCAGGATTGATTTGGCACTGAAACTGGACTCGCCTCAGGCTGGCAGGCACAGGTTAATTTCCAGTAAAATGTACGTCCAGGGGAGATTGCTGGAAGGGGTCCCATGCCAGGAGCCCAGACCCTTCAGATACTCGGGCTTCTGGCTGTAGAATATTGAGAGGCGTAGCCCTGTAACTCATGGACCTACAGGGCCCCCTTCCCAGGGGTGTCTTGTATGCGTATTCCTTTTGTGAGCCTTCGGCACTGGCTTGCACAGCAGCAGAGATGGGGAGCTTGCTGTTCCATTCCTGGATCCACTTCATGCAGCTATAGCATTTTAACAAAGGGGAGCAGGTGTGTGCCGAGAGGTCACCGAGGCCAAGAACCAGGCCAAGATCAGCTCAAAGCAAGGCATCAGGGACAGCTACAGATGTCCTGTAACAGAGAGGCTTGGATCGGATAAATTGAACAAACCCGAGTATCTCAAGCATGAAGCTTTCTATGTAAGCTTCACTTTACTTGGCCTAAAAATGGGATGACGCCCTAATATAAGGCCATCCCTTATTTTCTCAATGAAAAGAGTTCCCCCATAGTGTTTTGACTACTTGGAAAATAAACTCAGGATAGTCGATTTATTCGTCTAATTATTAACATATACTTAAGATCACACGTAATGTAAAGTAGTAATTTAAAAATGTCCTCTTGCTGTCTCACATTTCATGGAAGCTTGCATATTATTGACATGTGATAATTCCTTGTTACTTGAAGCTTACATGTGCTACTGTGACATCAGCAGGCACAGCCATCTAAGTTGTTTGAGATACAGCACACTCGAGAGGTGTGTTTTTCCAGAAGTTGTATTCCATGTCACAGGTGTCCATTCACATAATATTACAGTCATTTACAAAAATTATCCCATAAGTATGCACTTGTGGTCTGTCTGCTCTTTGGACATGGTTTGTAAGGGGCTTCTTTAGAAGGACACTCAGCACAGAGTGGTGAGCTCATGCTTGTAGAAGGGATGACTAAATCCCTGTGACTTTGCCTCCTTACTAATGACCTCTCTCAGTGTCACAAGCTAGCCTCGACTGAGGTCATTCCAGTCTCTCCTGGGCCTGCTCCAGACATAACTTTTCCTTGTTTCTGGGCTTGCACAGAATAAAAGGGCAATCAACACACAGCTTGTGTGTGTGTGTGTGTGTGTGTGTGTGTATTTGCATAAGGCTTTTAAACAGCTGTTTTCCATAAAACATTCATTCCTTCACGCATTCACATTTATTCATTGACTCACTCATGTCACCTCCTTTCTGAAACCATCGAGTGGCTTCCCACTGCCCTGGGAATACATCCACATGCCTCTCCAAGGCATCACGGGAAGTGTGCCTGCTCTGCCTCTGCTTCCCCTCCGCCCACTGATCCACCCGCTCCAGCTCTCCACCTGCTCAGCTCACCTGGAGCACCGCTCCCCAGTTCTGTGCCGGGAGACCCCTCTCTTCCTCAGTGTGGCTGAGTCTGCTCACTGTCTCTACCGCAGCAAGTCCCCCCACCATCACCCTCTGCTGGGCCTTTCACTCTGGTTTTCTTCCTGGGATTTCACACTCTCTGACAGTGTCTGGTTCAGGTGTGTGCCGTGGGGCCTCAGGAGGAAGAAATGCACCCCGGAACATCTTGAGGACACGAGCCAGCTGACTCTGTGACGCCGGCCCTCGCAGAGCATGGTGCTTCTCAGCGGATACATGACGTCACCGTGCAAAGCTCTCGCAGTATTATTTACACCAGAGGAAACGGAAGCTCCGAGAGGCCCACATCCAAGGCCACACAGAGAGGGCTGTGAGCTGCCACGGAGGCGCAGCTTGCACTTGAGGATGTGCTGTCACCTCCCCTCCGTGTTGACCCTGAGTGCACTGACACACTTTACGTCTAAAAAAACCCGACTGACATTAGGAAAATTGAAGTTTTCAGACTCTAATCTTTTCTGAGACATTAGCCTGCGGAAACCTCGCCCGAGCCTCATGTAACTGGGTGGAAAAAGGTAATGTGACAGCACAGGTTCCCTTGTGAAGAGAATAGGCAGAGGGACTTTGTTTGCTTCGAGTCCTGGGTGTAACGGCTGGGCTACACAATCCATTTCAGCCCGGGAGAGTGGGTGCTGATGAAGTTGAGAACCTGCCGCACCTTCTAAAGTGAAATATTTAAACAAGTGGAGCCTGGCGTGGGCGATATCTTAAGCTCTCTGGAGATGTAAATCACATGGTTCCTAAACGTCCTTTAACAAAGTCAATTACGTTACATGAGCTTAACAGTGACGAGGGTTGCTCATCCTCAGAAGCACCCAGTACTTTTGCCAAGACAAAGACCTCGCTACAGAAGCAGAATATTATTTAAAAACCTCTCAGCATGGTTCTATAAATTGGATGGAATAAAAAAAAAATTCAAGCCAAAACGCATGCTTTGTGGATGTCATTGGCGAGGATGGCACTTTGGCAAGTACATAGCAAGAAGCGTCTCCTGTGTTCCTGAAATCACCTCTATTAGATTATGTAGATATGATCTATGAAAATACTTCCAAACTTAATCTGTCGAGACTTCAGAGAGTGTATAAGCAAATGCTTAGATTTGCATTAGATTCTTGACTTTGAAATCCATTACTGTAAGTTACGTGCTGACTTTGGGGGCAACCTTTCCCTTAGGAAGGAGGCGGGAGGGGCCACCTTCCTGTTTAGAGGTGGAGGGAGCCCACTGGATGTTTTTTTTTAATGCCATTTAAATCACTTCTGAAGGTCAACCCCACCTCTTTCATTAGAGAATTAGTCCCAGCCCAGCGAGCAAGGAGAGCCTGTGTCGTAACTGACTAGCCAAATGGCTCTCGGGGGTCATTTTGGCGATTGTTAGAATGTTTGTTTTATTATGTTTTTGTTTTGCTTGTTAAAAAATTGCAATTTGTTGCCTTTGCTTTTTTTGTTTGCCACTCCCCTTTTCTGAACCACTCTATTTGCAATCTACTTGCAATCTCACACACGTATATTTTTAAAAAGTCATGTAGAGTGAAAAATGTCTGATACCTTCTTAATGACACATGACTTCCTTTCTCTTTCTTTCTCCCTCCCTCTCTCCCTCCCTCTGTTCCATTCTTCATCTATTTATTTATTGGGGACTGGTGCATTAAATCTTTCTGTTATATTTTACTTTGCTTTATTCAATGATTAGATACTGTGAACAAGATGAATTCTCTATACCAGTGGTCAGCAAACTCTTTCTGTAAAAGGTCTGATAGTCAATATTGTAGGCTTTGTGGGCCATTTGATGTTTGTCCCACCTACTCAGCTTTCTTTCCCTTTGTAGTGTGAAAGCAGTCAGGAAAAATGCAGATAAGTGGGCATGGCTGTGTGTCAATCAAACTTTATTTTATGAACACTGAAATTTGAACTTCATGTAATTTTCAGGTGTCACAAAATATTATTCTTTTGTTTTTTTTCCAGCCATTTAAAAATGTAAAGGTCATTCTTAGCTCTTGCCCGCATGGAAATAGGCTGTCGAAGGCTGGATTTGACCCTTGGGCTGTAGTTTGCCTATCTCTGCTCTCTACAGCAGTTGACGAGATTGCCCTTCTTTAAAAAATTAAGGTTAATATGGAGCGCACAAGTAATCCTGTTTCAAAATGAAAATAGAGGAGAAATTTTGTAAGTGAAGACCGGACATTAGGAAACTATTCTGACTCAGATATGAATTGATGAATATGTCACCTGTTTACCTAACACCTGCCTTGTGTTTGGTGCTGTATTTGGAGAATACTATGATGCTGCAGAATTACCTGGGATTGTAAGGCGGGCAGGTACATGTGAACCAATTTTTGCCATTCTTAAGCCATTCTGTAACAAATGCTAGTGATGAAGAGTGTCTTTTTGTTGTTGTTGTCGTTCCTCTAACCATGTTACTGTCCATATGCTGGGCATTAGGCCTCTGTTACTTTTGGACCTGGGCACAGACTCGGCCATTCCCAGTTCACCCCGGGAAAGGGTCACCTCTAAGGCCCATGAACTCCCTCCTGGCAAATAACTCGGTTGACTGGTTGACTTTGATTCATTTAGGTGGACATGTCACAGTGACCCTTTAAAAAGAAAGTTCTAGTTATTATGCTAGTAATTACCATCACTTAAGAGAGGTTATGCCTAGAACTAAACTCTAGAATAAAATCCCAAGAAAGTCCCATTACATCAAACCCCAAAGACATGATACCACTCTATGCAGACCCAAATGGGCTGAAATGGGCATGCACTTGTGACTGTGGGGACAATTTAGTGTGCAACTCTTCACGATGCCATGAGATATTTCTATCCTTTGACTGTGATTAAATTCCCAAGTATCTTTCCTACCTAGGGAACTATAGTTGACAGCTATATATAAATATATATAATACAATGATATTTAAAATATGAAACTTGTGAAGGCTACTTAAATTTCTAATAATAACCAAATATGGCAAATTATCCCATATTATACCCATATTTTAGTGCCTAGTAACTTTTTTTTGTAATCAGAAGATATTTTCAAAAAAATATTTATTGATAAAACCGGGATGCCAAACAACCTTATTGAATTGTTCCAACCATAAAGACATAAAACACAGAGGGAAATCCTCAGCAACATTGGCAGTGACTTTCTATGACGGACGAGATCATGTGCTTTGTATTGAGTTGTGTCCCCTTGGAAAAACGGAATGTCAGAACAAAGCCTTCCTCAATGCCAGTGCTTTCCCCCAGGGAGGTGGTTCCTGATTAGCCTAACACGGTGCCTGGTTGGAGCACAGAAAGCACTCAGTTGTTTTAAGCCAGTGAATAAATGAACGAATCCATGAACCAAGTCTAGTTAAATGGGCCTTGGAGAATCCATCATGGCGCCATGGCAGTTAGACCATCTAAGCCTGGAGTTGACATCTCAATACCTGGAAGTCTTAGGGGATTTAAGAACTTTCCTAAAGTTTAGTTTTCAAGCAATTCATAAGTGGGGATAGCATTTAATTCATAAATGGGAAGAGCAGCTCCTTTCCAGGCATGTGAGGATTAAATGAGATGACGGAGGTAATCTACCTGGCCTGGGTCGGCACTTCATGAGCTCCCCCTAAATGCTGCTTGTAACCAATATATTTTTATGAAAGACCTCTATCTGCCTACTTAAAAATGAGTTAGAAAGTGCAGCTGAGCAAAAGGATTTCTTCATGATCATGTTGTTGAATTGTTTCTAGTTAGCACTTCAGCATTTCAACAGTGACAGGTTCTTCCGTGTCACCATTCAGTATTTTAAAGAATTCATTAAAAGAAATGTAACTTAAAAAAATTCTGCTTACATTAAAAAAGTCCATAGTATACACATTGGTTTCCATTTGGGCAGTTTCTGAGCTTTAAATGGTGTGTGTGTGTGTGTGTGTGTGTGTGTGTTGTTTAAGGTTCAAGACTTTCGTGTCTAACCTGGGTCAGTTTGTGAGGCAGGAAAACAGTATTTAAAATCCTATTAATGAAAAGTTGGATGCTTTCAGATATTTCAGCAGCATGCATAGCAATTGCCGCATATGTTACATATTTTATCATTAATTTCTGGTGACTCATCAACACCGAGGCCTTCTCAGACACCTTCCAGCTGAGTGCCCAAAGTGGCCTCTGTGGTGGCTGCCACCAGATCCCATCCAGCCAGTTCAATAGTGAGCAGGCTTACCTCAGTCTGGGTCAGTGAAACCAGAGAGCCATGCCTAGATCTCGTGGGAAATAAACTCCCTCTTTCTTAGGCAAGAACCACGGAATGCTAGTTTCTCTTCTGACCTCTGTGATGAGAAAGCAAGCTGCCCCCATGGCTGTTGGTGGCTGTCTTGCCTCAGTGGATATTGAAACACATGGATGAAGGCAGAGTCGGGGGAACATAAGAGTAGAAGAGCTGGAGCCCAACAACGTTCCTTCTTGGTTAAGTCTCTTTCTGCTCCTGTGGCCCACAGACTCTCACGGACTTACTGGGACTTGACAAACCACCTACATCACAATCAGAGGTGACTGGGGAGCACTGACTTCTGGGACATGGCAAGGCCCAGTGTGGGCCTGAGAGCTCAGGCACAACTCGTCGCACTTGACATTCTCCTTGGCCTCTTGACACTTGAGAGAACGAACAACTGTGCTCGGTTTTCAGTGGATGGGGCGGTTCCTCACCAAAGGTCTACAGAAAGATGTCTGGGCTCCACGTAAAATTAAACCACAAACATTTCCCATGTCCTGGGTAACCTATTGCTATCTTTCGCATAAACATTAAACATGATTGACTGTCTCATCATACAATTATGTTTATAGTTTTATTCTGATTCCTTTGATCGCCACCAAACTAAATTGAAATTCGATGGAAATAAATATCATGCAAAAATTTTAAATCCAATTTAGTTGTTTTAAAATGTGATGTTAAAACATCACTGATATTTATTGACCTCGGTCCTGAGTGTGTGTATGTTTGAAACATAATTTTTACATGGAGAGAGAGATAGAGAGGAAAAGAGAGGTGAGGGGGCGGCAGGCCCAGTATCCAAGGAAAAGTCTCCCTTCAACCTCCAGCTACAAGTCTCTCAGATTAAGATCTATTTTAACATCTTAGTGACTGTCCCAGTTAATGAATTAGGAAGTTCTTTATAGAGAGGCACCCTTTTTGAAAGCATCAGAAGGTCACTGTTATATTGAATCCTCAAGTCTGACTTTTAAAGATTTCCAATGTTATGTGAGTTGGAAGCAAACCTTAATCAGATGATTTCTGCTTTGAGAGCGTCAGGACAAGGAGCAGAACCACAGCAAAATGTGGCGTGTCTAACATTCTACCTGGAATTTTTCCTTAAGAATGAGGAACTAAGCATTTCCTTCTAGGTAGTGTCCTCATGGAAAGTGGCCTCTGCCAGCCCTTATCTTGTCAGTCAAAGCCCTACCAGTCTGAACTGGCCTGTCTTTCCAATTTTATCCCCACCTCTACTCTCCATGAATCCCGCCCCCCATCAGGATGGTCTTGCCCCAACCCTATTCATTCTACCAGCGCGGGCCCAGCTCAGTTCTCCCAATTGCCAAGACTTCACCTGCCCAAAAGGTGCTCACCTATTGAAAAGGTGCCACTTAGTGAATAAGGCCTTATCTTTGAAAGGGTCTCACATGGGTCTACTTTAGTCCATTGGGATGTGTCTTTTTATTCCCTTTGGTATCTGTACAAAGTGTGGTGATCAGACGGGGTAGGCAGGCTTGTCCAAGACAAAGAGTATAGGTCCCGGAAGGAGCAGAACTTGGGGCTGGATTCTAGCCCCACCACATCTGGCTGCTGTGACCCTGGGTGAGTCACTGTCATAGACATCTGCTGGCACCTCTTTAGGGAAACCATCCCAGATTTTCTGGGGCACAGTCCCTTGCCCCACCACGTGGCTGCCAATCTCTATCCTGAGGGCTGCCCTTAGGTCCAAGGTGCCATCTAAAAGCTCCCGCCAGACAGACTCTGTTTGAGTTCTGAATCCACATGGCAAGAATCTCAAAGACGTTAGCAATCTAAACAACTAAAGTAATGAAAATGGCTCATTCTTGAACTTGTGGCTCTTGAAAAACATTGGAAACAATCCAGTTCACGTTCTCCCCAGTAGTTCTCACGTCTGTTTTCTCACCTCCCTAATTCCCTCATCCCTGCATTTCGTCAGAAGCTACGTATTGTCAAGCCAACTCTGCGAAAGAGGACGCAGACCCTTCTCTCCTAGCCCACAGGCTTGCTTGGCCTCTCTCATTCTTGCTCTCCACTCTTCTCCCTCTCAACTAATCCTTTTCTCCTAGAGTTCTCCATTATAAAGCACTCTCCTGAGGTCATCTCATCTGTCCCTCAGCATCGCTGGGACTTTCTCAGTCCACTCCCTGATTCTCCATCACTGGAGTCTAGAAGCCATCTTCTAGACAGACACTGCAGGGAGTAGAAGGGAGGGTCTGTTAGCCAGGTAGAGTAATCCCCTCCTTGCTGGCCTGAGGGTGGGGACAGCATGGCAGCACACACGCACACATGCACCCATGTACCCACGCGCATATGCATGTACCCACGCGCGTATGCACGTACCCATGCACGCTCACGTGCACAAATCCCGTCTCCTCCTCTCCGTCACATGTGAGCTGCAGTGCCCGCTAACTATTAGCATCTTTCCCACAACCCGCACTGCATCTGGTGGTGTCCAAAATGGGAGAAGCAGAGATCTTAAAGAGTTGGCAGGGAGAAGCCAGTTAATAAGGGACTGCTGACTGTTTTTGGAGTGGGAAGTCAGAGCCTAGCTGCTAATCCACCCTCTGCGCCTAGAAAGAGCATGAGAGAAGGTAGGTCGGAATGACCAGAGGGCAGCGTTTTCATGCATGTCAAGAGTGTTGCATTTCCTTTTCATTGGCTCATGTGAATTGTGATCCAGCCACAAGCCTCACCCTCATTCTGCATGACACATGTTCGGGGAGAAATCCCGAGCTACTGTGGGGTGCAGATGTTGCAGGATTCAGAGGCTGCCTCATGTCTGGAATGTGAAAACGTGCCAACAAGTGTGAGATTCAGAATCGGTTGAGGTTGAACAGGCCTCCATACCTGAGAGGACCGGGGTCCTTAGCGGCGGGAACCCTGAGCCCAAGTGCAGGCTCCTCTCACCCGTGTGAAATCCCACAGCATCTTGGAACCTTATTTTTCTCATGTGTTAAAAGTGGCAAGGGAGGAAGACCAGTGGTATCTGGGATGTCACTCACGGTTGTTCCCACATTGCCTAGCACCTGGCTGGATGCATTTCTGAAATACCCCTTGAATGCCTGGATGGAGATGCTGAATCCATTTCTACACTATCCTGTGGCTTAACAGGAATTTGCAAAACACCACCTTCATGGCTATAATCATAGGACATGATTTCCACATCAGTTAAACCAGAGGGGGAAAGCCAGGTTCTCTGCAACCCTTCTCTCTCTCTGGCGGTTACCAAGGGGGTCCACTTTCCCCTCCCTCTGGATATGACAGCAGTAATCCATTCCCTGTCGGACCAGATCACTAGGAAACGCCATTCATAATCATCCCCTCTATTGATCTGGTCAGTGGGTATTGGCAGCTTAAAAAGATTATGTTTTAATTGGGGACCAGATAGATGGCGTTTTAAGGTTTTGAGTTTCGCTTCATGCCATGCGATGGATTATTTGAGAGGTCGCTCAACGCCAGGAGGACAAAGATTAATGTGTTGTCCTTTTCTTTGGATGACCCTGGGTGCAAATGTAGCTCGGGCGAAAGTGACTGAAAATCTTTTGCTATCACAGGGCTGAAAAGGTTGACTGTGAATTCATTAGTGTTATCTTTGTTTAGGATATAAAATCTACACATTAAATGGCTTCCATAGGACACACATTTTCTCCTGGCTATGCAAGCCTCAAGTGGCTAGAGAAAAAAATGAAGGTCTCCAGGCTGGGTCGGGGTGCAACAATTTAGGAGGCATCAAACCAGGCCTCTTGGAAGCCGCTGTTTCTGTGTTTCTGTGGAGGGGAGGATAATAGTAGTAGTTAGCTGGCGGCAAGACGATGGGAGGATTAGGCAATGTCTCTGCAAAGGCTTTTGCAAACTGGGAACTCTAGAATAAAAACGTAACTGCTAGTTGTTGTGGCGTATTTAGCAGGGGCCTGGTCTTGGCAGGGACGCATGCTATTTCACATAATTTTTGTGGCAAGTGGCTACGCTCTCAGTTGTTACGTCATCCATGGGCTAGAGATAAGGAAACTGAAGAACCCAGAGGCGAAGTCGCTTGCTCAGGATGACATGGAGAGTAGTGATGGAGTCACCACCGAGGTGGTCTCCCCCTGAAGCCTTGGGTCTTGTCCTCATTTACTTTGATGCCCTTGACATACAACTATCATGGCCTGTGTTGACATCTGCACTCAGGGTAGTCATCCTTATTGTCACCACTGCATTAGTTTCCAGGGCTGACGTGACAGAGCACCAAAAACAGAGGTCTTAGACAACAGAAACTGATTGTCTCACAGCTGTGGAGACTGAAAGTCTGAGATCCAGGTGTCATCAGGGCTGGTTCCTTCTGAGGGCTGTGGGGTAGGGTCTGTTCCATGCCTCGCCCCTAGCTTCTGGGGTTTGCGTCTTTGGTGTTCCTTGGTTTGTAGATGTGTCATCCTGCTCTCTGCCTTCACGTGATGTTCTCCCCCATCTCTGTGCCCAAATTTTCTCCTTTAAGTTCTGCCCTGATGATTTTACGTTGACAATCTGCAGTGTCCAAATAAGGTCATATTCGAGGTAGTGGGGAGGGGGGTCATGACTCCAATATATCATTTTATTTGGGGGGGGGGACACAATTCAACCCATTATCATCACCATCATCACTATTTGGTTGATAAGAAGTAATCTGGTAAGTCGTTGAATCCGTACTAGTCCACTCAGACTGCTATAACAAAATACCCTACACTGGGAGGCTTAAGCAACAAACATATATATTTCTCCCGGGAAAGGGGTCTGGGAAGCCACTGGTAGGTTCTATTCAGGTGAGGGCCTCTTCCTAGCTCACAGATATCTGCCTTCCGCCTGTATCTTTACAGGATGGAGCTCTCTCTTCTTCTTATAAGGACACTAATCCCATCATGGGGACTCATCTTCATGGTATCATCTGCCTACTGACCTTCCAAAGACCCTACTTCTAAATATCACATTATGGAAATACAAGCATTCAGTTTGTAACAATCTCCTCCAAAGATTTACCTTTACCTCTCTGGAGGACCACTTATGCCAGTGTGATAAGATCAATTATTTGGCATGGAGTGTCCAGAAAACCAGGCAGCCGTTCACCTTAGTTGATCAATTTTCAACCAGTGTGCCTGACAGAGAGCCACAGCCCGGAACTGCCCCTCTTCAGCTGGCCTTGGGCCTTTCCCAACTCTTGTGGGTCTCTGTGAAGAAGGAACCATCACTTTTGCACAATGTCGTATGGAGATGCCGAATCACCTGTCAGTGCTCTGTGACACTCTCAAAAAGCCAACATCAAGTGTGCAGACCCTGACAATTAGTGGGTGACCTCAGCTTGCAGAGCCATTCCCCTGACTTGCAACAACTGGTATTCTATTTCTTCCCCCAAAGAGTCTTGGAAAACCTAGACATGTACCTGCCTGGTTCAGCTCCCCCAGTTCCCTGAGAGAGCTTCGCATCCATTGAGTCTTGCAAGAGCCGGGAGGATTTTCTCTGAATTTCCTTCTCAGTCAGCCCAGGCTGCTCCGTCCTCACACAGCCTCTGCTTATCAGGGAACCTCACTGAGCTCAAGGCTGTTCTTGAGGAGCACAGGTCAGCAGAACCTCTCAAATGGCACCAGAGGCAGCTGACCTCAGTTATATGCTGTGAATGGTCACCATCTTATTTTGCTCTCCTGCTTGTCTGTAGCACTGTACCCTCAGGGTCCTCCAAAGCCCCTCTGCCCTTGCCATTCATTCCTGGGTACAATCCTGTTACAGAGGCATGCTACTCGGATATTCATGTGAATTCAAAAGACCTGGCACTTTTGCATCTTGTGAAATATTCAAGTGCAATGACTGCTGCTTTGCCACTGTTAGGTGTCTGTGGTGGTTAAGAGCCACGCAAAAATCAACAAAGGAGAGGGGGTGATAGAAGTCATTTTCCATAATGCAAACCCTGTGCTTCAAGAAACAGCTCAGCATAACAAGTTATTTATTCATGATTATCTGTAGTCATGGTTTGTTTCTACCCTCTCAGAGTTTATATGACATTTATATAATGTGCATAATATAATTATATATTTACATGAATTTCTCTTGTTTGTATTCATATATTTATTGTGAGCACTGCAATATGCATCCGATTAATTTAAAAATTACATTCATGGAAATTCTTTTGCAACAGGAGGCTGTTAGACAGTCAACGTTGAAATTATGTCTACCCTTTTTCATAACTTCTAAGGGGATGGCTGATAAGCTCCATCCACGTGGAAACTGTCTTTTAAGACCTGAAAGGTGGCTCAGTGCAGATTTCTCGTTTCACCGACAGGGAAAGTGAGGCCCCCAGAAGAGAAGTGAGTTGCTCTTGGTGTGTTGGGAATCAGGTTCCATGGTCTCCAGTTCAACCTAGATGCGCGTGTGTGCACCTCCGCTGCAGCCATTTGTTGCCAAACTCTAGATACCTCATATAAATACAGTATTCCTCTGTTTGTGTGTCTCTGAGTCTGTGTAGACATTCCATCTTCCTTCATGTTTCAGCATCGACTTTATGGCATAGAATTCTTTCTTACTTAGTTAATCCATTGTTGCACAGCCCAACTGCATTACCATCGCCACCATCTTTATGATCCCAGGGAATTTGTTAAGGGGCTATTGGCACTCAGGGAGCTCTGCATTCTCCTGCATCAGAAACCTTAGGCAGCCGTGACTCAGTGGCTCTGTTCATCTCATTTAGACCTATTTATAGCCTGTGCTTTTCCTCTGCTAGGTACTCTTTTAGCATCTTCTTTTGTTGTTAAGAATTTCAGGAGGAAATGTGAACACATTAAATAAATGTTAACATGATAAAATGGTTATAATCCCCCTACCCACCAAGCAGTGATGTTCACTCTTGCTTATTCCTTTCCATGTGTATGTAGGTATGGTTTTACGGTTGGTGCCATTTTGCGTTCTGCTATTTGCACTTAACCTATTGCATTTTCCAATTTCAACAAGACTTCCAAAGTTTGTTTTCAGTTGTGGTAAAATGCCCACAACATAACGTTTACCATCCTGACCATTTTCAAGTGTATAGTTAGGTGGCATTAGGTATATATTAACACTGTTGTGTAACCGTCACCACTACCCATCTCCAGAACTTTTTCATCCTGCAATACTGAAACTCTGTTCCCATTAAACACTAACTCCCCATATCTACTCTCCACAGCCCCTGGCCACCCCCATTCTACTTTCTGTCTCTATGATTTTGACTGCTCTGTGTCCCTTCATAGCAGTGGAATCATTCAATACTTGTACTGTTCTGACTGGCTCATTTCACTTAGCATAATGTCATCGAGCTTCATTCAAGTTGTAGCCTGTGTCAGAATGTCCTTCCTTTATAAGGCTGAAGAATACTCCATTGTATGGACAGACCACATTTTATTTATCTCTTCATTTGTCGGTGGACCTACCATTCTTTTAATGAGTATGTGATATTGCATCGTGCTATTGTATTATTAAATCATGCTATTATATTATTGTACATTAAAAGAAATGTACTAGGCTATTTCATTCACTTCCTCCCTCCCCCTTAAAGCTATGTGTCTTCCTAGTTTTCATTTCATCCCTCAAAAATTGGATCAAGCAAATTCGGGGCATCTATTCATTCTTTGAGTACTACTATGTGGCCAGGGATATTCTAAGATTAGAAAAATAGAATTGAGTAAGACATGGTTCTCACTCTTGAAGAGCCTGTAGCCTGTAGGGGAAATAGGAAAATTAATTCACCAGTATAATTCATGTGGTCCAGGATGTTCTCCAGGTAAGAAACCAGGTGAGTGTTTGGAGCTTGGAGTCTTTGCTTGCAACAAAGAGTGTCCTCCATTTTGTGCATGTCTATAAAAGGGATTCAAATTGCCAGCATATAGTGGGAACAATCTGATTAATGTAGAAGTACCTGCAGCCTTTCACACCCTACCCCTGACCTTCTAAGTCAGGCTCATAGTCTTCCTGCTTGGTCTTAGGCCTTTTAGAGGTTAGGCAGTGGAGTGAGTAGAAAGGTAGAGTTGGGAAATTAGGGGAAAACAGAAGAAAAAGATTATATGCTGTGTGGGAATCAAAGTAGAAATGAGACAGGAAAAGAAAACCTTGTGGGGAAGCCATCGTACATGTTGAAGGTTGAGAACGAGGTGAATAGGGAATGACCCTTTTAAGATATTTTGCTATAGTATGAATTGAATGTTCTTCAGTATCGTTTAAGAGATTCTTAGAAAATATATATTTTTTAATATTTAAATAATAATACCTTTCTTTTTTCTGGTAATCCATTCCCATTCCTGAATGAATGTCTTTCCTATCCTGTTAGAGGTTCTTCCAGTTCTGTGGATCTTTCATTTGGGATGTATTTCTTTGTTTCCTCATTTTGGCTGCCTCTCTGTGTTTGTTTCTATGTATTAGGTAAATCTTCTGTGTCTCCCAGTTTTGGCCGAGTGGCTTTATGTAGTAGGTGCTCTGTGGGCCCCTGCCACTGTTTCCCTGGTCACCTGCTTTGTGTGCTCCAGGAGTGTCTCTTGTGGGGGTTATGTGTGCCCTCCTGTTATAGTTGAGCTTTGATTGCTCTTGGCATATCAGTGGGTAGGATTGACCTTCAGGCTGATGGTCTGTGGGGTTTGGTCATGCACACATCTTATGCACTGTTATATGGGAAGCTTACCCCACTGAGTGGGATTCCCCCAGTGGGCTCTGGTGCCTGTTGAGACCACCCTTTATGTATACTACTTGTGGGCTAATTGGGTGGTGCTCTGTTGTGGTCTGAAGCCAACCTCCAAGTATGTTGGTTCTGAAGCCTGTTGGGCGGGGCTCTAGTGCAGGCCCAGGGCAGTCACTTCCTGTCACGGCACAGGGGCCACCTAGTAGGAACTACAAAGCGATCTTCACTTGTTTGCTGCCTGTGCTTGACCTGGAGGTGTGTGGGAGAGGCCATACTGTGAACTGAGGATGTCTGCTACCAATACCAGGCCGGGGGTAACTTCTCAAAATACCAGGACACCCAAGGCCTGCTGCCGCCTACCAGCTCCCTTAAGGTTCAGCCACTGATAAAGCCTCACACAGTGGGTGAGTTGGGTGAGGCAGGGTCTCAGGGAGTCACTAGAGTGGGAAAAGCTGTAGTCATCAGGTTAATGTAGACTGGTTTGGTGCCAGTGCTGAGCCTGGAACTACTCAGCAAAAATCTCAGAGCACGTTGAGGCCAGTTGTCACCTGCTTGGGGCCTGCCAGACTCTTAATAGTTTTCCAAGGAAGAGTGAAATACAGGCAGGGCTGGCTGCTAGCAGAAAAAGTACCTCCAGCACCGGGGGTTTGGGTGGGGTGTGGTCCCAGTGAGTCAGCAGGGGCGTGCCGGAGCTCACCAGGTCAATCAGATTGAGATGTGGCTGTAAGCTTACGGGGTGGGCTCAACCAGGAAAGATGGCGCCCACCTGCTGGCTGCATGAGAGGAGGACCTCCTCACAGGAAAAATACCGACGGTCCCTCCAGTCCTTGTCTGAAGCCACATACCTCAGTCTGCTCCCCAGTATGTCTCTGAAGCCCCCCAGGTCACCATCCCTCTGCTGGAGCCCAAAGTGAGTGCCTGTGAGTGACAGAGTCTGTTCATGGGTCGTTTAAGAGGATGTCTGGGTTTCCTGCAGACTTCCGTCCCAACTGAATGGTCAGAATCCCCACTGTTTTTCACAGCCAGATGTTGTGAGGGCTCCTCTTCTCGGGAGCTTGGTGTGTGTGTGTGTGTCCGGGCAGGGTTAGGGTCCCTTGCTCCTCCAGCGGGAACTTCTGTGGCCATGATATCCCTCCTGATTCTCAACCACCACACCAAGTGTGGGGCTCATTCCTCATCTCCACCCCTCCTACAAGTCTCATTGTGGCTTCTTTATATTCTCAGTTATAAAACTTCTGTTCAGCCAGACTTCAGATGGTTCTCCAGGTTGATGGTCCTATAATTTAGTTGTAATTTTCATGTGTTCACGGAAGGACGCAGGCACAGTGTTTATCTACTCCACCGTCTTGGATCTCTCCTCCCCATGACTGTAGAACATATTTAAATTTGTATTTATTTATTTTGCCTATCAGTCTGTTGTTTAGTGCTGTATGTACAGACTGGACCTCTGGCCTGGTAATATTTAAGTTACAGGGGCTTTAATATCCAGGGTAGCCTGAAGGAGAATAATATTGATAGCTTTCCTTTCCTAGTAACTATTTACCAGGAACTGGTTTCTAATTTAATTCTCACAACAGCCCCCTTGAGGTAGGTAATATTATCCTCATTTTATAGATGACAAAAACCTGAGCGTCAGAGAGGTAAAGAGACTCATGGAAAGTCACACAGCTTCGAAGTGCCTGTGTGATCCTCAGTGTGAGAGTTACACTCTTACAGAGCATAACTGCATTTGATAGTTGGGTGGGGTCTTTCAGGGAGAGATTTGGGTCTTTCTCTAAGAAAAAGAACTCAAACCACGCGGTTGAAAAAAGGGACAAGTGGCATGAGAACCAGAGCTGAAGGATCTCATGTCTCTTGTTTTGATTCATCAGGACACATGGGTTAGGCTCCCTAATTGTGTTCTAACCCACCACTCTCCTTTGAGCTGGGTGCTTTTCCGTCTCAAACTTCCAGGCTGAGAGAGTATGCAACAGGAGTGAGAGAGATGGAGCAAGAGAGGGGCTCTCTAACAGTAACTAGTTTTAACTTACAAGTTAACTCCTTTAGCACTGAAATCTCTGAAACAAGGTGTTTCTGCCAAATGCTAACACAATCACACTCACGACCATCAATCAACACCATTAACACCTCTCAGGACTCTTCCATTGGAATCCTTAAGAGTCTTAAGCCTTATTCGTGAAAAACAGCGACCACCACAATGACTAAATGCCTTCTGTGTGCCTTGCTCTGTGCTGGTTTAACCCTCTCAATTTACAGATCAGGAAAATCTTGAGGGCAGATACCACCTGGTCCCACTTGATAAAGGTTTCATTTGTGTCCTCACAAAGGGCCTTGCAAACTGTACACGCCTGATGGAAGCGAACAGATTGAATTCCAGCTAAGAATCCTGGGGTTCAGAGGGGTGGTGGGGCTTGACCCAGGCCACACTGCATATTACTGCAGAGGTGGCAATAGAGCTTGGACTGCTAGGTGCCAACATAGAATGGGCCAAGTCAGGACCATGTGTGGACAAAGAAACCACATCTCCCACTGTTTCTTTTCTTGTTTGCATATCAAGCTTAACTCTTATTTGGTTACTGAGAAATGGAATGCATGTTTTCTGGTACCAGGACTAGGTGATAAACTCAGAAGGCAGAGCCAGGACTCTACTTCCATGTTCCTGTAGGAGTAGGTTGAGGACGTAGTAGGAGCTCCATACTCACCTGTGAAATTACCTTCCTTCAGGCCAACAGTCTGACTGTTGGCTCAGTTCCTTGCTTCCCCACTCCTGAGTCCTCTGAACAAGATGTACAGAAATCCATGCCTCAAGTTGTTCATCTATGAAATGGGGAGAATGCCATCTTCTTTGTTGGTGGTTGTAAGGATTTAATGAAGCGTCCAATACCTCGTCATGTAATAAACGTTCCATAAAAGTTAGCAGATAACAATGTGGACTAAGATTATAAAGAGAGGGTATAAGACAGGGAAGTTACAGACTAAGAGCTGTCTGACTGCATCAGATAAAAAAGCACTTAATTGTTTCTTGAGATGAAAAGGCCAGTGTGGTCAGGAAATATGTCACACATGGATGGGCATTTGAGTTAGATTTTGAAGGAATGAATTGAAGTTTGCCAAGCAGAGACTGGGGCAGATGGAATACCCTGCAAGCTGGCAGAATGGCCTGAGCTGATGCTGCAGTGTGTTCTCTAATGCACTAAGGTCCTACAATATTTGATTGTTCTTTTCTTTTTAATCAAATACTTTTATAAAACAGCTTGTGGAAGTTAGGTTGAGTACACTGAAAATCCAATCTATTCCTTTAAGTTTCCTACTTGGTCATTGACACAGAATCTCTGTTTGGGAACACAAACAAGCCCATTCTAATCGATTTAGAATTTCTCAACTGCAGATGGGGAATGGAGATTAAAAAGTGGAAATGGAAATGCACAGAAGCCAGGCATCTTCAGCACCACATTTTCCCCAAAGGCGTGGCATGTGAGGGTTTGTTTCCTCAAATTGAGGCCACATCACATGGGAGTATTCAAATCTCCATATTAAGCATGTTGGGTCGAAAGGCATGGCTGCTGGGCAGGTGGGCAGACTTGAACATGGGCAGCTTTATTGAGAGTTTCCGAGGATTTGGACTTTGTCCTGCATATTGTAGTGAGCCCCTGTGATGTGCTGGGAAAAGAGTTGTGAAGGAAATAGCCTCGAAGCTTAGTAACACTGGAGTAGGTGCTCACTTTCAGGCTTGCCCACCGCACTTTCTGGAGCATTCCTTAGGCCCAGGTGAGAAGAAGCCCTGCTTTTGCTATTGGCATCTGTGAGTGGCATTTCCTGTCACTAGCACTCAGCATAAGGAACATTCTGAATCTAGCTTCTGGGCCAGATTCTGCTCTGGATTAGCTCTGCGTCCATCCTTCTTTACCAGCACTAAGTGGGAGCACAGGAGGCCTGTGGAAAAAGGTTTATAGACACCTGCCCAGGGGCTGAGGGAAGGGAGGTGCGAGAGAGGACCGGCTTGAGCTCCCACCTGGATTCCCACTTTTGACTAGAGAACTGTATTTCCTGGAAAAGTTTGAAACCTGAGGTCGAGGCTCTGGTTGCCCCTGGTGACTTGGCTGGTCTCCAGGCTGGCCTGAAAGGTAGTTCATGCCAAACGGTCTTGGCATCTTTGGTGTTTGCATTAGGACTGCCAAGTCCTTTTGGTGTCTGATTATCACGTCAACCCCTGCGCATCAGATGGCCTCGGGTTCCCTAGGAGCTGCTGCGTGAGCACGAAAGGCCGTCTCAGTGTGGCTGGCTCACTGGGCTCGACATGGTGCTGTGTTTTCGGGAGCTCACAGGAGGGCCCTTGGTCTGACCCCCGCAAAGCATGGCCAGACGAGCATGGGTCCAGGCGGCTTGGAGTATCTGTGTGAGTGTCCAGAGATCTCGTGGGCATGGTTGCGTTCCTCAGGCATCTCCTGCCATCGGCTCAGCCACAGGTTGGCTCCCCATCTGTCTCCTCAGCTGGCAGAGGTCTCCTGGAGCCCTGCCCAGGCTGGGGCGGGGCCTGGACAACTGCAGCCCATTCACAAAAAAATAAGTCCCCCAGCTCAAACCCCTGATACCAGAGGGGTAGGGGTGGTGGCGTTGGTACAGCAGGTGGTGGACGTTGAAAACATCCGTGTCTTTTAAGCCGAGTCCCCCTGGTACACGGAATGGCTGGTCCTTCTGTGGAATCGCACAGAGGGGCCCTGCCATGGTTTTCCCGCACAGCCAGGCCGCTCGCACACACTTGTGGCTGGTCCCTGGTCTGGGATCCTTTTCCCACCTCTGTTCTCCGCTCTGCACACTTCTCACCCCCACACGAGGCCTTCTTCCCGAATCCGGTGCGACTTAGCTGAGGCTGTTCCACCCAAGACAGCAGTATACTTCATGAGTCTTCGTGATTGCTTTCTTTTTCTCATCAGGAAATGGGGGCAAGAATAATATGTACACTCTATGTCCTTACTGTCAAGTTGAATAAAGTTAATGTCGATAAAGACCCCGGAATATGGACTTCTGGTTAAAGCGAGCGCCTGGAGCGCACGTATTTACCCAAATCCTCTCTGAACCAGCCCGTGGGGATAGGAATAGACAGAAACGCAGAGGATCTATGAGATGGGGAGAGGGCACAGCGGAGCGGGAGCTGGACAGCAGATGGGCGGAGACCTCATGGAGCACAGTGCTCAGTCATCGGTGGGCAGAGCCAGGGGCAGCCTGTATGTGCTGCAGAGTCCCCAAAGTCCCCAGGAATCAGGGACACCACCTCTGGAAAGCGAAGGTGACAAGAAACCGAAAACAGAAAGTCTGTCTGAGGACGAAAGAATGATTTCAGAGTCGTGGAGAGGCCCTTTATACAGTCTCTGAGAAAGACTGGAACAGAGTGTCCATAAATTGGGGGAGCACGGGGACACCTTATGAAAAAGAGGCAGTCAGTGAGATTTTAGGGATGGAACATGACAGCCTTAGCCTTCTCCGCAGCAGCGCCCCAGGACTCAGATCTATCCTTCGGGCAGGAATTTGAGACTCGTTTCTGGCGAATCTGACTGGCCCCAAAGACATCTGCAGCTGCTGACACTGGGGCTCTCTGAAGGAATTGCCAGCCAGACGGCCTGGGAGTGGAGCTTTCAGCAGCTCTCTAGGGCACAGTGAGAGCACAGGGCCACCGACCGACCAGCTCTGCGCCTTTGAGGAAAGAATGCGACAGGAAAAGCAGCTGGCTGAGAAAGTGCCTGATGTGAAAGGCAGACACCATTTCCATCAAGGTTTGTGCCCTCTGTCCCTAACATCTTGGCGTCTACAGGGTTAGTGCACCTGGGTCCCATAAGCTCCACGGAGCTTGCAGCCATGACAATCAGTGGGTCACTTTGGACCCTCTGCCAGCAGACAGCCTTCGGTGCTTTTCCAAACATTGTCCCCAACAAAAGTTCCCCATTTGCTCCTAATTACAGAAAGCATACAGAGACAATAAAAATCTCTCATAATCCCACCACTATTAATGTTTCATGTATTTCCTGTCAGTCTTTTTTTTCTGTGCATACGTATGTTTTCCCTTTCATATGTGTGATTCCCTTATGAATCATAATTGGTTACCATCACAGAAACAATCTCAATTAGTAATATGTCATTAATAATTCCCAGTGCCGTCAAATATTCTACAATTTGATTGTTTTAAATGGCAGCATGTTATTTCAATATATGGATGCACTCTGATACAGTTTTATGGTATTTTTTTTCAAAATGTTATTAGGTAATACAGTATGAATGCTGGATGCTTGGAAAACACAGATAGTCATAGTCACATGAAAAATTAAGTTACTTATAGGCTACTGTCCAGGGATCAGTATTGTAGTAACTATGTGTGGTGTCAGACTGGACTTAGCAGGGTGATGACCTCCTAAGGTATATAAATGTCTGATTACTATGTTATACACCTGAAACTAATATAATAGTGTAGGTCAAGTGTAATTGAAAAATAAATTTAAAAAATAAATAAATAAAAGACATATAGTTTTTCAAAGATTGTATGATATTTTATATACTTTTTTATAGCCTTTAAACTAAGATATCATGGACATTTCCCCATTAAGAAAACTTGTCTTCCACCAAATAATTTTAATGGCCACATGGTATTCCATGTAATAGAGGTACATAATTTATCAGCCAATGCATATCATGTGCAATGAAACTGATTCTAAAATTCCATTGTTATAAATTATGTCATTATCAACATCATTGAATAACATATCTTTGGTTACTTTTCTAAATATTTCTAATAGGATAACTCACTAGAAGATCAGTTTTTTGGGGAAAGGGTATTATTGTATTAGTTTTCTATGGCTGCTGTAACAAATGACCCCAAATTTAGTTCTTTAAAACAACCCAACTGTATTATGTTACATTTCTGGAGATAGGATGTCTAAAATGGGTCTCAATACGTTAAATCAGGGTGTGGCAGGGCTATGCTCCTTCTGAAGGTTCTAGAGGAGAATCCATTGTCTTGCCCTTTGCAACTTCTGGAGTCTGCCTGCATTTTCTGGCTCCTGGGCCCACCACATAGGCTAATTCAGGAATGTTTCCTTATTTTAAAGTCAGCCAATTAGCAATGTTAATACCATCTGCTACCTGAACTCCCCTTTGCCATATAATATAACATGTTCACAGGTTTGGGGATTAGAATATAGGCATCTTTTGGAAGGCTATTATTCTAGCTACCATAGGCATAAGCATAAAAAAAGAAGATTTTAGTATAAACTGGACTCCAAAAATGGTGTGACTATTTATAGTCCCCGTGCCCCACTCCCCCCAGCAGTACATCTGATTGGCTGTTCTCCCCATGCATGCCCACATTGAGTGTTGTCATTAAAAAAAAAAATTGCCAAATTAAATGGCTGAAACGGTATCTCATTGTTTTGGTCAATTTCTGTTTCTTTGATTACATAATATTTAGGGGTCTTTTATTGGAAAAACTTATTGGTCATTTAGATCTCTCCTTTTGTAAATGTGCTCATTTCTCTGTGTGTGGGGGGAGGGGGGACCACACATCTTTATTTATGAAAGCTCTTTTTTATATTAAAGCTATTAACTCTTTCCTTATATCTGTGATCAAATGCGTTTTGTCCTGGTTTGAGACTTACTCTTTAATCTTATTCTTGTATTTGATATCCAATATCTTAAAATTTTTCTGCGTAGGTTTTATCGGGATTTTCTCTGTGGCTTCTTTCTTGGTTTTATGGCTAATAATGGTTAATAAGATTTTCCGACTCCTGGTTACATAAATATTTACTAATATTTTTCTAGTTTGCACTTAAAAAATTAACTCTTTAACCTACTCTAGAATTTATTTTAGTTATAGTGTGACGTTAAGTACCATCTCACTTGCCATTTTTCCAATTACTCTGGTCCAGTACATTGAGCTTCTTGATACCCTCTGGAGCACATGATGTAATTAGATAGCCTTGTGATTTTTTTTTTTAATTTATCACAAAGGGGGGGCTTCTGCTGCCAAGATCTTATAGCGGTTTTAACACAGGTATTGCCATCCTCCCAGCTCTGGGGCCAAGAAGTGTAGTTCATACACTAGAAGTCAGGCAGAGGCTTCCGGGTACCACTGGTAAGAGGAGCAATGCCCCAAATCCAGCACGTGGGACACAAGAGCTATGCGACCATTAAACTCGGAAGCTACCGGTTATTTGCTTCCAGTTTCTATCCATGGTGGGCAGCTGTGGGCCAGGTGTGATCTCTGAGGAGCACTTCTACAGCAGCGAAAGAGGCAGATGCATTCGTAAGGTACCGTTTCCCACCGCCACTGCCAGCAGAACTCACTGTGTTCATACTGTGTCCCTTCTGGCTATCCCAGAATCAAGGGAGGCAGGGCAGGGACCACTGAGGGCCCAGCTACTGCCCAGCAGCCCTGACCCTGCACCGGGAGGTCCTGGCCTCACACTGGGCCACCATCCCTAGTCCTTTGCTGCTGCAGCTCAACCCCAGACAAGATGCTTTTCCAAAGACTTGGCCTTTTTTCCATGCATTCACTTATCCATTCTGTGCATTCTCCCAGAGGAATATAACAGAGAACAAGATGAAACAGATCCCTGGCTTCATGAAACTGAAGAATTCAGAGGAGGAAAGAGACAGTAAAAAGGAAACAAGCTGGGAAAGAATGGCACACTGTGAAAAATGCATTGGAGAATTCAAGCGGGAAGCTGAGAGGAAGAAGCCGGGCTTGGAGAGAAGCTTCTTCAGGTCGTGGGTCCAGAAAGCCTTCTTTCCCTCGTTTATCTGGTGTTCCCTGAGTTCCTCATACACAGCCAGGCCTTTCCTTTCAGGCCTCTGTCTGGACAGTTTTTCCCAGAGTCTGCCTCTAGGTCAAATTCTGCCTCAGTTCAGATGTTAATTCCTACAGGAAACCTCTCGGACAGTGTGCTTTGCTGACCCCCACTCTGTTACTCTCCAACACATCTGTTTATGGGGCTACAGTCTGTGTATTCATGTGGGCAGGGGCTGTTCTTGTCCTGGTTACCACCTAGCCCCAGCCCCAAGCATAATGCCTGGCCCCGAGTAGATGCTTAACAAATATTTATCGAATGAGTGAAAGAACAAATGGGGGCACGGAAGGAGTAACATGGGTAGAAAGCAGCCCAGAGGTTTGGAGCCATCAGATCTAGTACTTGGGTGTGTACTGGGGCTGTAAGTAATCGCCTTGTCATTCCCATCTTCTTCTAGAAGAGTCCGCTCCCACCCAGAGGCTTGCTTCACGAGGGGCCCGGAGGCCATCCTTGTACCAGCTGAGCTCACTCCTTGGGCCCACTGCATCCTGTCTGATGGGTTTTGTGGATTGCAGAGTGGAAATGCTGACTCCGTTAGCACGTAGGAGCCTGGGCAGGGCTTGGGCACTATACAGGCTAGAGCCAGGTGTCAGCTGAAGTTATGGGGAGCAGGACCAGGAGCCAGGAGAAGAAGCCAAGAAGGTAATGTCAGAGAGAAGCAAGGGTGCGATTGCAGGGCAAGAGCGCATGAGCTCAAGTGCCAGTGAGAGAGGGAGAGAAAGAGCTAGAGGAGAGGAGGAGGGAGGGGAGGGGAGGGGAGGGGAGGGGAAGGGAGGAGAGGGGAGGCTACCTGAGCTGTCTGATCCATGGGGAGAGCATGGCCTCTGAAGACCACACCTGGTTTTGAATCTGACTCCACCCCTTATTAGCTGCATGGCTTTGGGACAATTCCTTAACCTCTCTGAGAGTCAGTTTCCTCATCTGTGAAATGGGGGTACGTGCTCCTCACAAGGACTCTAGAAGGTTTCCCTTTACAATGTGACAAAACCAAGGTCGGCTCCCATCCCCAGTCCTGCCTCTGTGTTGGTAGAATGCACTGGGGAGTGTGGGCCACAGGGGTTGCCGAGAGCAGAAGCTGCTCCTGGGAGCCACGGTACCAACCCTGGGAGACCCAGGACTGTTTGGAGGGAAGCTGCACACAGCCGTGAAGTGGAGGCCTTTGACAGACCATGAAAGACCGACTTCCTCCTGACGGGCTGCTGTCCCTTCTCAGACCCCTTCTGAAAGCCATGACCCTCACCATTAGGCACTTTGCCAAGTCCAGTGTCAGGGTGTAACCTGGACTCCAAACAGCGCACTAGGAATCCATGAATTAATACATGGGCACATTAATACGTGCCCAGAGACTCAGACACCTACCATAGAAGGGTGGGGGAGCCAGGGCGTAATCTAGCTACAGGGCTACCTGGGTCAGTGCATCTGTCCCCTGAAGACTACCTTACTCTGGAAAATTCTGCACAGCAGTTAAATGTCCCTTCACTGCCCAGGGAGGGGTATAGCCTCATTTGGCTCCTTATTGTGGGGAGTGAGAGAGAGAGAGAGAAGGAGGGAAAGAGGAGGAGGAGGAGGGAGGGAGAGAGAGAGAGAGAGAGAGAGAGAGAGAGAGAGAGAGAGAGAGAGAGAGAGAGAGAGCGCGAACAGAAGGTAGTAGAAATACTGGGGCTGAAGCAGCTTGCATATTGCATGTTTAAGGCACTTTAGGTCATTCTGTGTGGCTCAATAGAGAGTATTCATTGAATCACATTGGCCCAGACTGAATCAAATTGGATTGAACAGCCTTGTCTCTGGGGCTCTGTTCTTTGTTCACTGAAGTTCCTCTGGGCAGGTGACACGTGGCTTCCTACATAGAAGCAGACAATTATTGAATCTCCGGGTTTCAAGTGACCTCATAAGCCATTGAATGCAGAATATTCCTCCATGTCACCAGGTACTTAACGATGAGTCACAGTTGCTACCAACATGCTTTTGATCTCCTCTCTGGACAGGGCACTCACTACCCCCTAAGACAGTTCATTCGACAAAGACTACGTGTCAGTCTACTTGAAGGGTCTTCTTTACATGGAACCAGAAACTCTCCCCCCCAAAAAAACATCAACCATTTGGATCCTTTCTCCTCCAGGCCCCAAATTCCCTGCTCCTTTAGCCACTGGGTTCCTATAAGACACTAGGAATGCCCACCTGGCCTCTTCTCCACGGCAAGCCTCGGTTTCTACAGCATCCCAGGATGGGCTCATCCAGGCTGCACCACCAGCTAACCTGAAAGCCTCCGTGTTTTACAGAAACAGAGGCTGACTGCTTGTTCCTGACACACATCCAGGTGGGGCCTGTAGCTCTTCTCTGTGCCATTCTCACTCTGGGATTCAGACTGAGGGAGGGTCTTGACGTGGGACTTTGCCAGTCCTAATAGCAGAGAGAAAGAAAACAGTGGGGCTCTGTGATAGCTCTTGAAAGTTTTGTTCTGAAGTGGCCGATACAATTCTGCTAACATTTTAACGGTCAAAGCAAGTCACAGGGGTATACCTGAATTCAGCAGGTGGGGGATGTACAATCCTCTCTCATCGTCCACATCTGTGTTCCTTTAACAGTGTAAGCCCCAGAGCCCAGACTCTCTCCAATGAATGTTTTCACAGCCTCCGGTTGAGCTGAACTATTTCTTTCCTTCTCCCAGTCCTGGGAACCCTATGAATGCAGTCGAGGCATCTCTTTATATACTGGGGAGCCTTAGCATTCTGCTCTACCCACAGAAGCAACTGAAGCTTCCACTATGCTGTCTCCTGGGCCGGAACTCTTCCCTCATTCTTACCCCTGATCATTCGCCAAGCTGCCACTTTGGACCTCACCTGAAATGTTGCTTCCTCTGAGAAGCCTTCCTGGCCTCCCAGAGAGTTCAGCCCTTCGGTCATTTAGTGGCATAACTCCCTGTAATTCTCCCCCTCACTCCTCACACATCGAACGTGGCCAATGCCCATTGTGTTGGCTACACAGACTATCCCCCGTTATTGGCATTGTCCTGTTTGGTGCTGCACCCCAGATCCTAGCATGAGGCCTCACACTTGTACCTTGAAAGCACTCAGCAAATTTCAGTTGAATGTCCAAACCATAACTCCAAACTTGGGGTATGATTTTCCTATGAGGTTTTTTTCTTTCTTTTTTTATTTTATCAAAAGCAGGTACTTCAAATTTCTGTCCCCAAACCCTGATATTGACTTAGGTTTGGTTGTCATTCTATGTCGATTCCCTAAACTAGGAATCACATAGACCTTGCAGGATGGGAAATAGAAACGCGCACACACACACACACACACTCACACACTCTCCAAAGTCTCTTTCTTTTTTCTTTTACTGGATGCAAAACTCCCCTGTGTATTTCCTTTATGAATTGGGCCCTTCTGTTTTATAGCCAGTGCCATTCGCACTTACCGCAAAGCCGGCTTATGGCCACAGATTCTTTTTTTTTATAGCCCTGGTACATGGGCCCCTGGAGAAAGTCTCTTCACAGAGCAACGGCCAGAAAACTGGGCTCACGCGTCAGCCAAACAGTCCTCACCAAAGTGCATCGACTTCTGTTCTTAAACACTGTCATCCTTCACCTTAACAAGCACACCCAAAGAAAAGTCCTCTGGTTTCTACGGCTTGTTAGGTCTATCATCTTTTTAATTAATAGTGTTTTTCCTAAGCCGTCTGAACTGTGTCATTTCCATTATCAGAAACGCATTGCCATTAATGAATAATTTTCATTTCTGATCCCTGGTATCATGCTAGTTGATCTCCTGTTTCCATGCCTTCGAATGATAGCATCGTTTTCTGCCCACGATCAAATTTAATTTGGACTCTGATTATATTATGCTGTTGCGACCGAAGTGTCAGTTTTTGTCAGGCAATTAGGAGCTATAACCTGTGAAGTTAAGTTTGATAGGCATTGTAATTGGATTGTTACAGTAATAGCCTGGAACGTTCCTTTTCCTCCTGCTTCTTTGATTCTTGATGCATACTCCCGTCGTGAGAACAAAGACACTGGTTATTATACAACCTTAGGAAGTTTGAGACAACAAGATTGCAAGTTGAAGTTTTTGCAGTGGAGTGTGCTTCCGTCTAAGTCAAAGTGTGGGGCATTGAAAGTTTGTGGGATTTAGAAAGAATAGAACAAAAATAAAGTCTTACGGAGAGCACTGTCTAAGAAAAAATTAACAGGTCTCAGAAGTTAGCTTCTGGTTTCCTGAGAAGCTGCAAACAAAGAACTGCAGATAGCTTAGAATCACCTGTCCCACCCTCCTTCCTTCTCTCTCTCCCTGGGTCTCTTCCGGTCTCCCTTCTCTACTTCCCGGTTTCCTTCCTTCCCTCCTTCCTAATCTTCTCTCTCCCTCTCTCCCTCCCTTTCTGTTGGTTCCTTATTCTTGCTCTCCTTTATTCTCCTTCCTCTTTCCCTCTCTCACTTCCTCTCTCCCTCTCCTCCCTGTCTCCACCTTCCTTTGTGTCCTTTCTCTCATTTCTACAATCTTCCATCCAGGTACTGGACTGAATACATTGCATATTGTTGTGAAAAGAAAGACCCTTCATGCCTGTGCAGTTCACCTTGTAAGAGTGAAGCAGTGGAGACAGGTAAGGACAGAACGATGTGAGCAGTTTCTCAGAGAGCACCTGGCTGCATCAGAAAACCCTGGGACTGGCTAGAAGAGTGGAATTTGTTGCAAAGGAGGGGAGGAGGGCAGCCCAGCCAGTGGGGCAGCTTGTGCAGGCACCTGGGTGCATCCAAGGATGTGGCCCCATTAGAGGGTGGTGAGAAGCACATGCGACGGGAGCCCATGATGCCTGGCTGGCCAGGCTGGGCAGCAGCTGAAGCTGGAAGAAAGCGGGCTGGTTAACAGAGGAGAGGTGTCTGGATTTTATCCTGGAGCCCAGGGGTGCCTAAGGGCAGATGCGGCAATCATACCTATTTTGGAGGGTGGCCTGGATGACTTCAATAGTATTTTTATCAGTCCTGATGCCAGGAACCCTAAACTGATTTGCCTCTCTGCAAACTGACGGCTCTTCGTAAGTGCAAATGTGGGCAAAGAGTGAGGGCACTGCTGACAGCCCTGCAGTGGGTCCCCATTGCTCCTGAGTGAAGACACAGCTCTTCAGCCTACCTGCAGTAAGGCTCATTGGACCAGTTACTGCTCCTTCTTTCCCTCCCTTCCACCTTTCCTCCCTCCCTCCGTCTCTCCCTCCTTCCTTCTGCCAATGTTCAGGGAGCCCCCACTCTGTGACAGAACTGTTGTCATTGCGTTGGTAGCAGTCACCATACAGAGAAGTCCCCTGCCCTCACGGACGTTCCCTCCCAGTGGGAGAAGACCAGTAACTCACAAATTGACATACTTACAATGTGACAAGTGGTCCTGAGAGCAGTGGAGAAAATAAAGCAGGGTAAGGAGCACCACAAGTGCGGAGTGTGATTTTGGAGATGATATTTTATGAGGGGCTCCTCTAATGAGGTGACCTCTGAAGAGAGTTTAGAAGGAAATGAGGCAACATGCCCTGTGGGTACTTGAGGAAAGGGCTTTCCGGGCCGAGGGGACACCAGTGCAAAGACCTGAGGCAGACAGGCGCTGTGTGTGCCAGCGCTGCTGAGAAGCCGGCCTGGCTGGGGCGGGGAGGAGAGCGGGCGGCGGGGAGGGAGAGGGCGTCGGTGCTCTGCAGGGACCAGAGCGCGTCCTTCTTGGAGGCTGTTCTGATGGCCGGTTGGCAGTGGACGAATCACATCACCTGGCTGCTGAATGAGAGGAGTCTGCAGGCCAAGGGGGGAGGGGGTCGACAAGGTAGGGTGTGGCTGCGATGGTCCAGGTGACCGAGGGTGGTGGCTCGAAGCCAGGCGGTAGCAGAGGAGATGGCACGAGCGGGTCAGATTCTGGGCAGATGTTGATGGCCGAGCCAGAGGTTTTCCTGAGTGATCCAACATGGAACGTGAGGGAGAAAATGAGATTCATGGAAGATGACACCAAAGCTTCTGTCTTCAGAGCCGCCACTCACTGACGTGGAAAGGCTGAACATGTCTTTGTTTCATTCTATTTATTTTGGTGTGCTTGGGGATCAGGAGTTCTGTTTTACTCATATTAAATTTGAGCTGCCTCTTATGTACCCAAGTGATGATGTTGACAGGCCAGCTGTACCTAAGGATTCAGTCGCTGAGATAGGAGATCAGGAGCCATCCTTGTAGAGATAGTATCTGAGGCCGTGGGGCTGGAGGGAATCGCTGGGGTACAACAGAGAAAAAGTGGGTTGGTGACCAGTCAAGGTAGCTTGAGTGCAGTTTGGTTGGGGACAGCCCACAGGGTGTTTCTGTCCTCTGGACTTCCATCGCTCTGGTGGCTTGCACCATCGACTGGCCCTTATTGCAAATGGCATCCTTTGTTATCTATTTTCTGACATCATCCTGCGTACCTACTGCCCAGCACAGAGCCCTGCATTGAGTAGATGATCAGTTATTGAATGAATGAATGAATCAATAATTGAATAAATGAATGAATGAGGTACGTCTTGACTTTCCAGTGTCATTGTACACAGCTTATGGGCCGTGGAGAAGTCATGTTCTAGAAGGTTGTACCGCTAATTGGGAAGCATCACATAGTGAGAAGACAGGCCTATTATCGAATCCAGGTCGTGTGACCTTGGATAGGACAGGTCAGCCCTCTGAGCTTGCGTTTCTCTATAAAACAAGGGCTGCTGTGAAGGATGGAGTGAGGCAACAGGTCTCCGGTCTCCTGCTGAGCGCACAGTAGGAGCTCCCCATGTTTTCATTCTTCTGCCCCCTGCCCTCCAGGGTCAGAGCAAGGAGCCAATTAATGACAATTCATTATACATTAATAATAGTAAGTTCTCAAGTTTTATCTAGTAATTTATTTTCTCAAAAGCTCCTTTGCATGTTTTCTCTCTTGGTCCCGATGACCCAGTGATGGTGGCACTAGCACAGGCAGTTACTAATTTTCCTGACGAGGAGGCGAGGCTCGAGGGGGAGGTGACTTGGTCAAAGCCACAGAGCTGGTGCATGATGGAGGGAGTGTCAATATCTGTCCCCGTTCAGTCTTTTGTAGGTTGCCCCTTCCTTGTAGTGTCCAGTGAATCTTAAATAAATAAAACATAAAGATTAGGGAAAGTAAAGCAAAAGTTTTGGGGATCCAGGTGTGAAGCATTCCTAGCTCAAGGTGTGCACATTTTGAAGCCCCTCTGGGGGAGGTCAGCAAGAGCGAAGGCAATTGGAGAACCTCTCGGGCTCAGTCTGCCGACCTATAAAATAGGTTTTCCCTACTCTACTTTGCTTGTCTTTATTCCTTTGGCCTGCAGTGTCCTCTTCTCCTCACCCAAATCTCAAAGTCCACTCTACTCATCCTTCAAAGCCTGGTTTAGATGCCACCCGCTCCAGGAAGCCTGCCTTCATGCCCTCCTATCTTCCTCCAATTTAAAGAGCCCTTGGCCTCTGAACCTTCACAGCGGTATATGCCTCCCACGGTGTCGCTGTTAGGCCTGTGTGAGGATGTGTGCCATCCCCTCTGCAGGTGGTGAGCCCTTTGAGGGGAGACTGTGCTTGGTCCATCCCTGCACCTCAGACCAGTGTCAGGGAGCCCCCACGCCCCACAAGATGGGTGAGTGAAGCCCAGGAGGTGGCAGAGGAGGCCCAGGCCTGCCTGGAACCTCGCAGAATGTGGGTGGACCAGTGACTCAGGGAGGATGATGGGAGATGAAGCAAGATAACCAAGACAGCTCCTGGTCTGAACACTGAGTCAGGAGCCATCCAGGCAACCGCCAATCGTTCTGTCTCACCAAGGAGGAAACTGAGTCTCAGAGAGTTGAAGTGGCTTCCTCAAATCACAGGGCCAGGCAGGGGCAAAGCCGGGACAGGCATTTATTGCCTGACACTGCGTGTTCTGCTCGTGGAACAACACAGCTCCTGATACTGTGACCCCATCACTGCAGAGGTCACCCAGGGTGCTGTTGCATGGCCCTGCAGCCCCAGGTAGCCCTGGACACCACAGCCACCTTCCCCCGGGAGTATGCGGCTGGAGCCAGGCGGGGGGCCAGCTGGTGAAGCAGCTCCTCTTGCTAGAGGTTAACCAGCCTCATTTCTGGAGGACGTTCCGATAGTACCCAGTACTTGGGCTTCCGGCAGGGTTTGACATCACTAACCCAGGTCAAGTCTGCATACACCTGGTGCTTGGTTGGTGCCCAGGAAAGCTGTGTCATCATGGTGTCTGTTACCGCTGTGTTTCTTCCAGGCCAGCTTCTACCATTGCAGAGTTGTACCACCCTGGGCTGGCCCCATCTCTCTGGGCCTCAGTTTCCCCACCTGATTGCTAAGGCCACCTCCAAGACTGCCATACAATGCTTCTTCCACCTGGTTGTACCTCTTCTGGGCCACAGTCTAAAGGGTCAACCAGCAGCATCATAACGATCTTTAGTACTTGACAGGAGATTCTTGGGGGCTTGGCTTCCAGCTCTTAACATTGGAGAAATAAAAAGAAAATAGTGGTGAGATGGTCATCTCTGGGAAGCTGACCAGGCTGTAGAGAGGGGACAGGATGCCAGTTGAGGAGCTGCCCGTGAACAGGAAGTGACCATGGCTATTGAATATGTTGGCTTGACTGGGGGTGAGCCGCCCAGAAGTTTGAATCCTGGCTCAACCACACACTAAGCACTGACCTTGATTTTTCTCATCTGTAAAATGGAGATATAATGGTATGTACCTCATATGATGTGTCAGGATTAAATGAGATAGTATAACAAAGTGCCTACTTAGCAGTAATCAAGGGGCCATGCTAGCTCTTATTGCTATTGATAGCTATAGCTGGGAGGAGGCAGAACTCTTGCCCTGGGTTCGATCCAGAGTTAGTCCCGCCTTCCTTCCTTTCCCAATGACATGAACTTAGCTTTGGAGGTGTTAGGGATATGCCTACCAAGTAAGCTAAATAAGAAACCCCAGGCCTGCCCTCAGGGGACATCTTCATGCGTGTCCACCAGAGGAGGCTGTGTTAAGAGCACAGGCAATATTCATCCTATCAACTACCACGGGCAAGGTGAGATCAGGGAAGGCTTCCCGGAGGAGGTGACACAGGAGCAGGCCCTTGTGGTGAGAGAAGAGATTGATTCATGAACCTAAGGGTGCAGATATGAGCAAGAGAGAGGGATGGCTGAGTCTCCTGTTTGTTTTGAAGCAGGGGTTGGCAAACTGTGGCCTGCGGTCAAATCCACCCTGTAGCTTGGGAGCGAAGAATGGTTTTTACAATGAACTTTCGCAGTTGGTTTGAGGTTAGTAAACTCGAAGTTTGGACACCCGTTAAGTAAAATGTTATCAGGAAAAAAAAAATTTCATTCTTTTTACGTGTACACCTCCATTGCCAAAAAACTACACTCAATTATTGTGTTTTTATTTCATCAGTAAAATTGAAGAGCACTTTTTTCCCTCTTTTGTTATTTAAGTACCTACATGATATCTTCGATTTTGCCTCTTAGCCTGCAAAGCCTAACATATTTACGATCTGACCTATTACAGAAAATATTTGTTTACCCCTATCTTAAACCCTGGGAAGAGAAAGAACATTTATCTTCACTGAGTGCCTGCTGTGTACCAGCCCTTTCAGACGTACTGTTATCTCTTTAATCTTGACCACGGCTTCACAAATATCACAAATGGTAGAAGAAGGTCTTGATAAGCCAAAGGCCTCCAAAGTTGCCCCACAGCCTACCCTTGACCTCTATGCCCTGTTAGGTCACCTCCCAGCCAGGTTATTTTTCAGACATGCAAGTAAGGAATGCAAGATCCTTACATGTAGCCATTGATTCTTTTATTTTAATTAATTTCAATTACAGTTGACATTCCAGTGATTCTGCTATTAAACATTTTAAAACAGCCATTCTCCCTAAAATCTTCTGGGACCTTCTTAGGTCTCCAGCCTCTACCTGCGAGCTGGGGGATTGCCAACTTAGGCTTCAGGTGACTTTCAGAGTTATTTTATAGACCCTGCCAGAATAGGCCTCGGACAGTTTCCTGTCTCCCCGCTTTCCTCGCTCCACCCTGAATGTGTGGCTGATGGTCCGGGTGGGTCAAAGGCATAGCCTTTGCAAACACCAGCACTGCCATTAAAACCCTGCGTGGTCTCGGTGGTACCCGGACTCTGGCCCCTCTCGGCCGCTCCCTCCTGTTCTGGGGGTGGCAGATGGCCCACCTGGGTGAGAGGGGGGGACATGTGCTACACCACACATGCCGGTCATGCAGCTTGCACAGCGACACAACCAAGGCAGAATAAATTTTAGAAAACTTAATGGAAAAGGCAAAAATGCACACATTAAGAAAACAAATTCTAGTTCCTCTGCGTGCCTCGGGATGTGGGCCCCGGTGCTGATAGTCATCTTTATTAACTTTCCGTCCTGCTTGATCTCTGGTGACAACTATCATAGCCAGGCAATCGATACCTCATTAATGGGGCACTCTCCAGCAGGAATGGCAGGCCTGGGTTTTTCTGAGATGCAGTCTCCTCTTTCTAGGTTGCCTTGCTTGTGCAAAGAGAAATGCCATGTACTTGCCTTGAACAAACAAACAAAACCCTTCAGAGCTGGAGAATCTCATTCTGGAAGGCAACGGTTTGCTCTGCAAACCAAATACCCTTCCCCTCCCGCGAAGCTCGAAGCTCGTCTTGATGAACAGAGACAGTCAGTAGTTTCTCATTTCCCTCTGATGTCAGAGATGCTTTAACCAGCTGGGGGCAGAATTACATTCTGGAAATTATAGGGGACAAGGGGAGAAAAAGTGAATATTCCAAATCCAGTAGTCTTTTAGAGTCTGATCTCCACTCGTAATGCATTATAAAACTTAAAAAATCCTATCAGGAGAAGTGATGTTTCAAGCCACGTTATATTTTAAATGTGTCAGGACAGAGGCGAGTTTACATTTGACAAGCAATTTAAATATTTCAATATATTTTATATCTTTAAAAAAAATTGCCGTGATCAAAACCTAGATGAAACTCTTTCATTTGGTACCTGGGTAGGAAAACACTGAGTTACAAATCTTTTTGACAATGTGGATTCTGGGTGTTACATAACCATTTTTAATCTTCTGAAATATTTCATTGCCTGGGAAAGCAAACCAGGGACAGGGTATTGTGTGCTTTTATATTCATTTGTCTTAACACCCTTTCACTTTCTTGTTCTGCCTTGATGATCTGATTACTTCTCTATACAAATATAAGCCAGGATCCATTCTGAGCCCAAGCCTTATCTCTTTCCTCAGTGGTGATATGGGATACGAGAGCCTTTTATTTTCCCGTGCTTAAAGTGAATTTAGTAGCGAAAGGTGTCCGCTGTTGCAGAAAAGCCCATTTATTTATCCCTATAATCAGAACAGCACAGACAACAGAACCCAGCCCTTCCTCATTTCAGGTTCAGATGGAGCAAAGATTTATTGAGCACCTACTATGAGCCGGGCATTGCTGCTAGGCATGGCCCTGCAAGGAGGGAGAGGACACATCCCTGTCCCTCACAGCATGTCTGCTTTAGATTCTTTAACCCCGTTTTCCTAGGAAAGACAATTAACTCATCCCTCTGCAGCCTGGGAGGGAGTGGGGAGCCGGATTCCATGTTTTCGGGAAGGACCTGGTCAGCAGCAGTGAGGGCGGGTGGGGAGGACAGTCGTGTCAGGCCTTGGTAGGGCAGGAACTGGAGACCCTGGAGGCAGGCAGGGGGTAAGCCTTATTTCCTGTGCCTCCTGTTTCTCCAGGGCTCATCTCCATGTTGGCCGTGGGGCAGGGCTGCATGGGCTTCTGGGTCATTCTCGATTGGCATTGAAAGACTTCCCCTAAAGACACATCTCTTCCAGAATTCCTTTTGCAAATTCTTTCCTTCTCTTTTTTTCTTGACACTGTCCACAAAACAGTCCCCAGAGCAAGGGAGGCCCCCTCGCCCTGCTCTCCAGGGCTGTGAAGGAGCCATAAGGTCCCAGAAGGATTCTAGCCCCATGGGAGTGCCACCTGCGAATGGTTCCCCTGGGGCACCATGTCCAGGAAATATTCAGAGGTGTTTATTGTGGACTGGAGGTGGAGAGATGCCCGGTGGACAGAAAGCCATGCCTTCTAGCTTCCAGGTGACATACTGGGAAAGAAGAATGTTCTGTCTGGAGACAGCTGAGAAGGTAGGGTGGCCAGATTTACAAGTGAAAATATAGGATGTGGTCAAATTTCGATTTCAGATATACAATGAATAGTGCGATATTTGGGACATGCCAAATAATTACGCGTGCATCTGAAACTCAGATTTAACTGGGCCGCCTGCGATTTATCTGGTCACCTTATGACATGGGCTTGCTCTGCTCCACTGCTCTCTGTCCTTCCCGGTCCCTGTTCAGGCACAAAGGAGCCAGGTCACCAATTGCATTCATTTCTTTTCCCCCGGTGGTGATGGCAGCATTTATTTTAATTGGAAGGCATGGATTGGAGGGGTTATATGTCAATACCCCGCCCCCCCAAAAATCCCTATCAGCATGTCGTCCCCTAAAGCCACCTCAGAAAAATGTGTAAGAGCACCTAGTGTGCTTATTATGGTGCTGCAGCTTCAAAACCAGTTCCGAGGCCCATCTTCCAAGCAGACAGCCACCCCAAGTCCCCCCATGTGGGGATTCTGGAGCCTCGCTGGCTTTAATCGACAGGCTTTTAGAGAGGCTCACTCAGGCCGGTTAACCCCCATTTGTGCACAACAGCCGGCAGGGCCGCTGGACTGCCTGACTCCCTACTTGGAGCAGAAGAATCATCTTTACAAAAGGCCATGTTGATCACGTCATCCCTCTGCTGACAAACCCTCACTGGAAGCTGACGTGGCTGTCATTACAAAGTACCCACCTGGCTCTCTCACTTGTCCTTCAGGGCTCCGCTGAGCTGCCCTTTCTTCTAGCAAGGCTTTTCTCATCCTGACGCACCTCACTCCACTTCTCTGAACCAGCCGAGGGCTTGGATGCCTCCGGGGCACCTTGGAAACCTGCCATCAGAGCTGTTGTCCCCCCATGGTCTAATTTCATAGTGGGTACATCTGCATCTCTCACTAGACTTTCAGTCCCTTGAGGGCAGGGAGCTGCCCTGCCCATCGCTGTGCCCAGTGCCTGGCAGAGACTGCCTGGAGCCAAGGTTCAGACGGGTTTGCCAAATGACTGACAACTGAGAGAGTGAATGAACAGACAATGGGCGAATCAATGAATGAATGTGTTACAGAGGGTTTTGAATGACTCAGTAGAACATTTATGATATGTTAGTACATGAAAAATTCAGGAGAATGGCTTTTATGCAAAAATACACACACACACACACACACACACACACATACACAGACCTTTTAAAATTATTGAGTAAAAGGAAGAATCTCATGTGCAAAAGCAAGGACAATATACACTGGTTCCCCACACACAAGGTCACAACGTTGAATACATGTAGCAGCTGTTGCCTTTTCCAGGATGTCTGGGCCAGTCAAGTTCAACCGCTAAGGACTGCAGACCACCATGGGTATTCTCAATGGTGCCCGTGGTTCTTGCCCTATGGGGGCTTCTTTATTTCGGGTGGAGGCCAAGTACACAGAATCAGAATAGCCATGGCAGTGCCACAGAGGTGGATGAGAGCAATAGTGTGTACTTTCCAGCTTTCCAGCATCACCTCGTCTTTTGCATTTACACTTCTCCCCCTTTGGGGAGAATTCTGGATTCTGTGTTGACTAAACAGAACAGTTCTGGGTCCCTACTTCCCTCTGCTGCCTCCCTTTTCAAGCCTGAACCAAGTGGCCCAGATCCTTCTCCCACCAGCAGGGTGGTGCAGCGAGGGGCAGGCTCATGACCTTGGCTTGGCCAATAGGACATACGTCCCCAGAGACAGTTTTGTGCCAGTGGTGGCTGGGGGTGGGCCTACGTGGCTGCAGCTGCTTTGTCTCTGCTCCTGCACTCTCATCCCAGCATAGTTCTTGGCTTCCCATCAAATCTGTCTGCCCCAGTATTCTTCTCATAAACTTTCTCTGCCTTTGTTGCAGAAAGGAGCCAGAGTCGGTTTCTACTAATTCTAACCAAGAACCCTGAGGAATCCATAGGCAGCCAGTCAATATTCAGCCCATCCAGGAACCTCCTGTGAGCTCAATTACATGCTCTGAGGCCTTGCTGTTTCCTGGCAACTCCATCCTCCTCTCCCAACAGCCCCAGGCTCTGGTCCTCACCCAGAGCAGCCCCCATGTTGTGGATTGAATGTGTGTCTCCTCCAAAGTACTTATGTTGAAGCGCTAATCTGCAATGTGAGGGCAGATTAGGAAATTGGCCTCTGGGAGGCACTTAGGGTTCGATGAGGTCGTGGAGGAGCGGGCACCATGATGGAATTAGTGTCCTTACGGCAAGAGGAGAAAGAGACAGTGGAGCATCTTCTCTCTGCCACGTGAGGACACAGTGAGAAGATGGCCATCTAGGAGCCAGAAAGTGGGTTCTCACCAGGGACTGAATCAGCTGGCACCTTGATCTTGGACTTTCCAGCAACCTCCAGAGCAGTGAGAAATGAATGTCTGTTGTTTATGGCCACCCAGTTTATGGTATTTTGTTCTTAGCATCCTGAGCTGAGACACCCCAGGCCTGATGTCCCAATCAGGCCTGATGTCCCAATCTGTCATGTGGATGCAGCTCTTATCCTCAGTTCTGATAGCCACACATCTATGTCCATCGGAAGTCCATTCTTAGCACGATTTTCCTTGTGTCCTTGTAGCCTGCTCAGCACCCCAGTCCTTCAAGGACCTGCCTTGGTCTCGTAGGCCTGTCACAGGCTCCCAGTGAGAACATGGGCCCTGCCCCTTGCTGTTACATAGCCGGGTCCTGCTACCTGTGCATTTCCCACATGTCACCCAGGCTCCTGGCTCCTTTTATTACCCATCGTTTGTATTTCACCTTCGATTGTTTACTACTGGCCCATTTTCTAGCTGCTCCATGTACCTGCCGTACTGGACATCCCCAGCGAGCTTCCCACACCTCCAGTGTCCACCTCCCCCTGGGAGCTGTGCAGTCTCCGCTCTCCTCTCGGTGCTCTGCTCTGCCAGAAATGGTGACCCCGTTGCTTTCCCTGCAGAGCCTGGTAGGGGAGATGCAATGACTCTGCAGGACACCCCACGAGCAGTCACGTGAAAGCTGTGGGTGGACGCTGCAGTGCAGTGGAGGGGGTGGGGCCCCAGGAAGGCCGAGAGGGCCCTCTTGAACCTCCAGGACCACAGTGGCCCATTTGTTATCTCTTCCAAGAACCAAAAGAACCAGGGCCTTAGAACCAAGGTCTAGACGCCATCCTGAGCCCGTGGCTGACAGCAGGGACCAGGGACGTGCAGTAGGTCAACACCCCACTCTCAGTCTGCAAAGACGAGGCTGTGTCCCGAGTGGGCATCGCAGGCTAGACGGGGAAGACCCTGAGCCATGACACCGAGGCTTTTATCTTCAGGGGCTGTGTGACCTTGAACATCTCTCATCTCCATTTTTTTTTTTTTTGCTTTCTTTTCAATTAGAACACAAGGAGTTTAGATCAGAAAACAAAGCTGAGATTTTGAATAATAATCCTAAGAATGATGAGAGCATCATCTATTGTGTGCCTGCTATGTGCCAGGAACTTCATAAACATTATCCTACTTAATTCCATCTAACCGTTGTCCCATTTAACTTAATGATACTCAGCATCTTTATCCCCATTTCACCAAAACGATGGCATCTATACCCAGAAAATATATGGATGCCTCCACGACTGTATAAAACCAGAGTGAAATTCTGACAAGCTAAACTGTCAGGAGCAAGGGAACCTGGCTGTGTTCATCTGATTGCACTTCAGGTCACTTAGTCCCTAAATGGATAGCCGAAAAACTACTAATTGGTAACTGATCAAATTATCTTGTTAGGAAGATAGATGACTACGATAGCAGCAGGGAAAAAAAAAACCCCAGCGTTGAACAATGTAATTATATACGTGGGTGAGATCCAATATTGTCACCCCGTGAGCGTGTAGAATTTATATTTTGGTTCCTGAACTATTTATCTCTAAGGATTGGGTTTTTGAGTATTAACATCTCATATGGGAAAAAATAAAAAAAAAACAAAACCACCCCATGAAGGCAGTTATGAGGTTTGAGAAGGGCTGGACAGAGCAACCCCCCAGGTCCCCAAGCTCAATACCTTTGATCCTTTTAAACACGGGTGATTCATTGATTTGTCATTGGTCCAAAAGAAATCCAATCCTTTGGCTTGAGGATACAGACATAAAATCGGGTTCTTGCTGCAAGAGACAGAGAAGCATAATTCAGGGTTAGTGCTGTCTTGAACATGAAGGAAAGTCAGCACAGAGAGGGTAAGAGGCTCACCGGCCATCGCACAAGGGGCTGGGGTCAGAGCCAGGATTGCACTCCACCTTCCAGACATGTCCTGCTGGGATTTTCATGTAAGAAACGTTCGTGGTCTCAGCTGGGCCCACTTCCTAGCCCTGCCCCGAGTGTGCAAAGCCCTCGCTTTGGTGCCTTTGTGCCCACTCTGCCTGGAAACAACTGTTTGTTCCTCAAGCGTCAGTCACATGACCCCTGTCTGAAGCTTCTTTTTCTTTCTGTGGTCAGTTCCCCGACCTTCCCAAGGCCTAGAAGACAACCTGGCTTTTAACAACCATTCACAACGGTTGGTGGAGGGAGGAACAAATGCAGGGTGGAAATTGGGATCACAGGAAGTTCCCATATGGGACCCTTTCTCCTGTATGTTGCTCTAAATGTCATGTCTCTGACTTTTATGTAAGGTTCCTACCAGCCATATGATGCTATTTCTGTGTTTCCTGAGAAACATCTAACTCGAGATATTTCATGCAGAGTTTAGAACTAGGAAAAAGTCTGTCATCCTTGGGGAACTGGCATCATTCATTGCTTTTGGGCAATCTAAATTATGCAACATTGAGTTTCTCTCTTTGCTTTGGCCACTAGGAAACTCAGAGCCTGGTTCCAAATCCAGTCACACAGCACAACTGTGCTGATGCTTGTTTGTGAAAACCACATTTTCTTATTTCAACTACTAATTTATTAATCTTATTTCATGTTGGCTGTTTGAGATGCCTATTTTTTTTTTTAATAGACAGATGTAGGGTATAAATATATCTGGTGAGTACATTTCCAAAATAACCTCATGGAAAATAACACTCTGAGCTACTTCAGCATTTACGATCTCGGTTACAGATTATCTGAGCGTCTGGGGATTCCCGATGATCAACGTCGGAGAGACTGAGCCTTTCTATCTGAGACTGTGTCACCCCCATCTCTGCCCTCACTGTGCAGCGGGAGCCCATATCTTTGCAGGTTTCCGCAACTACCCTGTGGGCTCCTTGAGTCTTCCACGCCTTCCGCCTCCCCATCCCCAACCCTCCTTGGTCCACAGTGAAGGTTATCCGAATGGACCTACCAAATCCCTACAGCTTTCCAGAGTTCTTTCTTTAATTCTTATAAGGGGCACGTAGAAAAGGAAAGGAAATAAGGTTAAAAGCCCACACACCAATTATTATCATTTCTTATTAAGTTTGATAGAATAATGGGTTTCTGAACATTTTATACAAGGTTCTTCTCAGGCTGACCACAAATTAACTCTTTAGTCTCTCTTCTTCTGCCCTTTCTCCTGTTTCTTCCATCTCCCACACAGCAGTCCTATAAAACTTTTCTCTGTCTTCAAACATGGAATGACCTTTCCTCCATTTCTTGCCCGGGCCAACTCCTATTCATTCTTCACAACCCCAATGAAAGGACTTCTCTTTCTGAGAAACCTTCCTCGATCTCCTCATATCTGCATGCGGTCACTAGTTCCTTTCGTTCTTTTTAGTGCCCCCGTAGAATCAATGTTTACATGTGCTTTACTGGATCAATTAGCCCTGTATTGTGAAGGATGACAGTTTTCACTTGAAGGAGTGGTTAGTTAAGCATATGACTTCTTGGACTTGAACCCCAGAACTGCCATTTAGGAGCCACGACCTTAGGCAAAGTTACTTAATGGCTCTGAGCCTTAGTTTCCTCACCTGAGAAATGTGGTAACAGAAGTGTCCGTGCACACTGTGTTTCCCTGAAAAGAAGACCGGGTCTTATATTAACTTTTGCTCCAAAAGGCACATTAGGGCTTATGTTCAAGGGATGTCATCCTGAAAAAATCATGCTAGGGCTTATTTTCCAGTTAGGTCTTATTTTGGGGGAAGCACCGTAGGAAGCTAGCAAAGTGCTAGGATGGTACCTGGCCTAGAACAAGTTCTGGGTCAAGATTAGCTTGGCTTTTAATCTTTTGACTCTTTAGAATGGCTGTCCTTTATATTTATGCTACCTTCTGTTGTTTTTTCCAAAGGACGCCTAGTGACGTTTTAGTAAATGATTGTGGAGTGCGTAATTGAATGAGGGAGTTGGATGATGTTGTGTTATTTCTTCTCCCAGGAGATTTTATTTTAGGAAATGATCCTCCTCCATTCCTTCTAATACCATGTTTCCCTGAAAATAAGACCCAATTGGACCATCAGCTCTAATGTGTCTTTTGGAACAAAAATTAATATAAGACTGGGTCTTATGTAAGACCCAGTCTTGTATTATAGTAAAATAAGACCGGATCTTATATTAATTTTTGCTGCAAAAGATGCATTAGAGGCCGGCCTGGTGGCTTAGGCGGTTGGAGCTCTGTGCTCCTAACTCCGAAGGCTGCTGGTTCGATTCCCACATGGGTCAGTGAGCTCTCAACCACAAGGTTGCCGGTTCAACTCCTCGAGTCCCGCAAGGGATGGTGGGCAGAGCCCTGTGCAACTAAGATTGAACACGGCACCTTGAGCTGAGCTGCTGCTGAGCTCCCCAATGGCTCAGTTGGTTGGAGTACGTCCTCTCAACTACAAGGTTGCCAGTTCGATTCCTCGAGTCCCTCAAGGGATGGTGGGCAGTGCTCCTGCAACTAAGATTGAACATGGCATGTTGAGCTGAGCTGTTTCCCGGATGGCTCAGTTAGTTGGAGCACATCCTCTCAACCACAAGGTTGCCGGTTTGACTCGCAAGGGCTGTGCCCCCTGCAACTAGCAACGGCAACTGGACCTGGAGCTGAGCTGCGCCCTCCACAACTAAGACTGAAAGGACAACAACTTGACTTGGAAAAAATCCTGGAAGTACACACTGTTCCCCAATAGAGGCCTGTTCCCCTTCCCCAATAAAATCTTAAAAAAAAAAAAGGTAGGGCTAGTTCAATGACATAAGCTGCAAAATGCTACAAGATGAAAGGAATTACAAAAAAAAAAAAGATGCGTTAGAGCTGATGGTCTGGCTGGGTCTTATTTTCGGGGAAACACGGTAGTAGAACACAGCCCCCTTGACACGCCAGGCCCGGGAGATGCCTCCTGGAGAGGAAGGAGCTGCACAGCGCTTTGGATGGATACCTCATTCTCCCTCCACACCTTGGGGAAAGGTGCTGGTGAGGACCTCCCACCTAGATCCAGGGGATGAGCTGGTTCCAAGGGAACTGCCCCTTAAACCAGCAAGTTCAGAGAATTCTCGTGGAGCTGGGTCCCCATGAGGGGACAAGCAACTGACCACCACAAAGCCTGTAGGGAGGACAGAGGGGACATGGAAATGACTTGGGGGTTTTAGCAGCAAGAGAGGCTGGTGGGCTTCCCTCCCCCTACCCCACACCCCCACTGCAGTGAGCCTGGCTGGATTCCACTGGACTTAGGACCCTCAGGAACCAGGGGCCTGAAGAGGAGCTAGCTCTGTCTGGCATTTGAGCTTGGTGTCAGACTCACCCCCCAACGAGGCCCTGGTCCAGAGGTGAGAGGGAAAGACGGACAGCTCAGTAGATACCTGCAGCTCACCATGAAAAATACGCACTCTAGAATATAGAATATTCCCAATGAGAACGCTTCGTTCGGGAAGAATGCCGAGAACCCAGAGCATTAAGTGTGGCTCAGTGAACAGGTGTGGGGAGGGCTTCCTGGAGGAGGTGATGTCTGCATTGCTACCTAGAGGAGTGAATGGGAGTTAGCCCAGCCAGGTCACGAAGTTTCGAACGAGTGAATAAAGAAAGTTTAAAAAAATCTTTCCACGTGTTTCTGAGCTCCCTCCATGTGGTCTTCCCAGTGTGATCGCACTGAGGGAGGCTTCTGACCTTGTCTAGGTTGGGAGTGGGTTGAAACCGTCTGAGTGTTGGGAGAGCTTTTGCTAATTGTTATTAGGTTGGTGCAAAAGTAATTGTGGGTTTTTTTGGCAATTATTTTTAACCTGTTAAACCACAATTACTTTTTGCACCAACCTAATACCTGGTACAGGTCCATTTACGGCTGTTATTTTTAATTCTATATTACGTTAATTATAACATTAGGCCCATTTAGTGATTTGTAGCCCCTGAAGTTAGCCCCTCTTCACAACCACAATGAAAGTAGAATTAATTCTTCTTAAATGTTTTGCAAAACCCTGAACAAAAAGAGAAGGTCTTCTTTTTTTTTAAATTTTCTCTGTATTTTTTTATTTAGATTTTTATTGGGGAAGGGGAACAGGACTTTATTGGGAAACAGTGTGTACTTCCGGGACTTTTCCAAGTCAAGTTGTTGTCCTTTCAGTCTTAGTTGTGGAGGGCGCAGCTCAGCTCCAGGTCCAGTTGCCATTGTTAGTTGCAAAGGACATAGCCCGCCATCCCTTGTGGGAGTCAAACCGGCCACCTTGGGGTTGAGAGCCCGCGCTCCAACCAACTGAGCCATCTGGCCACCCGGGAGCTGAGCGGCAGTAGCTCATTGACTTCATTCTAGTTGCGGAGGGCGCAGCTCACTGGCCCATGTGGGAATTGAACCGGCAGCCCCGTTGCCCAGAGCTCGTGCTCTAACAAACTGAGCCACCTGTCCCTCCCCCAAAGAGAAGGATTTCTTGAAATGGTATTCTCTACCACTTCCTGCAATCGCATCATGGACACAGAACTTTCTTGGACTGAAGAGATTTTTCTGCTTAAGTCAGGATTATAAATTGTGACTTAAAACTACGGTGATGAGACGCTCCATAACCACTGCTAAAATTGCGGTGTTTTGAGACGTCCTATCTATGGATATTTTACAGCTGGAAAAGATTTCTTTGGGGAACATCTCCCCTCACGGGCGTTGGCAAAGTACAATTGAATTAGTCACAGTATAATAAAGTATGGGGAAATGGCGAGAGCTTGAAACTGAAAATCAAAAAAGATAATTTCATCATTAGCCTGGTAGTGGGTTTGGGGGGCATGCATTGCTAAGGGGATATTCGAGCAGAGGCCAGCTCACATTTTAATGGTGAATGTCAATACATTTGAGTCCTGGCGAGAAACTGCTACGTGTATGGGACCTGAGCTAATCAGAGAAAGAACTCCTACTTGGAGTTAAAGCCTGGTACTTGTTTGCAGGGAAGAAGCTGAATCATCCAAACCCTCATTTTTAAAAATTTATTTTCAAGTTCTTTGAGTTTTGGAGTCCAGTTCAAACTCTCTAACCAGGCCGGCGGGGCTCTCCACATTCGAGAACCCACTTCCTTTTCCAAATCTCTGTAGCCTCAACCTTGCCTGTCCTCAGGTTCAGGTGGCCTGGCCCTCCACTCCTTCAGGGACCGTCTCAAAAGTGCCCCAATCCCTTGGTAGCATCTGTGTTTCTGTTGAACCCTTGTCGAGGAAGTAGTGCCACGCAGTGGCACTGAGTGTGCGCTTTGGATTCACACTGCCTGGGTTCAAATCCCAGTTCTGACATTTACTTAGGCTCAGTTTTCTTTATTTGTAAAATGGGGGTAATAACAACACCCGCCCTTAGGGTAGGTGCTGACATAGGTGCCAGTGCCTTCTCTGTGCAAAGAAGCTATGTGGTCACTATAAATTACTGTTGTCATTGGAGCACGTGCCCCATCTTGTCTCCCGTGGCCATGGATGTGCATGGATTCTCTCCACACTGGAGTTTAGATGCCTTGTGGAAGGAAAAGATGACATATTCATCTTTGCAAGTAGTAGATGCTCAATAAATGTGCTTAATTAATCAGTAGATATCTGCTAACAGCAGCATATTTATATCTGAGCAAAGTAGATGGCTTCTCTGTGTCCCATGACATATGACTAATTATTCTATCTCTGGTGTACTTCTGATAATGGGGAGAACACATGGTGTCCCTATTTGCCTGGCACTGAGCTAGGTGATTTCCACAGACTTCTGTGAGGTAAGCACTATTATTGTCATCTGCAAATACTGGTTATTGGTTAGAGTAATACTAGGTGCTGGACCCAAAAGACCCCCAAATGGGTATTTCCTAACAGCTCAGGGTGTTTCTGTACAAGGACAGTGACTTGGGGACTCAGGTTTCTTCCCTCTTGTGGCCATGATTCTCCTGTGGCAGGAAAGGTGAGAGCGGGCGTGAGGGAGGCAGCCCCACTTCTTAAAAGCTTACCCTGGCAGTGACCCAGACCACTGAGAAATAATCACAGGGCCACACCTGTATGTGAGATGTGGGTTGGCTGGGAAATGTGGCCTGGGGTCCACTGCTGTCTGGTGCCACCAAGAACCGACTCGGTGCATCTCTTCCCAATGCCAAAGTCAGTGAGTGACATCATGTGGATAACTTGAAATGGTCCACAGTGGGAGTATTTGCACCACAGCAGTTGGCAAATGCTTTGGTTTGTTTTCGGTGAGCTGGTTTACCAACTCTCTACTGGCCCCTTCCAATGACAGTGGCACATGATGGGAGGGAGAACGTAGATTTTGGGGGCAATTGGTCATGTCGGCTGGGTATGATAATAACCCCATTTTAAGGATGAGGGCATGGAGCGTTAGGCATGCTAGCAAACTTACCCCTGGATTTCAAAGCCAGTGAGAATCATCAAGAAGCTCTTACCGCCCTGCCATCTGGCCTCCCCAAACCCAGAACATTCTCTTTCAAGATTATTAGCAATTCTATTTTTAATGTACACATGTGTTTACCCTCCCCCAAAACTATTTTAGAATGCTAGGGGAAAAGAGAATGATTTCTTTTTCTGCAACTAGGTTTAATTAGAGTCGCAGCCATTTTATTTCCTCTTTTATCGTTATTAAAAATAAAATTTTTCTTTCTTTGTCCGAGAATTGTGATAGGAGACTTTATTGAATAGGATCCCGCAGCTATGAGCATTGTTCTATAACTATTAAAGCCCAAACAGCATTTTATTTTCCCCTTCTCCCAGAAAATGTGGTGGCTGACTATTTTTTACTGAGTATTTTCCTAGTAAATCTCCCTGCTAAATTGGCCACTTTATTCATGATGGTTTCTTCAAATATATCATTCTTGTGGTACAATATGAATAATGAAGAGGAATATTTTCAAACACATACAGGGTTCTGAAGAAAGCGAATATATGAAGCATTAAGCAAAGTCGATAGGGGTTTGGTCAGTCCTTATTTGCCTTGGAGAGAGACTGGGGGCTGCACAGGCCCTGGTCCAGGGACCCCCCCAGCCCCTGGAGAACTCTCTTCAGCTTTGGCCTGGGTTGCAGTCTGCAGGGCTGGCCAGAGTATCCCCGTGGAGTCTAGCTCTCTCTTTCCGCATTGCCTCATGCAGCCATCAGCACACCGGTGCTTGCCCCCACCTGAGTGGTAGAATGGCATCCAGGTAGACACTCAGGCATGGGAACCAACCTCCGGGAACTGAACCAACTGTGCCATCTGCTGACTGCGAGGCCTTGAGAAAGCTAGCTCACGCCCCTGAGTCCGTCTCCTAATCTTGAAAACGAGGATATGTCTACCAGAGGAGCACACATCGAAATACTTGTAAAGTGCTTCGGCACTCTGTGTCGCTGGCATTATCGTGATTATTGTCACCACAATCTACGACACGTTGGGGGCCCCTGAGGCAAGCTCGAGGATGCATTTTGACCCCTCCCCCACACCCGCCAGGCATCACCCTACATGCGGCAAATTGTTGTGGTTGATGATGATGTGAATTACCAACAGAAAAAAAATCTGGACACTTTGAAAGTGAAACCTCCTGACTTCTCCAGGGGAAAAGAATCAGTTTTCCACCATCCTCACCTCTCTGATGCCCTCTACACCTGGCCTGCATCACTGTGTGTGTGCTCATGTAGGCGCGTGAGTTTGTGGGTCCAGACTCACTCTCGGGACAAACTGGAGGATGAGAGCATGAGGTGGGGAGAAGAGTCTGGGGTCGTAATCATTGCTGGTGTCATCTTTGTTGGTACCAGCCACAAGTTAACTTGTCACCACTTGTCACCCTGCCCATCGGGGCAGGATCTACATGACACCAAAGTTGTTGCCTCAGCCTCTACTTTTCAGGACCCAGGCACCCCTTCCCCCTCCCCAGCCCACCTGGCATGGCCCTGGCACTTTGGAGGCAATGGACGTTTCTGAGTGAGGGAATCGATTTAGTGCCCCTATGTGTATTCAGAAGCAGTTTTAAAGCATCTCCTCTGTGCTGGGCGCCATGCTAATGTCTTTAACATTATTTACTTAAAAATGTCCTTCATAGCCTTTACCTGATGTCATTTCATGCCATACATTCGTTCATTTGTATAGGGTGTCTCTCCTCCACTCTCTTTTGCTGTATTCCTTGGTGCCTAGAATGGTGTCTGGAACCCCGTTGGAAGAAAGAAAGAAAGAGAGAGAGAGAGAGAGAGAGAGAGAGAGAGAGAGAGAGAGAGAGAGAGAGAGAAAGAAAGAAAGAAAGAAAGCATGAATAAATGAAAGAGTGAGTGAGTGAATGAGTGAGTGAGTGAGTGAGTGAGCGAATGCGTTCTCTACACTCTGATGGGGACATTAGTTTGCGTATCACTAGACAACAGATACAGTTTCAAACAGGATGAGCACAGCACAGACCCAGAGGCAAGAACTTTCTAGCCAGACAGACTGTTTTATTTTCTTTTACTTCTTTTACTTCTCTGTGCTTCAGTTCCCACGCTGAAACATAGGGCTTGTAATAGACCTACTGCATGGGGTGGTTGGGAGGATTAAATTCCGTCAGATCGAAAGAGCACAGCTCAGTGCCTGGCATACAGTTTCAACGAATTACAGAATCATGACCGACAATTTGGACTGGGCAGAGTAACCTCTGTTCTCTCGCTCCTTTTCCCATGAAAGAGCGTGCTCAATGAAGAGGCGTCCCCAGGTGCAGTGGGGTTGGGGGTGTGGCCCTGCAGAAGCAGGGTGCGTGCTGTCAGCTGGAGTGGTGCAGGGGGAAGGATGCATTGGGAGGCCAGGGCGCTGGGTTCGGCTTTGCCTTTGCTCCCTCCCGCCTCCAGGGCCAGGCACTTCCCCTCTGGGGGCTCCCTGTGGTCTGAGGCATGTTAGCTGAATACCTACTATGTCCCAGGCACTCTGCTAGGTCTGGGGTCACAGAGATGGACGAGGCACAGCTCTTATTCTCAACAATGCTCTCAGTTTCTTGGAGGAAATCGATGGCAAAGAGAAATGGACTATATAAGTTTCCTGTGGTTGCTGTCACAAATCCCCACAAACTTAGTGGCTTAAAAATCATGAACTTATGATGTCACTCTACTGGAGGTCAGAGGTCCAAAATGGGTTGGCAGGGCGGTGTTCCTTTCCAGGGACTCTAGGGGGGAATAGGTTTCCTTGCATTTTCCTGCTTCGAGAGGTGGCCCTTGGCTAGTAGCCCATCATCATCCAACCTCTGCTTGCACTGTCATGTCTCCTCTCTCAGACCCTCCTGCCTACCTCGTGTAAGGACAATTATAATTCCCTCAGGTCCACCTGGGTAAGCCGGGGTCATATCCCCATCTCAAGGTCCTTAATTCAATCACATCTGTCAGGTCCCTTTTTCCATGTAAGGTGACATATTCATAGGCTTTGGGGATTGGGACATGGACATCTTTGGGGGCATTACTCTGCTGACCACAGCGACACCAGGACTGGTGCACTGATAAGGGCCGAGGTGGGGGCCCAGAGGTGGGGCACTTCACACACTTTGAGAATCAGGGTTTCATCATCTAGAAAGCAAGAATTTGAACCAGTTGATGCCCAAGGTCCCTGCTTTGAACATTTTGAGATCTACAAAATGGGTTGGCAGAGCTCTGTTCCCAGGAACACAAAAGCGAATGCGTTTCCCACTCCAGTGTTTTGCGTTTGTTGAAGTGGAGGTCTACCTGTGAAGTCAACATCTTGGCCAATTAGAAACAGCAAGAACAAAGGGTCACACGTAAGAAGATCGGGTTCCTTTGATGAACATACTCTCCTGTTTCTTCCTGCTGGCTCCTCGCCTTGCCCTGCCACTGGGGGTCATGGCCATGTGGACCAGGAGCGTTTCTTCACATCACTCAGAGGAGCTTTGCCACTGGGTGAGGACCCTTGAAAAAGGAAGAGTTGAAGTGACGCTGAAGAGTAAACCGCCCCTCAGCACCACCCCCACCCCCACCCCCAATCCCGGCCACACAGAGACAATCTCCTTATAAACTGTGCTTTTCCGAAGGTCCGGCTTCCGGTGGTTGCCTGCATGATTCATCACAGGGCGAGACATTAGTCACATAGGATTACACACGGCGTCAGCTGAAACAGGAGAAATGCTCCCTGAGTCATCCCTGCAGCCGGTGGCAGGGCCCTTTGCTCTGTGCTGTGTGGACCCTCGGAGGCCTCATCAAGTAGACTGGAGGTTCCAAAGGAAAATTTGTCTTTGTTTCTCCAGCCGGCCGAAGGGAGTGAAGACTCGAAGCATATTCTGCACTGCTCTGGGCCTCGCCGGTGAGGGGAAGGGGGCACACGTGTCCCCTGGCAGGTCCTGCTGGGTTACGGACAAATGCCTGGGGGCACTGGTTCTCTGCAAATGCCCCCTGCCCATCACTTGGGATGTTTAGTTCCCAAACCTTGGCTTCTAAACCTGCCGCTCTGTGGCTTGGGCGGCAGCCTGCCAAACTTCCTGTGATGTCACCCGCTGCTGAACGTCCTCACTCTTCCTCCCGCAGAGCCAGTCATCTGAGAGCGGGTCTTCATGGAGGAAGAGGGGACGTTGGCATTGAGAGGAGTGGCAGTGACGGAGGTGAGAGCAGCCACCCGGGAAAGTAGCTCAACCGGACAGGACAAGGAAGTCGGTGGTTTTCTCCTCTTTGGATACTTATAGCTTCTTCATATCCCCTCCTCCGGCCACACACACACACACACACACACACACACACACACACACACACACACACACACACACCCCTCTACCAGAACTTCGGCATCTGTGCAAAAGATAAAATAATGCTTAACTGTGGTGGCTTAGGGCATCCAGGGCGATTTTCTGTCTTGTTTTCCAATTAAAAAAATGTTTAAAATCCCAAATAGCATAAGGGAAACAAAGTTTCTAGAAAAAAAGCAAAAGACTCAAGGTTAAAAACAAAGCCGGTGGACCTGAGGGCAAAGAGACAAAAATAGAAAGATAAAGCAAGAAATAATTGTAGGGAACTGAAAATGGAGTAGGACATACTGATTTTAGGTTGAAAATGGAAAATGGACAGGAAAGAAATTTGAATGAGTGATGGGGAAGACAAACTTGAGAATCCTCTTAGAACGAAGAAGCGAAAAATAAAGGTAAAAATGATAAAAGCATACGTGATAAGTATGAATAATAGAGAAAAACATTAATTATTGCACATTGAAAACAAGAAACCAGAACAGCAGAAATAGAAGAAAATTGTCTTAAACTGAAAATCAAGCTAAGCGTTCAGGTCCAAGGAGGTGCAATGGTCTTATTTTAAAGACACTGACACTGAGGAGGGCACGTGACTTGATCCATCGTGCAAGATAGGTTGGGTGGGATTCTCTTCCATTTTCTTACCTGCTCATGTGTGTATGTGTGCACTAGTGTATGTGACTGTGTAAAGAAAATGAGAGGATGGAAACAGAGAGGAAAAAGAGAGAGAATGAAAATATTTTCCAGGGTGACAGCAGCCCTCATGGTTAAGAATTAGACTCTAGGCCTGGCTCGTTCCGGCAGGCTCCACCACCAGCTAGCCAGGTCATTTTGAGCAGGTCACCTCCCTTCTCTGAGACCCAGTTCTCCCGGACATAAATGATAGACCAGTGGTACTAGCACCTTTGTGATAACGTTCTTGTGAGAGGTCAGTGAGATAAGGCACGCAAAGCTTCCAGGAGAGTGGCAGACACAGCGTGCTCTCTCCCAAAGGCTTAGCTGCTATTACCAATATTTACAAATTGAGACTGAGTGAGGTGCAGACGCTGGATGTGAGTGGCCCGGGCTGTCTTAGAGAGTAAGACAAAAGCACACAAGACATCAGAGCTTTAGGAAAGTTGTATGCAGGCTTCTATTCTGCAGGGATAAGATGAGACAAAAGCATTAACTAAGCATTTCTAGGAACGGGCATAATTCACTATCTGGGCATCATGAGTCCCCAGTCAGGGGCCATCACCTCCTTTGTCTGACATGGGCATAGCCAAGGTCAAAGGCACATTAGAACATCCCTAGGCCTATGCCTTGCCTTATGTGGCCCATCAGAATTTTCAGGGGTACAGAGGTGTAGCAAGGGGAACACCAGTATGACAAAGACGAAATAATCTAATTAGGTGGACCCATGTCTTGAAGTACATGTCTTCAAATATACAGTGAAAAGTCACTGTAGAGAATTATACATGTTTTGAGCTGGAAAGAATATACAAAATTGGGGAGTCAACCTCTGCTCTCCCCAGAGAAGAGAAAGGGGGTACAGACAGTGGAAATGACTTTTATAAGCTCATACATGTTCCTGACGGCAGAAGGTGGAAACCCAGGCAATAGTATCATGGAATTATCCAGCACTTTAGGTCACGAAGTGAAGGACTGGTGGCTCCATGAGTTTGTTGAGTTCTTCTGACAACCTCTGGTACAGACACAGAGATTATGATTCCTGGGTAAAGAAGAGGAAACTGAGGCGGAGGGACTGGTTTTCGTAGCTAATACGTTGCAGGGTTTTTGACCTGCATCCAGATCTCCGGACACCCAGACCAGTGTATTTTCTACTTAGAATATTGCCTCTTTGGAATTGCAGTGAGAAAATGCAGTATGCCTTTCATAATGTTTACATGACATTATTCTCCCGTAAATTAATAACTCTTGAAACAGTATAATCAAGAATGGATGAGTTGATTGATAAGTGAGTAAATGGAAGCATAAATGAATGAAGGGGTGAATTCTTGGAGACATAAAAATAAGTATTTCTCATTAAAATTCCAACTCGGCTATTAATGGCAGGGTCCCTTGGGTCTTCTCCTTCTAGCTGACCTAAAAGCAACAAAAATGTGTTATTGTAGAGATGCCAAATTGTATCCACACCCTCCACATATGCTTGCCATGTATTCTAGCCTCTGGGAGAGAGAGAATATTAAGGATGAGCCACCCAGGAACCACCCCATCCCCCCACCATAATTATTACAGGAGGAATTTGTGGAATTACAGAATTTCCTTTTGGAAGGACTCAAAGGGAGCTTTCCTTTTGAAGAGAAAGCAAGGGAGGCAGCTGGTGCAGTCCAAAAAGCTAGGACTTGGGAGTCTCTCTTGTGTGATCTCGGGCAGAGTTGAGAGGATTTAAGAAAATAATATGTGTTTAGTATGATACCTCATACTAAGAACATATTCAGTAGACACTGACTGTTAGATTTATGTTTTTCTGAGCAATTAGAGCCAGAGCCTTGAGCTTCACAACTTTGGTCTGCATTTTGCAAAAGGAGTTTGAAGTCCATCTTTTGTGTTTCTATTCTTTCTTTAATAATCTTTTGAACATCACCACCTCCACGAAGCCTTCTCTGATAGCTTCCACTCCCCCTGTCCAGACTGAACTGGTCACTTCATACTCTGTGCTCTTTCTGAAACTTCCTTAAAATTCACAGCATTTTTCAGAGGGATCCATACAGTACCCGTATGGCAAACAATCGAAACTGACTCTAGATGACTTTCATGGAACAAAGGTGATTGGAAGGGCATGGTGTAGACCAAAAATCAGAGGAAGGCCTGAACAACTTGGGTATGAAAGGACAGGAACTGGGGTCACTCCAAGGGGACTCAGTAGCAGGAACCATCACTGTTGGGATATATCAGTTTTGACCATTCTCAGGTCCAGAGGTGATCTGAGCTTGCTTAGGTCACCTGCCCTTTCCTTGCCCAGAAGATGGCAGAGTTCCCCAACTGACCTTCCCATGCAACTCCCCCACAGGACATAGATTTGTTTCCAGAAGACAGGCACCCACCGGCAAATTGAGGGAAGTCCAGGGCACCGCTCAGCAGTGAGATTGTTGACATGCGTGTTGGTCTCTCTTTGTTCCCCTCCTCACACCCCTGCAAGACGATGAACATCTTGAAAGGAAGAACTGTGTCTTATTTAGACGTTCAATGAATGTAGTCGATGTCAGAATGGAGTCGTGGCAATGTGAAGGGTATGACCAACAGGGCAGGTGGTCAACAGGAAGCAAATGTCCTTGGCTTTGAGAGGTTGTTTATTAACACAGACCTGACACCCCCAACAAGAATTTAAAAAAAACAAGAACCAAAAAACCAGCAACAAGCCAATATGCCTTATATCCTTAAATTCCTGTATGGTGGAGATGTTGGATTGTGATAATTTAATGTGATATCTTTTTGTTTCCAGAAGAACTTTGGTGAGCAATGAGGCATGTTAGGGTTTCCAGAACTACCTTTTTTTTCCCATGCTGCTGAAAATTTATTTCTGTTAGTCATTAAAATTCTGCTCCTACCATTTGTAACAAATGAGAGAAAACACTGGGTACAGTATGTGGAGTATATGTTTGTGAAAACGAGGGACGAGTACCTTCCAACACTTGGGGATTTTATGAATGATTTACATCTGGTGCTAAAGTTCACAAATGAAACGTGGGGGAAGCAGATGCTTCATTTCTTGCCTGCATCGTGCATGCCCATACTGATGGGGAATTGGAAACAGCCAGGTCTCATAAATCAACAAAATCTATTTTTGTGCCTCTTGATCTCCATTCTGAATATCCATATAACACCCAAACAAATGTGGTGGAATTAGTTCCTCAAGAAGCCCTTTACTTCTAGTAACAGCATGGACATGTTAATAAAAAGAAGAGAGAAATAAAAGTGAACTGATGGATTAGGAGAGTGCAGGCAGGGTAGCAGTGTGAGTGAAAGAAACCAAAGCTTGGAGCAGAAAAGCTCTTGGATCCGAAGTTTATGGAGAGCCAGGAAGGACGGTGGGGGACCCGGCAGAACAGATGAGGGAAGACCGGCCTGGCCAGCCTGGGGTCACAGTAATTTGGAAAGACAGTTGATCCCAGGAAAGGGAGGGGTGTGGCAGATTGAAAAAATCAGCATCTGGAAATGGCCTTGAGTTGGTAATTGCAAAATCATGGAAAGATGATTTTATAAAGAAGACAGGAGTCTGGTGTCTTTGTATTTTTCCCCTTCTTTTTCCTCCCTCCCTCCTTCCCTCCTTTTCTCTCTTCCTTCCTCCCTCCTTCCTTCCCTCCCTCCCTTCCTCCCCCCCAACATGTGAAATATGGTTTTATGTAACATGGTGACTTTCTGTTATATGAGAAAGTACAACCTTATTCAGAAATACATGCTGTGGCCCAGGCGTTTGGAGTAATACTCTTGTCGGGGGCGTTCTGCTCCCTCTGAGTCCAATCCCTTGAGCTTCTCCTCTGTTGATGATAAAAATCCAGTCTGTCACCCCAAATTTGCCCTTTATCATCTTGCATCTCTCTAATTGTTTTACGACTTATTTAATCAATAGAGTTTGAACTTTCTTGAGGGTAGAGACAGTGCGTTGATCTCTTTGGGGTGAGGTTGCAAAACCTAGCTCTGGGTGGTTGCTTTGGCCTAATTCAATTGCAATCTACCAGGGTCATTTTTAAGCACCCTGTGTAAGAGAGGAAATGGACTAGGTGTTGTGAGTATAAACATGAGCTGACAAGGTCCTTTCCTGGAAAGGACTTCCCACTTAGTGGAGGGGAAGAGCTGTCTGTAAGGGAGCTAGGCTGTGTTGAGATTTAGAGCCAAAATAGGGAGAGAGGGATTGTTCTCAAGGAAGCCCGGGGGGCTTCACAGAGGAGGTGACATGAGCTGGGCCTAGAAGATTTATCTGTGGGAGTATAGTAACTGGAAAGGAAGGAATGGACTCCGGCCAAGAACAAATGCCTATTGCTTTTGCACTGTTTCCTTCCAACCAGAAAAACCGCACTCATTATAAGGAAGCAATGATTTTCTAAATTAATTGCCTTGGGGATGGTAAGAGTTAAGGTACACCTTACACTGTACCTAACTTATGTTCTGTGAAGAGTTTATTCATTCAGTTTCTAGCTGGTTGACTTTTATAAATGGAGCAATAAACACAACAATATTAAATATGCATCTATAATATTTCTTCACATTTATTTCTATAGCCATCACTCTCAAGGACCCACTGAATCCTTTGTTGAGATTCCCCCCCCCTCCCCTCTGTATTTGAGCTTCTACATGCAACAGACTTTTTGATTTACGGATTCCTCTATACTTAGTTAAATAAAAAAAAAAATACCAAGGGAAATGGGGAAGAAAACAAACAAAAACCATTTTCAGCTCTGTGGTACTGAAGCCCTTGCTACATTTCCACGAAGGCAAGTTATGGGCTCGTTTTGAAAACTCTATGTTGAACAGATCACAGTCTTTTAAAAGGAGCCAGAGTGAGACACATTTGTGCAATGTACTACACATACTATTAACTATTTGGTTCAAAAAAATAAATGTAGCTGCTGCATTAACAGATGAAACACGATATTGTAATTTAACACCTAAATTTTCCAACAATTCTCTAATACGTAGATCAGGTCCAATTTTTCCAAAAGAAAACCTCAGCTTTTTTTTTTTTTAAATGTATATATCATTTGCATTTTACTATAATTAGATAACTCTTTTGTGGGGGAGTTTTTCTTGATATACTGAATGCCCCACACCTTTCTTTACCGAGGAAGTTACTAAAAGCAGAAAAAAGAGGTTCTGTAGTCTCCCTTAGTTACCATTCTGTTCAAAATATGTCCCCACCTAATATAACTTGGTATGTGTCATAAAATACAAAGGAAAGTACTTTTCATGCCAAATATCAGAGAAGTGCTCTCTTTTCTATACCGCACGAGTCACAGAAGTGATGTGTTCATTTTAAATTCCATTCGTGTAGGTTCTAATAAAAGCTATTATAAAATACAATTGTGTAGAGACAAAAAGAGAGACAGTATCACTATAGCACAATATAAAATTTAAGTAATTAAGACATGAAAACTATTACACAATTTACTACCAATTGCAGCAAGAATGCTAAAGTGTTTAACTCTTTCCCGCCGGATTCCTGTCTCGGTCTCTCTCTCACACCTAACTGAAAAACACAGACACTTGAGAAGATGGACAGAAATGCTTCCAGGCAGAGTGTTTGGGGAAGGAGTAAATGATAATGAAAGGAAAATGGCTTGATTTTTTCTTTTTTTTTAATTTCAGGGAAGAAGGGTTCCACGTTTCTAGAATGATGTGCAATCTACTGTGTGGCAACTTGATTTTATCTGGAGGAAATATGAAACTGCCTATCTAGCCCATCAGCCCAGCAATTACGTGATTACCCAATAAAAAGCTGTGATGACGAATAGGAAGTCCGTGGGTCAGTGGATAGGGTCAGACAGATGTGACTTCAAATCCTGACCCGAATGTCTGCCAGTTATGTGCCACTAGGCAACCTGGTTCAGAGTCATGTTTCTCACCTGTCCAATGGACAGAGTCATGTTTGTTACCTTTTAGGGTCATGCAGTAATCAGGCCACGTGGGTATTAAGGCTCTACCATTAGCGTAATGCATAGTCATGCTTCGTAACTAGAATTGAAATAATAGAAAGGATTATGGATCTCTAGTTCGGGTTTCTCGGACACGTGGCGTAAGTCTGATGTCATTCCAGGGGGCACCGGAATGTAACCACCATAAGTCAGAGAAGTGGCCCACTACTTCGTCATCAAGTCTTCCCCACTTTTCTGTTTTTATCACAGAGAGAGGACCTGTATGGTGCCAGTTGGTCCCCAGCATTTCTTTAGCATTTGCTAAACTTCACTTTTTTAATAAAAAGTGTGAGATCTTGGGCTGCTTCAAGCGATGGCATCTCATGAGACCATGAGGATGTGTGTGTTTAATTGAATTTGTTTTCCTGATTGCCTTCTCTTAGTAGCATGGATGTGGCTTTTCCCCTATGGTGTGATATAAGTGATGTAAGTTTTCCTTGAAAGATAAATTTATTTCATATAAAATAAGAAGGGGAGGAGTGGAGAGCAGTTCGATAATGTGCCCCAAATGCTAGATCACCGTCTGGCACAGAGGACGTACTCAAGAAATATTTGTTAAATAAGCATCATTAATAGTATGGAGACAAGGCAAATCTCTCAGGGACTGGAAAGATCACCACTTTTTAGCGCCCACGAAAGACTGAACGGACCATTTCTGTTGAGATTGGTGGCCCAGAAGTGTAGGATTCTGCTTGTCCTCACCCATTTGTTCAAGCTGTCCCTGCCTTATAGTTCTTAAAGCCCTTAAACTCTTGTCCATGTTTCCCCCGCCACCAGAAATGCCTTTACTGTTCTCTGTTAACTCCGCATTCTCCAAGGTCCGGCCCAAAGGTCTCTGAGGTGTTTGCATCTGGAAGCCCAGTGTGCGGGCAGCCACCACAAGACACAGGCAGCTTGTGTTAATTCCACTGGGAGCATGGAGGGTCCTCCTGAGCCCCTGCCCACAGGTCACAGGCAGGGCTGAGGTCTGAGCCAGACCCAGCAGATGCCACCTCCTCCACCCCCTGTACATTCTTGGGACCTCCATACACATAATCACCATTAGGTTCCAAAATTGGCATCCTGGGGACGTCTCAGGAAGGATCGTGGTGTTGTCAAAGATGTTGAAGGGTCTGACTAAGTGGAAAGTAACAGTGACAGTAGGCCGGATCCCAAATATTGCACTTTATGTCCAAAATGGCACCATAAACGCCTGTATTGTGAACTGAAGATCCAAAAACACTCATAGGATATGAGATTAAAGCAGAGGAAAGGGCTGAGAAAAATGCTTTGCTCTCCCTACTCTTTGATGCTAAGTATAATTGTGCTGAAACTCGCCCAGAAAAATATTTTGTTCCTTAAAATAAATTCAGAGAAGGAGATACTGACAATTAAGGGTTTTCACCCAGAAGTGACGGGCTCACTTCCACTCACGATCACGGGCCACACTAGTCACACGGCTCCCTTCAACCCCAAGGGGACGGCAGTGCAATCTGTCACCTAGATAGAAGTGGGAGAAGCAGGAATACCTGGCACACAACATCAACGACTGCGAATCTTACTGGAGGGGTCCTGTTCTGATCCCCAAGAAATACATGCAGACAGTAGCCTACTTGCAAAGTCAGAAAAGCATGAAGGAAATAAAAATCCTGCCCACTTATAATCCTATCATTTACTGTTCACTCCTTCAGTGTTTGGTGCTATGTCCATTTTTTTTCTGTGCCTATATAGAAATAAGGATAGTAATATAAAAAAATATTTGGACCATATTGTATGTCCTATTTTGTAACCCACTATTTCTACTTAACATATCATATATTTTGAAATATTAATTATTCTTATACACATGCACAGTAGTTTATCTCATGTCTGTACTATAATTATTTTTAATGAATTCCTAATTATTTTATATTTAAGTGTTTAACATTTTCTCTGTTTATATATTGATTATTTATATACGTGTATATATGTGTGTGTGTACGTGAATATATATATGTGTGTGTATATATGGGTGTGTATGTATATATATATACTCTGTCTTTTTTCTACATATAATTGCATAATATTTGTCCATGTCCTTATGAACTTTCTCTCTATGAAGTTTCTAATGGATAAGCTAATATTTCACTGTGCAAACTTATCATCGTATATATAGCCTTTTTGCCACCTGGGTTGTTTCCATTCTTCAGTCACATAACTAATGCTTCAGTGGACTAAATTTACGGCATTTCTGTACTTAGAAAATTTCAGTGTGCTAGAGTCCAAGGAGTAATATTACTAAACCAAGTATTATAAACATTTTAAGACACTTGATTAATATCTTTAAAGGAAAATATGTTTGTTCTGAAAAAATTAATAAATGAATGATTATATTACAAATGACTTGTCAGATCCGGGGAACTGGCAATAAGTACCTCTAAAGGTCTCCTTCAATAAGTCCCTGTAGTTGGAGTTGATATTTTGTTTTGTCCTCACAAGCATCTAGTGAGAGAGGTCCAAAGAATGGAACTTTCAAATGCTGGCTGCATATGTCAGGTACTGTGTTAAGAACTTTCTATTTTCTAATTTAATGACCAAAACACTTCCATAAGGTAAACTTTAAAAATCTCCATTTAAAAGACCAAACATTGTGAAAGCTCAGGGTCACGATTTTGGAAGAGGCAAAGTTGGAATTCCAACATGGCGGACTCATATTTACGCACTTCCCTTATGCAATGGTTACAGACGCAATATTGACTTGCACAGCAGAACAAGATAGCCCACAATTAAGAAACACTATGTGTATCATTGCACAGTTACACTTTAGGAGAGAGTAGCACTATGTACTGGGATAAGCAGGCAGGAACAGGCTGGATTAGCCCATGATGGTGGACCAGCTCTGGCTGGTCAGAGGGGAGAAGGCCTTATCCCCGTAGGCTTTATTGCCAGTGTAGAATCATTTCGACCACTCCTCCACTTTCTACAGTCACCCACAAGCCATTTTATTCCAAACAAGAAGCACATAACCCCCTACCCAAATCTTGTCTCATCTCCATTTCCTCCCCCCATATGACCTCACATCTTCATGCTGTGCTGCCCCTTACACAATCACCAGACGTTGCAGCTCTCTCTGGGGACATCTCTCCTTATACGGTGTTAGTTTGTCTCAAGCCAGTGTCTGGGGAAACCTCCCCTACTGGCCAGGCCAAGGAGTGAGTTAGAAGACCCAGAATGACATTTCCAGCGGCTGTCTTACTAGCCTGGATACCTGCAGCAAATCACTTAGGGCCTCTGACACACACTTGTCTCATTTACAAAATGGAAGTAATATTGCTACCCTGCTTCAGTAAGGTCATATAAAGCACTTTGCACATGTAATGTGCCATGCGAAAGTTATTAGTTTGAAGGTGAGCATGTCTCTGTTTAAATTTTTGTTTAAAAATGTGAATTAAACGGTAAGGTGGGAGCTGCTGATGTAAGTGGTGTGCTGAGGTGTTTGCTGTTTGTGTGTTTGTGTTTTCCATGCCGTACAAGTTAATGTTCTCCGTTTGACAAGCTCACATGCTCCCAGTTCTCTTTTTTTCATCCTTCATCCACCCCTTGCCCTTCCATTAACCAGCCTCTTAGCTGGGTCTGTAGAATCACCCTCTGCCTTACATTAGTGCAATTCAACTTCAACCCCAGGTCTCACGGCAGGCCACCGTGCCAATTATAAGTCATGGAACCCAGCCATTAGTTCTTCACCCAAGTTCAAGCTCTGATTCTCCCCATTGTAATTTACACCTCTGACTGTACTGCAGCCAACATCCCCTGTCCCCCTACCTCTCTGCTCTTTGTAGTCTGCCCTTTTTGGCTCCTTGAAACGCTGAAACAAGAAAAGGCAATGGTTGAAGACCATGGATCTGTAACAGCACAAGCCATATACCATTGTTGAGCTGAAAGTGCCTTACCACTTAATGGGGACCCAAAATAGTCATGTTTCTTCTTTTTCTCTTTTGAGCTGAGGAGAAATGAAGGTGAAACTGCTTGCTGAGAAAATCGTGCACTGAGGATGAGAAACTAGTATGGAAGCCCACACTCACACTACCCCCTCCCCGCCACCACAGCTCTCTATCTGCGAGTCTTTGGGCAAGTCCCTTCACCTCTCTGCATCTTGCTTGTTTCATTTGTAAAATGGGGATGTAAGTAAGTGGGACAGATGGTTTCTTGAGGTGCTCTTTAAACGCAGACTCTGTGCGTATGTAAACACCTAGTAACACCAACACTTACATCTCAGCTTGATGGAGTGTGTGGCACAGGTACAGAAAACATCCATTATTCTGTACATTATTATCTCAACAAACCTATAAGGTATTGTATCAACCAGGAACTGGGCTCAGCTGTTAGTGACCGAAAATAACAATGGCTTAAAGCATTTCGATGTTATTTTTCTTTTATGTTACATGAGCTCCACAGAGCGGCTACAGTGACTCTACATAGACTCTGTCTCCACCAATAGTGACCCCGAATCTTCCCAACTTCTTGCTCTGCCATCCGTAGCTGTTACTTCCATCTTCAAGGTTGCCTCCCGGTGGCAAGATGGCTGCTGCAGTCCTAGCCCTCATGCCCACTTTCTAGGCAGCAGGAAGGAAAGTAGGAAAAGGCAGGAGGTGAACCTCCTAGACAAGCTGACTCCCTTTAAAAGTTTTCCCTGGAACCCCCATCTAATGATGTCTACGTAAATCTCTTTGGCTGTCCCTGTCTGCGAGAGACCCTAGGTACATTGCTGCCTTCCGTCATCCCAGGGTTCGTTTAGTAAGAATGCAGAGAAGGGTGGATACTGGCTAGGTAACCAGTAGTCTTTGCCACAGGAAGGTACTATTATTATACTAATGTTTTAGATGAAGAAACTAAGAAAAGCAACTTGCCAAGGTCATTTAGTTAGAAAGTCCAGGAACTGAAATCCAAAATCAGCCTGACTCCAGAGCCCAGCTCCTCTCTGTGTGCTCCGTAAGCCAAGATGATGAGTGATTAAAAAAATCCAACCCCCCAGTCCCTGCCTCCCCATCTGTGGACTGCTTCATGGGCTGTGGGAGGGTTAAATGAGATAACAGGAAGTACCTGAGAGGGAAAGATACCAAGGAGCACTCTGTAGGCTTGGCTATCTGGTTGGATTCCTCCTTTCCCTGACCTATAGTACCGGCATATATACACGTGTGACAGACGGGCGGCCTGTGGCACGGTTCCCAATGACTCATGCTCTGTGTGATCCCCTCCTTGAGAGTGGCCTTGACCTGGTGACTCTCTTCTCACCAGTAGAGTATAGCAAAGGGGATGGGCTGTGATGCCTGAGGTTAGGTTGCAGATGTCTGTGACTTCCATCTTGCTTGCACTGCCTCTTGGCCTCCACTTGCTCTCTTGGATGAAGCAAGCTGCTGTATTATGAGCTGCCCTACGGAAAGACCCACATGGCAAGGAATTGAAGGAGACCCACAGTGCAACGGTCTGCAAGGCACTGAGAGCTTGGGAGCGGATCCTGCCCAGGTTGAGCCTTGAGATGACTGCAGCCCTGGCAGATCTTTGAGTACCTTTGTAGAGACCCCGAGCTGGGGGATCCAGGTAAGCCATGTCTGGAGCCTTGGCCGCATAGAAACTCTGCGGTAATAAATTGTGTTGTTTTCGGCCACCAAGTTTCAAGTGATTTGTTATGTGGCAATAGATAGCTGATAATCCACTTTATTACGATTTGGGTTTCTGGAATCCCCATCCATCAACACCCATCTTCAGCACCTACTGGGCGCTCAGTCCCGTGAAAGATGGAGCTCATGATCTGCTGAGCAAGCAAAATGTTGGAGCTGCATTTTGTGTTCTTAACACATTGGTGATTGTTAGTTATTCGCCTTCCATCCAAGATGGTGCCCAATGGACTCTGTGTATTCCTGTCAGTCGAATGCTGCTTCCTCGAGTTCCTCGGAGAATTTCATGGCATGGATCCCATCTTAGCTGTCCGACTTGGACATCCTTTATGTGAGTGGGGCGTGGGGAGCCCTCCTCAAATGGCTTCCTTGGTCCGACATCCTGAAGCTGTGAGTTGGTCCCAAAGGGGCAATGGGCCAGGCCCGATATTACTGCAAATAATTTCGTTTCTGAAAGTCAAAATGAACCAGATGGCTTTTAAGGAAAACAGGACACACATCAGATTCCAATTATATTAAAATGATGACCCAATTTAGGAAAACACAAAATGTAATAAAAAACGTTTAAATAAACAAAATCTGCATATTTATGAAACTATAATATCTGCTGGGCTCCTCACTTTTGGATAATGAATTTCTAAACTAGACGGACTGCATCCCCAAACTTACCACTGAAATCTGGACTTGGAGAAGCCTGCGGTACTGTTTGGAATTGCAGTATCTGAAAAGAAAGAAAGAAAGAAAAGAAAATTAATATGGGTGTCAGCAGCCAATTTAGGAGAAGAGAAGGTCAGCGCTATACAACGGTGACATATCCTATTCGAATGCAACGAGGAAGAGTCATCGCTGGCCTGGCTTGGTTGGCCGAGCGTCCTGACACCTCATGCTGGCGGCTGTCGCTGTCACCGCAAGCCTCCACCGCCACTGGCAGACCCAGTGTTGGGCTGGGTTGGCAGGGAGCGCCTCGGATTTATCTATTTATTTTCCCAGTTAAATTAAAAACTCAGGGGGCACTTAAAATAAATTAGCAACTGCTCCTGACGGTGTCTTTCTTGCGGTGTCACACATTCAAAATTTTGGCAAGGACTCTGTTGCCTGCCTCACCATCTTTTCCCACCACGCGCAAACTGCTAACGGAACAGTGCACTGGTGTGAACATGAGCCTCGCTAGTGCAGTTATTAATTCAGAAAAGGGTGATCCAGGGCGTGTCCAGGTTCCCTGAAATGCTTTCGGGGTGACAGTGTCTCTGGGGCATCTTTGCAAGACTTGTGAGGCCAGGGAAGAAGGCCAGTTTGTTCTTAAGTGTACTGAAACGGCTTTGGAAGGAAACTTTCTATCACTTAACCCCGGGAGTGCATTTTCTTTCATTTTATGCATAGCATTTTCAGAGAATTGTTTTTCCAGATAAGATGGTGTCTGTGTCATCACTTTCTCTGCATTGTACATATTTATTTCATCGATAATTATTTACTGAGCCTCCTGTGTGCCCAGTGTAAAGGATACAGCAATGAGAAAGGGTAAGAAAATCCCTGTCATCGTGGGGTGGCATTCCTACAATGCACCTCACTTGCAGAGAATTGTGACGGCAAGGAACACATGCAATAATGATGGTAAGTAAAATTGTCCCCTAAGAGCCAAAATGGCAAAGAAAAAGAGCCTGTTCTGAACATGGTTCAGGAGAGTTGACAAAGGGAGTTAGTCCGATTCCCCAGTTGGAGGACTCAAATGCTAGCTTCTTCCCAAGAGAACTCTTTCTGGCTCCAATGTCCAAACCAGCGCCTCCACCTGTCTGCTCCTTCTGGGTGCAACAGTATGTACCCAGGAGCTACAAAGCATGCAATTTTTCTGTTCTCTCAGTGAATAGCTTCTCTGAGCCTCTAGCTCTCAGGTCTCTTAAATAAAAGTAATTTCTCTCTCTCTTTCTCTCTCTCTCTCTCTGTCTGTCTCTCTCTCTCTTTGGTTTATGAGAAAAAAATAGTTACTAAATCTGAATAATATTAAATGAGAAAACGTTTTCTCCTCTCATAATGTGATATTCATTTATACCAAGTCTTCCCAACCCAAAACATTTTTTACACTGATCATCTATGTGAACAAAGAGTGAGGAAGATATATATATATTTAAGAATCAAAATTGGATTTTAACTGCATTACGTTATAGAACACTCATCCTATTATCTTCCAGAATCGTTCCTTTTAGGTGAGTAGCTTTTATTGAAAGGGCCTATTTTATTTTCTTTATTAATAAATATACTGTCAGAAAAGTCCTTCATTACGGGAATCTGTGTCATTTCTTACCTGAATATCCATATATAATATAAAGCAGGAACTCCTTAGTTTTAGGTAATTTTGCTGGAAGCATCTAATTTCATCGCAACATAGCATCCTCCAGGTTATTTGAAAAGTGCTTGTTTCTCATAGTTTTTCCTTTTTATTTTAAAATTCTGTGTTCTTTTCTTTCTTTCTCTTTTTATTTTCTTCTTTTTTTTTCTTCTATTTTAGAGTCTTGGCAGGGTTGGGAAAAGTACTAATTGTCTCTTTGCCAGAGTTTAAGTGCAACATTTTTCATTAGAATTTAACAAATGTTCATCTGAAAATAGACTGACAGTGGGTCATATTGCTTCAGCTTCTCCCCTGTGAACCGAAATGCATTAGAGGTGAGGCTTTTTATTCTCAGATCAATGTTGCTTCTTATTCTTGGGCTTAATTTAGTGTAACGCTAATATGACTGCCTCTCCATTTATTTCTCTCTCTTTCTCTCTTTTTGGCTTTAATAATATTAGAATTAATTCAATATAATGCAATCTCTAGATTTTTTTATTTTTTTGTCAAGCACAGAAATGCCAAATACAACAATATGCTTTGATTTTTTTTTTTTTTTGCCAGTGGTAAACTATTGTGCAAAATAATTATATAAATACACAAGAACATCTGGTCTTTTGAACTGTAGTCACTGCTGAATTTAAACATTGTACGCCTTTGACAAAATTAAAGGAGTTTATTCTTTGTTTTTCCTGTGCTTTAAATAGTCAGCCGCAAATAGTACTTCGAATTATCATTTCTAGTTCATTTTGAATATTATGTAGAGAAACTTATTCTGCTTTCTCCAAGACTATCCTATACCTGGGGTCTGTGAAAATTGGGCTCATGGTTAAAATGTGTAACAGTGAACTAAGTCAAGTTAAACGGGGTGGGGGGCCCTACGAAATTCTTTCTTCCCATTTTACCCACAACAATCCCTAAATGCCACCAGACAATTAGGGCAATTTGATATCTTCTGTAAAGTAATTAAAATTATTATAACTGCCACTTTTGTAAGACACTTGTATGACTTTAAAAGTCTGTCCCTGCTCTCTTTCATGATAGAGATATTACACAATCTGTAATTGTGCTATTAAGGAAAAGAGAGCTAATCTTTTTGCATTTGAAGTAAGCCTTCATCATCAGCCCAACAAAGCCAGACAGATCAAAAAAGAACCAGAGAGAGCATTTAAGGAAATTAGTACAAGTGTCAGTTAAAAGGTAAAAATTAATGCACTTATTATTGAAATATGGTTGAAACCTACGTTCTTTTCATTTCTTTGATATTGCGAAGGCATAAAACATTCAATTAACTTTCCATTGTGTTTGGGGGAGAAAAGGCAGAGGATTGTCAGTGAAGTATTAAGAGTGTAGGTGGTTCTCAGTGAAAGATAGACAAGGGTGAGCAGGAGAGAGACTCAGGCCCCGTGGCCCAGGCCAGAAAGATGGAGTTGCTTCGGCCTTTCAGACCCCACCTGGTTCCAGATTTCAAATGGGCTTTAGAATCTGCTGCCCTGTTTAGTCTGGAGATTTTAAAATTGACATGTGAAATTCTTTACTTAACAATTACAGACAATGGACAATTATAGTTGTCTTGAGTTTTTGTGAATGGACTCGTTCCCCCTTCAACAGTGCAGTATGATCCTGATGATAACAATCCATGGAAGAAAGACTGGAAAGAGGAGTGTTTATTTCGGGGTATTTTGTTATGGATGTACTTTTGCCTTTTGACTGTATTTCTTTTTCAGTTTTGTTTTTTTTTTATGATGCTTGTGCATTTATTTTGTAACCAGAAAAATAAAATGAAGTTGATTTGCCATAAGAAGCAGCACAGGGTGAAGAGAGGAGAATTGATATGGGCTTTGGCGTCAGGGGTCAGCCTGATTAGCATATGATGAGTAACTCAGCCACTTAATGCTCTGTGACTGCAAACAAGTCGCTGAACATCTCTGAGTTAATATTCCCTTCCTTACATAGGGATGTGATTATCTGTTTCTTAGGTGGCTAATAAATGTGAAAATGCCTCACCAATTTTTGGCACACAGCAGACATTCAACAAATGTTAATTTTTTTCACCCTGGCTCTACCGCTTCACAGCTCCTTCATTAAAAAAAAAAAAAAAAGAATTAGTATTATTTGGTATTAATGGCTAGTAGAAGCAGTATTTGATGTAACTCTTTCATGCTGAATTTATATTAAATCTCCGTCATAAACATTGCTTTTCAGGGCCAAGTGTTTTATTTTGCTTTGAAATTCTTGCAAGTTTATTCCGTGGGGTAGATTTATAGGGCTACCCTCAGAAAATCAGAACTCCTTAGCTGAACAATCATTATTTGACAATTGCAATTCAGGGATTTTTAAAAATTGGATAATGGATCGTTCTTCCTAAATGGTATGCATGTCAAATTGTGAGCAACTTGCTGTGAAAATGTTCAACAGAGAAGGCCCAATGTTTAAAGTGAAAATTACTGGGATCACGTGCACTAATTTGTCTCCATCATTAATGAAACATTGTTTTATTGCCCTGAGAAAAAGACTCTTGCACATATTATCAAACAAATTTTAATAGAGAAACACCCTGGAGCTCATTTCGTACCTTAACACGCCAGATGCAGGCTAAGATTTGCATCTTTAAGTCTTAGCCCAGTGTTGGGCACTTCACAGGCCCCTTATAAATATTTCAAATAAAAGGAAATAGATACGTTTCCTAAAATGTGACTCGTAATCAGGATGTGGCTGGTTACTTTTGGAGAAGGATTGGTTTTCACCTAAGCCCATCATTCTGTGGTTCATAAAGTCTTATCAGGGAAGGGATGCAGCCTCATTTTATTGGCAGGGGTGATTCTGAGTTAAGAAAAGGCAAGTTCTATGAGGCAAGCTCCCTTTCTACTAAAAACAATGTTTCTGGAGTTCCACAATGCACCTCCAAGGAAAAATCCCTTTGCAATGTTTGTGGTACTCTCTAGCCAACTGTGCCCCAGCACTGAAAGAAAATAACTCAGTTATAAAATCTCAAATCACTGATGTTGTGATTATTATTCTTATTAATATGCGTATGATAGAAGTCAGTGCCAACATGACAGATTTATGCTTTTGCGAAGGTAATGAATCAAAGTAAGAAGGTGAAAAACCGCTCTTACCCTAAACCCTAGAAGTGATAGACTACTCAGGTTGTTTCCCTCCACCGCCACGTGCAGATGGCTGATAATGCAGTGTTTCGCTGAAACAGCCGAGGAATGTAATCAGGAATACAAAACTAGCCACTGCGAGAAAGCTTGCACGGTTCTCTTTTGGAACTTTCCCCATTGATTCTAGGTCTGTTCTGAAAGATGCAAGGACACTGAGGTAGTGGGGGGGGGGCGGGGCGGGGCGAGAACTCTTTTAAGAAGGACCCTCATGGACAGAGAGAGAGGATGAAAGCGCACTAGAAACAACACCCGCAGTCCAGACGTCCCCTGCCTTTGGGGCATGTAGACTCTAAAAGAAATCCAGAGAGAACCAGAGAAAGGAGGATAATGGGAACATGAGGAAAGCTTAAGGACCGGCTGGGAACAAACACTGAATTATGAGTCTCTCAAATGTTCTGGGTGCTTTCTGGTTTGACGAGTCCTCTCCCATCTGCCGTTTCACTGGGTCCTTAATCCAAGCCAGTGAGGTTGGCAGGATGGGCAACTTTAGATTCCCAATTTAGACATGAAGGGTCCAGGGCTAAGGGGAGAGAGGTGTCCTTGCCCAAGGTCACGGTCGGTCCAGCGAGGAGCTGTGTGGCTTCTGAGTTGGCATCTGACCTTCTGAACGTGCCCAAGGCATTTTTGGAAGCCGCATCAGGGCGCTCAATCTCTTAGTAAGTTTGAGCATCAATTCCCTCAATGGTTCATTTATGGTCTGAAGAGAATTCCAGTTTCCCAAAAACCTTCACCCTGCCCTATTGCCAGGTCGGACCAATAGCAGAATTTTATTATACAAATAAGGCTCCGAATTTCAGAGGTGGAAATAATTGGGAAGGTTTCTAGTTCACAAGGCCCAAGGTAGTAACTTAAAACAACACTGGGAGCAGCTCTCCAGACCCCACGAAAGCATCATAAAGTAGTACAACCACAAAAACATTTAATCTCTTTATAATCTCTAGCACTTGGTTGCATTTTGTTCTACAACCTTGTAAAAGGCATTTTTGGATACACTTTCAAATTTGACCTACAGAGGCTCAGAATGAAACTGATCTAGAATCAGATTGAGGCTCTGCCCTGTACCAGCTCTGCGACTTGGGTAACATGACCTCTCCATGTGTCAGTCTCCTCGCCTGTGAGCCGGGTTTCCCAAAAGTTCTACTTCATAGGCTAACGGTGAGAAGTAGATGTAAACGTGTGAAGGCTGAGTTAACACAAAGCAAGTGCCCAATGGATGCTATGCGTCATCTTCATCTTTCTCATCATCACACCTCTGTGAATACAGGCAGGGCAGATTTTTATATCCCCACTTCACAGGCGAGGAACGTGAAGTGTCCTACTCAAAGCGACTCGGAGAATAAGAAGTTGGGCTTGGCCTTCGTTTCTTAACATCTAGTCCAAAGCTCCTTCTTTCATTGAAATACGCGTTTGCAATCAAAGTGTGGCCGGGCGGGTCCAAACAGTCTCCAGGAGAGAAAGAAAGTCATGAGCAAACGAATAATGATACAGTGTGCCTGGCACATTTCATTTTTAATCAGCCTCTTCCCATCGATGGAGAATTAGAATTATTTCTTACTCTTTTTAAAAATTCAAGGCTGCACATGTGTCAAAGATCAAAAGGCCCAGGTCACAAGGTCATGCACATTTTTGTGGCCCATGTGAGAGGCCAAAGCTAGACAAAGAACTAATGCTTGGAGTTGGTCGTAATCATCTGTGCTGCAGAAAAAGCACAATTATTGTGGGACAGAAAGTACCGGGAGCCACAAAGCCCTGAAGACAAGTAGACCCAGCAGAGCCCTGTTAGCAGATTTATGTGGGTGTGGAGAGGATGGAGAGATGTGCGTCCTTCCACTCGCGAGCAGGGGAATCAGAGCACAAGTGCCTGTTACCAGTCCCGCACAAGGACGCCTGTGAAATCAGCTGTCAAGAAGCCTTGGGAAGCAGGATTTCTTCCTGCCAGGCAACTCACTAATCCAAGCAAAACTGAACTCACCTCCATCCTCCCAACGTCCGCTTGTGCTCAGAAAAATGTGCCAGAAAAATATGACTTGGAACCTGAGGCCAGAACCCTGAAATCCACATCTGGCTTCTGTACCTGCCAGCTGTGTGACCCTGGCAACTCCGTGTCTCTGGGTCTCAATTTCTTCTTCTGTCAAATGGAAGGGCAGATGATGTAGCCACCCTGCCTGCCACAACAAATGAGTCTGCCGCACACTGATGCGTGAAGATGAGCTGGGTGCACACAACGACTCCCCCTTGGTCGTGCTCATGGGTGTTCATAACTGGAATGATGCAGTGGCTAGAATGTCCTTGTCCCAAAGACCCTCCTTCGCGTCTGCCAGTGAACTGTCAGGCCTTTGCAAAGTCCAGGAACTGTTGGCTGGGTTTTATCCCTGTCTGGAGAAATGCCTCCCTGCAGAACAATCAAGGCACCTGATCATTTTCCTTGTGCTCTATGTTTGATTTCTTAAATGTCGTGAAGGTCAATGGCTGCTAAGTATTGAGCTTGCGGCCATATCCCCTCCTGAGCAGCTGTGGACTCTGTGGCTGCTTTCTGTGCCTCAGTTTCCTCATCAGCCAAATGGAGCAAATGCCGTTTAGCTTTCTAGTGTGGAGAGGATGAGCAATCAGTGGGTGTGAGGACAGTTGTTACAAATTGGGATCTGGTTAAGGGACGCTCGCACTTAATGAATATGAGCAACTGATCTGATCATTAGAAACTATGCTTAAAAGCAGGTTGAGAAAAGCAAACTCTCTTCTCTACCTACAAAGCACTCAGTAAGTGGGTGTGCAGTGAATAAATGCATCAGAAGAATGAATGCAGGGCCAAACTACAGTTACGGTGCTTCCCACCAGACCTTCTTACTCGTGTGGCATCTGGATTGTAAATTCATTGGAAAAGCACTAGGCACCATTCAAGTGGAGGTGACGTTTATATTTGTCACTTTCAATTTACAAAAAAACAGTTTTCTTTCTTTCCTCAGTTCGCCGTTAAGCCTGTGAATTAGGCAAGATGAATATCATTATCAATACCACATTATCTATAATGTATCTTTATCTATTTCCATGTCTCTATCTGTTCTGTATCTCTATTTATCTCCTTTCCGTGTCTACGTCTGTGTCCACTTCTACGTTTTTTCCTAATATCTACGAGTACATTCATACCCATACTTTATATCTCTACTTATATCTATACCTATGTATATCTTTATCTTTTCCCATATCCATCTCTGTATGAGAAAACCAATTTTTCAGTGAGATTCAGCAACCAGAGACAGGCCACCCAACTAGGATCTGAGAGCTGGCGTAAGACTTCAGGTTTTTTGGCTCCAATCCCTGCCCTTTGCCACTTCTCCCGTGCCAGCTCTCAAATAAATGGGATTCTTAAGAAAGAAGAAGAAAAAAAAAAGGAAGAAAGGAAGGAAAGAAGGAAAGAAGGAAGGAAGGAAGGAAGGAAGGAACGAAGGAAGGAAGGAACGAAGGAAAGAAGGAAGGAAAGAAAGAAGGGAGAAAGCATTGTAATTTATTTTTTATTCACAAAGTCCAATGTATGACCCAGGCTTCTATCATCTCTGTTTCCATTAGCTTCATGATTTTGGTATGAGTTAGACAGAGAAATGGTCTTCAAAATGACTAGTTACTGTACAATTATGTGTTATCTTCTATAGTTCTTCATCTTATCTATCTGCTTAGAATAGAATTCTTACTGCTTAGAATTCTTAAAAAGGTTTTGAAATGCCAGATTTTTTAAAATTAGGAGATACAATATGATTATTTGGGGGGATTAGGTAATTTATGTTGTTAACAACCATTTATATGAGGCTATCCTAGGAAATTTACTGTATTAATGAAGATTCAAATCAGATTCATTTTAGGAGACACTCCCCTCAAATTTCTTTTATCTTTCTTTCCTTCTCTATTTTTCTTCACTCACAGCTTTTATAACATGGCATGGAGAAATAGTATAACAGTATAAGTAGCCAGGATGATTAAAATTTGTATCAGTTTTTCATCTGTTTGAGAGACAGCAAATCCCCAATTTTAAAACAAATTATTAAGTATTTCAAGAAGTCAAATTGAAGATTGCTCTTTATTCTCTCAAAAATTTAAGAATTGAATTGCTGTGAATAATTTGGCAGGGTTTTTTTTTTTTATTTGTTTGTTTTTGTAATGGATTTACCTGCTTTAAACACAAGGTTTTTTCTTCTGTTCATAAAAGCTTACATATCTGCTCCATTTTACAACAATACTTTTTAGGGTCAGGTTCCAGCCCTCCCAAACTCATTTTTCCAAACCTTACATTTATAGAAGGAAAGAAAATGTACATATTTAAATTTTAAAATTGAGAAATAATGTTCTAAAGAATATATTTTAAGAATACCTTCTAGGCTGGAGTTTGAAAAACATCAACTGTTTCTCTGTGTGTGAGTTTTTAGAAAAAATTTTTTTTTATGCCCTTCTTTTAAATCTATTTTTGGTCTCCTGAATTTAGTACAGGTTTTTTAAAAACATCAAAAGCAAATACAAAATTTACTTAGAATCTGCTTTTGAACTTGCACTAAGTCATATTATAATTTTGTTTTCTGTTGTTGCTTTTAACTGTATGAATGATTTATGTGTCTCGTGTTTTTGGTTTCCAATATGGCAAAGGAATGCATTTCTCACACATTCCACTTACTCTCTCCTTGTTTCCTTTTCACTACCTTGTCTCTATAGAATTATCTAACCCAGACGGGCATGCAAGGGGAAAACCGTGAACTCTTAGACCTTATGTTTTGTTTTGAAGAAGTAAAAGTTTACTTTTTCAAAAGCCCATTTTCCCCCCTTAGAGAGAAATATCAGAGTGAGGATGTTATGTACCAGAGACTCTCCTCTGGTTTTTGTATCGTTTATTGGAAACTCCAGTTTCTTTGCTGCAGATTCTAATTTATTTTGCAATTCATGCAGTGCACTGTAAACATAATGTAAAGTTTGGAAGCTTAATTAACAGCTACATGATAATGGCAGGCCAAGTTTTTAAAGGCATTTAACTTGGCTCCAAGAAAATGAAGTGGCTTCTATGCAGGAAGCTGTGAACTTGTACCTCTTAAAACAATAGAGGTCCAGGGATGCAGGACTATGGCTTTGCTCTGGGCACCAGGACACACACACCTGCCTGCTTAACCCCTATCCATCTAAGATGCTTCTCGCTGGAGCCCTGCTCCGGAGCAGTAAGAAAAAACAAATTCATGGCATTTAATCAAAGGTTCATAAAAGTCACTTTTAACTTCCACAGCAGTGGAGGGGAGCAGGGGGTCAGCTGTCTAGACAGAGCCACAGCAAACTGGAACCAACCAAAGTCTCGAGATGGGAAGAATGGAGGGAATTTGTCAGACCTGAAAGAAGGGGCAGGAGGGGTACAGTACTATCTGTAGTGTCCCAGTTCTGCCTCTTCCTAGCAGGAGTGCTGGGTGTCATCACTTTCTCTTGGCCTGGGTTTTCTCATCTGCAGATGGGACTGGGAATATCTCACAAGCACTGTGCCTCACGTGCTGTGCCTATTAGCGTAATAGTGGGTAGAAGTGGGTGAAGTCTGGCTTAGTCACTACCTCAGCTGACTTGGGCAACACTCTTCATCTCTCTGTGCCTCAGCTTGCCCATTTTATAAACGAAAGCGTTGAAATCTGGCCTCTGATGGTTTTCCCAGGGCTGGTGGAGAGGAGGGGCGGGTGTGGGGGTTGCTTAGGACAGCCAATTGTCAATTGTTTCAGGCCTCATCGTCACCAAAAGTCTCAATTTAGACTTTTGGGCATCTCAGCAAATGAGGCTGCACTGTCACTGTCCAGGTTCAAGGGCACTGCTGGTCACCCGGTGTATTGGGCCTCAGTATGCAGTCATCCACCTGAAATACACCACGAATATTTGGGTATTGTAAACCTTTTCATTATTTAGTCAGCTGGACTATTTTATCCCACTGCACTATTTGCGTTATTTGATTTACCAGTTTGGCATTCTCTCATTAAAAAAAAAAATGCCAAGAGCCTCAAAAAAATCAAGTACATACACAGTGTTACGAATCTGTTTGTAAATCAGAATGGGGCTTTTATGTCATTTCAGTAACCAGCTCACTCCAGCTCTAAACAAAATGTTTAGGGACAGCTGGAAAGCCACTTGCCCAGATTTGCAGGAAGCCATGTGGCATCGCCCTTAGGGGCCAGCCTGGGGAGGGGAGGCAACAGTGGCACCGGAAGGGGGACGAGTGACAAGCTTCCAGCCACCTGCTGCTGTTGGTGCTCAGAGAAGTCTCCACCCTTGCAACCCCAAGCCCAGGCAGAAAGGGAAGACTTGGGGAAAGCGGAGGGACGCCAGGCTGCCACAGTTTCCTGGTCTCCTGGGGAGAGGGCGCAAAGGCTGGTGCGGTGACAAGGGCCCGGGTTAAGAGTCTGGCTCGGAATTTTGATCTCACTTCGTGGCGGTGCAGAACCCAAGCACAACAATAATTAGAAAAACAATTCAAGGGAGGCCAGGCCAGGCAGGGCAAAGGGGACGTGGGTGCTCACCCGGGTCAACCCTGCAGCGTCAGGACCGCCTGCCTTTGGGGCAGCGGTGGCGTACTCTTCCTGGTGGCTTGCAAAAACTCAGGGTTCCTGCGCCGCCGCTCTAGCTGTCTCTGTTTCGGGGCTCCTTTATGCGGCTCTGCCCCACAGGCAGCGGGAGCAGTGACCCTCAGAGAGGCCTGGTCCCCGGGACAGGAGGGAGTCCCCCCTCATCCCTCGCGAGGATTTGCAAACGCGAATAGGTCCCCAGGTGCCCTGCGGGTTGGGGGTGACATCCAAGAGGCCACGCAGGAGGCAGCTGCCGGAAAAGCGCCCCTGCACTCGTTTCGAAATCCTCCCAGATTGTGTCACTTTCCAGCGACGATTTTCCCCTGCACTTTCTAAAGAGCAGCCTAATTTGAAAAGATCCGGTTCCCTTTGCCATGACAGAGCCTTGTCTCCAGCCCCGGGGCTGTGGCCCGTGGGGGTGAGGGCAGGCGCAGGTCTGCGCTGGGTCCCTGCCACCTGCGCCCTGGAAAGACGGGGCGCGCGCCTGGCAGGGGCGCAGCGGTGCCCAAAGGCTCCGGAGTTCGCTTTTGGCTTCTGAGCCAGGTGGTTTTACGCTCCCGTGTGATTAGCTGAATTCCATCTATTTTGTCACTCTGCTCGCGTTTCCTTTTGGAATCTGCCCCAAATCTCCCCCGAATCTCGGGCGTCTGGCCAGCCCCCGGCGAGCGCTCGCGCTTGGGGACGCGTTTGGAGACGTGGCGGTCCCGGCGTCGCCCGGACTGAGACCGCGAGGGAGCCGGGACACCAGCTCAAGGCCTGCCAGGGCCACGGCCTGTGTTTGTCCCCGAGGCTGTCGCTTGGCTCAGTTTCCTACCTTTGCACGTACTCTGCATTAGGGGTGGGTTGCATCTAGGGGTAAAGTGATTGGAAGTCTCCTTCGTTTGTCTAAATCTGGACGGCATGGGTGGGGGTGGGGGCGAGTTCTTGCCCCGGGCCCCCCTCTCCCTGGCAAATACCACTTGGAGAGAAACATCAGTGTCTTAGGTCCCCAGTGTACCCATCCACCGCCTAGACATGCCTTCTTTTAGTTGGTTTTGGTACCGTGAATATATTTTATATATATCCCTAAGGATATATAGATCCCTAAAACTCCGTGGCACCACAGAGGACTTCTCCTGAGCTCTAGGGTCCTGTGATTCTCCTGAATATATTTTATATATATCCCTAAGGATATATAGATCCCTAAAACTCCGTGGCACCACAGAGGACTTCTCCTGAGCTCTAGGGTCCTGTGATTCTCCTGAGCTTCCTGTGATTCCAGGAAGTAGCCCTTTCCACTATCCCACCGTCCCCCATGTGCCCACAAAACCAGGCATCATAACCGAGCAGACAAGAGGTCCTTAGGATCCTTATAAAATGAAGGGGAGAAAGAGCTTCAAGGGTCTCTACCCTAGTTCAGCTGCCACTCCTATCACCACTAATCTCGCCAGAGTCTCCCCCAAGCACCCCTCAGCCATGCAGTAGGTAGAAGCTGACCCTCCAGGTCAAAAATCCTGGACTGCTATTCTCTCACTGCCACGTGACATTTTAGGCAAGTTCCTTAGCTTTTCTCGTCCCAGTTTCCTTTTCTATGAAATTGAAAAAAGCAATCATACACACTTGCCTTGGCTAAGGGGCTGAGGTCGGGAGGGTGCCAGGCTGTCATGTATTGTAAACACTTTGAAAACCTCCACATCACCCTATTTTAGGTGATATAGATAGAGGGCTGCTATTATGAAGATAGGTGCCCAATAAACATGGAAGGATTGAAGGAATGTCATTATTAGCCTAAATCAGATTAAAACATGAAAAGCGAAAACCTGTGGTGCCTGGCACAGGGGATGTTTGCTGCTAGCTCTGTTCTTGGAAGAGTTTTAACTCTGTTCTGTTCTTTGCAGAAACTGCTTTCTACGAGGAAATCCGAGGCCTTGGAAACTTTGCTGAGCCATTTAGTGGAGGAGGCTGCCCTTCCCCAGATCTCGGTTCCCCAAGGTGAGAGGCATGGTGCAGTGGGAGTGGCAGGCCCAACTGCAGCTGTTGGCCAGCTCAGCCACCTCCAGGGAGAGGTGACTGCTCCTCTTCTGTCTCTAAAGTGGGGTTCATGGCACCTGTATCATGTGTTGGAAGCATCAGACCCAAGAATCACAGGGAAATGCTTATGACACTGAGCTCTCTGCCACTTTGTCAAACCCGGGGCCAAAGGCGTGGCTACGTGGATGATCTTCTTTAAGGTAGGTACTGTTATTATGACCATTTGACAGAAGAGAAACTGAGGCAGAGACTGGTGATGTCGCTGGCCATCCAGAGACTGGTGATGTCGCTGGCCACCCAGGCCATCAGAGCCCAGAGCCCTCACCTAGAGTCTCTTGGGCATGGCATTGGCACCCAGCCAACGCCAATCAAAGGAGGGACATCTTCGGTTTTAAGGGAAATCGGGAATGTCCCAGCCCCACCACTGCTATTTTCCTCTATTACTTTAATTTTGAGCTTGGTGGGGGAAGCCTTTGGCATTCATCACCAGAAGCACTTTTATTAGAGCTGAAATCTTCCAAGCTTGCCTTTGTTACTTTAAAACTCTTTGGGGGTAATGAATATGGATGGATGGTAGTTTCCTATGAATATGGAGAAGCAGGTGGGGGTGCTGGCGGATGGATCACTATTTAACATTAACCGCTGGTAACCTTTCCTCCTGTCTCACTGGCCCGCAGTATTATCCCGAGGAGGGTCAGCGCCCGCTGCTTTTTTGCAAAATATGATTAGTCACTTCTTGCCACATGTGCTTGCCCCTGGACCTTATTTGCCATCCTACATAATTACTAGAAGAATCTTCTAATTTTATTTGAAATTCTAAGTTGACTCTTATGTCAAAGGGCCATGACACAGCATTGTGTTTAATTTCTCTTTTGTTAGCCTCATTTGGGCTCCTAAAGAATTACCCTCAAAGGAAATGTCCACCCTGTTCATTTCTTCTTGCCACAGTTATCTGTTGGGGACCATTCATTACAGCCTGGTGGATTTGCTTTGAAAAGGTCCCACACTGTGCCAGGCATGGCCTCCTTCTTAGGTCCCAGCCAGTGGTTTAAAGAACTTTCCTTTTGCACTGGCTGTTCCCTCTATCTGGAATGCTTTTCCTTCCTCTTCATCTGGTTGGTGCACTCCTATTGAATCTTAAGACTCACCTCATGCCTTCCTGTTTGCAGGCATCCCTGACCTCCAGGAGTTGGCTGCCCCCTCCTGTACCACCCTGGTACCTGTCTCTGTCCTGACACTTTGTGCTTTTTGCTGCCACCAGGTTTTTATGTTGCCGTAGCACACTGGTGGCCCGGTGTGTGCGGTCATCGATATGAACTCTACAGCCAGACCGCTTGCGGTCCCGTTTTGACACTCCCCTCACTCCCTCAGTCATTTGTGTGATGGGGTGATAATATTGCTTGACTCTTGAATTGATAGGATTACATGACATACGAGACTCAAAAGACTGTAGCTTGCAGCAGACATTCAGTGTACAGTCAGTATTGTTGCCACATTGTCTGTCTTACGAGCTGTGAGCTTTTCAGGCGCAGTGAGAAAGATCTTTGTATTTACTCCCGTTTCCCTGACACATAGTGGAAGTTGTATTGCCAGCTCCCCCACAAGCTAGTGACACCCCGCTCTGCGTTCCCTGGCACTCTGCCTGATTTGATGGCCCCCCTCACATGGGGTTTTACTTTGTCGTGAATGATCTGGCCACACTGATGGTGAGCACTTTCCCAGCAGGCCTCAGTCTTACTCCCGTTCATAGGGGTGAACTTCTAGCCTGCTGTCTGTTTGCACAGCAGGTAGCCTCCTTGTTTGGGGAAAGGAGGGAGGGAGGCTGGAGGAAGGAATGAGGACAGAGTACGGAGGGAGGGAGAGAGGGCAAAAGTCCTCTGCGGGTTTTGTCAACTGAATGTTAGAAATAATAGATTTTATCGTTTCAGAGGAGAAAGAGATGATTTGGGCTGGACAGACGAGGCTCGTGAGCTTGACTTTGATGGCTAAAGAGAGGTCGTTTGAATTAAAAGCGACCAGTGGAATCGGAGAATTCACTAGGTATTTTATTTTGTATGAAAAGACATCTGTGTGTTTTTCGGTTTTGTGCCTGATTTAAGCAGGAATTGTTTAAAAAAATAAATAAAGTAAAATGGAAATGATTGTACTTCACAAGCCATATACAAGTATTTACTTTTTCAGCAGCCACTTCCAGAAACAATGGTTCTTTGTTTTCAAAAATCATACATTGCTAATATCAAAGGAGCATTTTGAAAGGAGTCTTCAATATCGTGAAAAATTAAAGGATTGCGGTAGCTCAGAAACTGGAAAAGAATTCTTTTATATTCTTTTGGAGCCACATTATGCTAAAACCATTTGAGAAGATAGCATATAAGTTAAATTTTCTTTGAGACTGGTATGTGACATTGCGAAAATCAAACGCATTGTTTTTTGACAAGATTTGAGGACTAGTATTTAGAAAAGCACTTTGTGTGGGAGATCGCTGAATTAATACCGTTGAAACCGAGGTTATAAAGATTGATAAGGAAGGTTCATTCACTAAAAAAATATAATGGCAGATGTAATAATGACGGCATTCACCACCTGTCAAGGGCATTTATTACGCACCCACAGGTACTTGGCAATCTGCGGCATGCTGCAAAGTTAGACGCGGCCCCTATTCATCCGAGAGCTTGTCATTGTACGCCTCCTTTGTTGGGAGCACAACTTCTCTACCTGTCATTGGTGCCTGAAAGACACTCCTTGTCATTATTTATGCTGTCTGGCTTTCTGATATTCGGGGCGGGGGCAGGTCTTTTTTGCTGCTTCTCTTAATTGTCCTACACAAAGTGGTATCCCATAGTCCAAGAGAAGATGTCTCTGTTGTGGCAGAGCTCACAGGTGGGAATGACTCTTACATTTGTTTACAGCATCCCCCTGGGACACAGGTGGCTCCTTGTGGAAGGACATGGGGTTACTCTTCCAAGTACCCACAGGGCTTTGCTTGCCCCTCTGCTGTGACACGTATTCCCATGTATTCTGCCCTCCCTGGTCTATGAGCAGAATGTACACAGTAACAGAAGGCCAGTGGCAGATTGTATCAAATGTTTGTAAACTCCACTCCTGATGTGTTTCCTCCTGGACACGTGGACACATTGCTATGTACGCTAAATTGCCTGTTGGTACAATGTGAAATGCTGCTAACTCGAGTAATTAAAAGTTGACTTCAGGCAAATTTAAAATGGAAAGTGGACAAAGTTTTCCGGAGACTCTTCTGTGAAGGGATTCAGCTGGCATTCAGTGGTCCAGTGACCTGACTGGGGTCAGAGGGGGGAGTTCCAATTCACAACCAGTGGCAGAAAAAAATGCATCCAGTTCATGATTTAAAATAAAAAATTAATGATTTTTATTAAAAATATAGCTAACATACAATATTATATTAGTTTCAGGGTACACCACAGTTTTTCAACATTTATATACCTAAAGAAGTGATCACCATGATAAATCCAGCAGCCATCTGACACCATAACTATATTTCCTATGCTGTACATCACCTCCCCATGACTTATTTGTTTTATATTTGGAAATTTGGGCCTCTTATTTCCCTTCACCTTTTTGCCATCCTCTTTTAATTTTTCAATTATAGTTGACATTCAACATTATTTTTATATTAATTTCAGGTACACAGCATAGTGGTTAGACATTTATATAATGTAAGAAGTGATCCCCTGATTAGTCTCGTACCCACCTGGCACTATACCTAGTTATTATCATATCATTGACTATGTTCCCTATGTTTTACTTTACATCCCACTGAATATTTTGTAACTCCCAATTTGTGCTTCTTAATCCCTTCCCCTTTTTCACTCTTTCTCAACCCCACTCCCGTCTGGCCACCATCAAAATGTTCTCTGTATCTATGAGATTGTTTCTGTTTTGTTTGTTTGTTATTTTGTTCTTTAGATTCCACTTATACTAGTGAGTGAAATCATATTGCATCTGTCTTTCTCTCTCTGACGTACTTAACTCAGCACAATACCCTCCAGGTCCATCCATGCCACCGCAGATGGCAAGAACCATTCCCTTCCATGGCCAAGCAATATTTTGTAGTATCTATGTACCACCTCCTCTTTATCCATTCATCCATCGATGGACACCCAGGCTGCCTCCACACCTTGGCCATTGTAAACAGTGCTTCAATGAACATATGGATACACACATCCCCTCGAAATAGCGTTTTGAGTTTCTTTGGATAAATACCCAGATGTGGGATTACTGGGTCCTTCTTTGTCTCTTCTTATAGCCTTTGTTTTAAAGTCTGTTTTGTCTGGTATAAGTATTGCTATCTCAGCTTTTATTTTGTTTGTTTCCATTTTCATGAAATATCTTTTTCCCATCCCTTAACTTTCACTCTGTGTGTCTTTCAATCTGAAGTGAGTCTCTTGTAGGCAGCATATGTAAGGGTTTTGTTTTCTTATCCATTCAGCCACCCTGTTTTTGATTGGAACATTTAATCTATTTAAATTAAAATAATTGTTGACAGATATGTACTTATTGACATTTTATTATTCATACTTTTGATCTTCTTTGTCTTCTCTTTAAAGAAATCCCTTTAAGATTCCCTATAATACTGGTTTGGTGGTGACGAACTCCTTTAGCTTTTTTTTTTTTTTTTGTCTGGGAAGCTCTTTATCTGTCCTTGGATTCTAAATGATAACCTTGCTGGGTAGAGTAATCTTGGTTGTAGGTCCTTGCTTTTCATCAAATATTTTTTGAGTGTTCTGTGTTAATCCCTTCTGGCTTGCAAAGTTTCTATTGAGAAATCAACTGACAATCTTATGGGGGTTCCCTTATAAGTTACTAGTTGCCTTTCTCTTGCTGCTTTTAGGATTCTCTGTTTGTCTTTAACTTTTGCTATTTTAATTATAATGTGTCTTGGTGTGGGTCTGTTTGGGTTTATCTTGTTTGGGACTCTGCATTTCCTGGGCTTGTATGTCTATTTCCTTCACCAGATTAGGGAAGTTTTCTGTTATTATTTCTTTAAATAGGTTCTCAATCCCTTGCTATCTCTCTTCTCATTCTGGTGCCTTATGATGCAAATGTTGGTACGCTTGATATCATGCCAAGAGTTTTCTTAAACTATCCTCATGTTTTTGGATTTTTTATTTATTTATTTTTTTTGCTGTTCCAATTGGATGTTTTCTGCTACCTTGTCTTCCAAATTGCTGATTCAGTTCTCTGCTTCATCTAGTCTGTTGGTGATTCCTTCTAGTGCAGTTTTCATTTCAGTTATAGTATTCTTCACTTCTGGCAGGTTCTTTTTTATGGTTTCTATGTGCTTTTCTACGCTTGTTTTCTCTCCGTTGAAGTTCTCACTGAGTTCCTTGAGCATCTTTATAACCATTGTTTTGAACTCTGTCTCTGGTAGGTTGCTTGCCTCCATTTCAATTAGTTCTTTTTCTGGATTTCTCTCCTGTTTTTTCATTTGGGACGTATTTCTTTGTTTCCTCATTGTATTGCCTCTCTGTATTTGTTTCTATGTGTTAGGTAGATCTACTACATTTCTCAGTCTTGGCTGGGTGGCTTTATGTAGTAGGTGCCCTGTGGGGTCCTGGCAGAGTCTCCCGGTCACCTCTCCAAGTGCTCCAGTAGTGTCCCTACTGTGGGCTGTGTGTGCCCCCCTGTTATAGTTGAGCCTCGATTGCTCATGTCAGTGGATGGGATTCATCCTCAGGCTGATTGGCTGTGAGATTTGGCGACGTCCACAGCTTATGGGCAGCTGTGTGTGGGGCTGTCAGGCAGGGTCTCAGCTCCTGCTCCCTGCACAAGAACGCAGGATGTGGCGAGGCCAAAAAGGAACACCCACGGAGCCATGGATAGGGGGTTCATACCACTCGATTCTCAATGGCAGCTGGTCGAGACACAAAAGGAAACATCTGCCAGTACCCCAATGAGGGGTCTTCCTGCACCTCCGTCTCGCTGGTGGCCAGGCGAGACATAGGAAGTAGGACCAACACAATCTGCAACCTGCTGTCCACTTCTCTGCCAACCAACCGACCGACCGACCGACCGACCGACCGACCGACCGACCGACCAACCAACCAACCCACCCCTTGCTAACTGCAGTCTGTGGTTGTTAGCTCAGCCACGGCAGTTATATCAGTGGCCAATGGCTAACTGGTTACAGCTGATGACCATCTGCTACCCAAGCCAGCACCTTTCCATGTGAGGCTGAGAGCCTGGAAACTGCTCTTTGGGACGCTGTCCCCACAGGGGCTTACCCCACAGATCAGGATTCACCCCAGTAGCTTCTGGTGCCTGTTGAGACGTTCCTTTTTGTGAGCCACTTGTGGGGCTAATTGGGTGGTGATCTGAGTCAACCTCCAAGTATGTTGGTTCTGGGGCCTCTAGGGATGGGCTGTGGTGCAGGCCTGTGATCTGCAGTCCCCTGCCTATGACTGGCCAGGGAGTACCTGACAGGAGCTACAAAGCGATCCATGGCCGGTCGCTGCCTGTGCTATACCTGGAGGTGTGTGGGAGAGACCATGCTGCAAACTGAAGATGGCTGCCACCAGTACTGGGTCTGGAGTAACTCCTCAAAAAGCCAGGAGGGCTTTGCCAGCTCCCTTAAGATTCAGCCACTGAGAAAGCCTCCTGCAGTACATGAGTTGAGTGAGGCATGTTCTCAGAGATTCACTACAAGGGAAGAGTTGTGCTGGCCAGCTTAATGTAGATCCTGGTTTGGTGCCGGTGCTGAGCCTGGAGTGACTCAGCAAGTCTCAGAGCTCACCAAGGCCAGTCGCTGCCCACCTGGGGCCTGTGGACTCTGATAGCTTTCCAAGAAAGAATGAAGTGAGGGAGGGGCTGGCTGCTCAGGAGAAAGTGCCTCAGGCATCGCGGGAGTTTGGTGGGGCAGGACTGGAGCTCAACAGGCCAATCAGATTCAGATTTGGCCTGTGGGGGGTGGGCTCAACACCAGAAAGATGGTGACCACCTGTCAGCTGCTCATAGGGAAAATACCGACTGTCCTCCAGTTTCCCCTTGGAAGCCACACACCTCAGTCTGCTCCCTATGTCTCTGAGGCCTCCTGAGTCACCGTTCCTTCGCTGGAGCCCAAGGTAAGTGCCTGTGAGTGCAAGTGAGTCTGTGTGCAGGCCGTTTGAGGACGTCTGGGTTTCCCACAGCCTCAGTCCCAGCCAAATGGTTGGAATCCCCACTGTTTTTTACAGCCAGATATTATGGGGTCTCCTCTTTCCGGCACCAGTACTCTTGGCTGGGGAGCTTGGTGTGGGGGTCATGGGGTCCCTCGCTCTTCCGGGGAAAACCTCGGTGACCATCTCTCCTGATTCTCAGCTGCCACACACAGGTGTGGGGCCCGTTCTGCGTCTCCACCCCTCCTACCAGTCTCAACATGGCTTCTTTTTTATATCCTTAGTTATGAAACTTCTGTTCAGCCAGACTTCAGATGGTTCGTTGATTGTTCTATAATTTAGTTGTAATTTTCATGTGTTCACGGAAGGATGCAGGCACAGTGTTTATGTACTCTGCCATCTTGGATCTCTATCCATTGTTCATGATTTTAAAAAATGTGATTGGGGAAGAATAAAGTATATTGTTAGCTTTCATTTCAGTCATGCTCTTGAGTTCTATAGAAGATTTTGATATGTAAAATACATTTATAGAACATTTTGTATTCCTTGAAACTGTTGTTGATGACACTGCCCGTCTGTTTGTCCCAAGATGCCTCATGTGAAGAGCTGAACTACACGCACCCGTCGTCATTTTCAAGATAACATTTGCTCTTCTAGATTAACTCATAGACTTGGTGGTGGGGCAACGAGAATTAGTAATATGGCAGGTCTCCTTTATCACCTTGGCCAACAGGAAGCTCAGAAATGTATGCTATCACTGAAGAAGGGTGATTCCTGGCATATTACTTTTTCCTAAAATCGGAATCTTTATACTCTCTCATTTAATTTATTTTGTCCTATTCCATCTGTATATTTTTCTTACTAACAGCTTCAAATCCTTTTGAAAATTGTATATCTATTTTAGATATCAATATTAACTCTATATAATACATGGTTATGTGTATATGTCTACATGCATATAATACACATGCATACATGCATATATACGTATTTATATACACTCACAAATCATTCATAAACCCACACTTATCGAGCATCTGCTAGTTGCCAGGCAGTGTTTGGTGCATTGAGGAATCTGAGCATAAATCAGGTAGCTTTCTTCTTTTATGTGGCTTGCCTGCTAAAGGAGCCAGACTATAGTGATGGTGACATAATATGCCAATATGCTTGTGGAACAGAGAGGAAGGGAGGACTCTTGGAGTTCCTGTTACTTGAACTCTGCCCTTCCCTTCATCTCTGACTACTAATCTGCCACCCACTCCTGTCTTTCTGGCTCCACCCCTTCTCCCATCCCGGGTCACTGTCCTTAGCTCACACCTCAGTTGCTCCAACAGCTTTCCATCTGGCACATTGTCATCAATTCTTCTTTCATCATTGTCTGATTGTTTTTCCTAAGACTTAGTTTTTATCTCTTAGGCTTCCTACTGTGGACCCCCTGCCATGATAATAATAGTGGTAATTAATCATACGGAGGCTTACTCTGAGTCCTGGCTCTGCAGGTGTTATCTCATTTAAATCCTGTAAAGGCGGTGGGGTCACCACGATTATAATTCCTGGGTGATGAGTGAGGGAAGTGATACTCAGGAGGCTGAAACCACTTGCCTGAGACCATACCGGCGACGCCAGGGCACTCGAACTCCAAGCGTGTGGTCTCAGTTCTCCTGACATCTGACTTCCTGCTGCTGCTGGTCCAGCCATGTGGCTTTCTGTCCCCTGATACTCAGCCCTGGTTCTGAGTTCATTCCTGTGCCTCTGCTGTATTTTCCTGGAAGGAATTGGTCTCACCTGTCTGCTCTGTTTAGTGAATCCTTCCAGTCGTTCTGGGCCGATCTCCTTAGTGCTGTTGGGCAGGACCTGAAGCTGCCAGCAGGGCTGGGTTAGGGAGACGTCATGTGACTCCACCCAGATGGCCAGACTCCACCCAGAGCTCTACATTTCCATTCTGGGTACAAAACATCTCCAGGGGCAGACGAGTCCTGGGGCAAGATCAGAGGAGCAGGTTGTATGAGTTGATCAAGTAACTTGGTGGTGAAGTGGAGGAACGGATTCAGGCTTTCAGCAAGAGACCATTGCTTCTCCAGGCTGGTTCATGGCTCCTCCATGAAGACTTGGTTGCAACCCACATTCATGTTCACCCACCCCCAATTCCTGCAGCATTCCAAGAGAACCAGCACTGGCAGTTGGGTCTTAGTTGTTAAAACCTTTTGGTTGCAAGCAACAGAAACCAGCTCAAGCTGGTCTAAGGTACTGGACACTTTGCTTCAGTCATTTGGATTGTGATTTTCTTATGCATGGTGGCAGACACTTAATGCTGTCTCCCCCCTACAGCTGAAAGTATCACGCTGAGCACAGAGAAGGTGTTTGGTAAATTCGCCGGCCCTGTCACAGGCACTTGGGATCCAGCAGTGAACAAATGAATCCCTTCTTTCCTAGAACATACCTTCCTCAAGGAGGAAGAGACCGTAAATGACAGACATAGTAAATGTGGAATTTTATAGTATGCTACAAAAAGAAAAATCAGAGCAGGGTAAGGGGGTGGAGAATGCTTAGGGACTGTGGTCTGGTCGGGGACAGGTGGCAGTATTGAAGAATGGAGTAAGGGCAGGCCTTATTGAGAAGGGAGCAAAGACGTAAAGGGCTATGGGTGGGAGTCAAGTGGTTACAGGGAAGGAACATTCTAGAAGGAGCAATCAAAGCATAGGCCCTGAGTCAGGAGCGTGCCTGGTGTGTTTGAGAAACAGCATGAGGGCCGGTGGCTGGAGCCCAACATGAGCTTGTTCCTTGAGCGTGGAAGGGGAACGCTTCTTGGTGAGCACCACTGCTCCCTGCTGCCTTGTCTTGCGGTTCTGAGAACCAAATGCTTCATTTCTAACTTGAACTCTTTTATTTTTCGAAGGGGGCAGCCTATCAGGGTTCTGGCCATGTGCATTCTGAGGGATGCTTTTTTTTTTTTTTTTTTTTTGAAAAAGCCTAGCTTGGGGAGCTTCTCTTGTTTGTAGATACATTTCAAAACCATCGTCTTCCAGATGCTGTGTCTCCACAGCACATTTTGGACGCCTGACATTTAGAATCCTGGAAACAAAACCTCCAGTGCCTTGTGTCTCTTTGGAAACGATGAATTTCAAATGAACCCAAGTTAATGTAGTGCTTGTGAAGGGCGCCAGACAAACCGTGTTCAAACTGTAGACTCTTGAAAAACAGGTCCAATAGGGCCATGCTCAGCAGATGGCCCTGCCTGCCCAGCCTCACAGCAGACCCAGATGTCGCCGCTGAGCATGAGAACGTAACTTCTGTTTACGCTCCCTTCACTCTGCCACCTCTGGGTGACCATGCTGTTACCAGCAAATTGTCTTGCCTCATGCGAGTTAGTAATGGGATAACTAATCAAATTTCTATTTTCATTGGGGTGTTTGGTGTCAGGCCGTTTGGGTGTTTGGTACCCAGGCACACCTGTAGGATATCACCTGGACCTGTATCTCATGAGTCACTGCTTTTTGTTTGGCCACATAAATGCGGTCCTTGAACAAACGTTAGCTGTAGACTGCTGTCTCTCTCCACAGGGAGACTGAGCAATAGTGATCTCAACTATTGACATTTGCGGCTGGATTGTTCTTTGCTTAGAGGGGAGCTGTCCTGTGACTTGGACAATATGTAGCCACATCTCTGGCCTTTACCCACTAGGTGCCAGTAGCACCTCCTCCGGTTGTAACAGCCAAAATGTCTCCGGGCATTACCACATATCCTCTGGGTGACAACATGGCTGTAGACCATCAGATGCTGATATCTGGGTGACAGTGATCACCCTGTGTATTTGGGAAGTGGTTTTACAAACATAGGACTTTTAAAAAGATTTTTATTAAAATATAGCTAACTTACAATATTGTATTAGTTTCAGGGGTACACCATGGCTATTCAACATTTACATACCTAAGGAAGTGATCACCATAAGCCCAGCACCCATCTGACCCCATACCACGCTCACGGTGTTATTGACTATATTTCCTATGCTGTACATCACCTCCCCATGACTTATTTGTTTTATATGTGGAAATTTGGACCTCTTATTCACCTTCACCTTCCCCCTCCACCTTTAAAATTTTTCAAGTACAGTTGACATTCAGTATTATTTTATATTAATTCCAGGTGTACAGCAGAGTGGTTAGACATTTATATAATGTAAGAAGTGATCCCCTGACTAATCTAGTACCCACCTGGCACTATACATAGTTAGTACCATATCATTGACGATATTCCCTGTGCATTACTTTACATCCCCATGACTGTTTTGCAACTACCAGTTTTTCCTTCTTAGGCCCTTCACATTTTCCACCCTGCTCCTACCACCTCCCATCTATCGCCCTAACAAATCTAGTACCCATCTGATACCATACATAGTTATTACAATCTTATTGACTGTATACCTTATGCTATACCCTACAACCCCATGACTGCTGTGTAACTCCAAATTTGTACTTAAGCCCTTCCTCTTTTTCACCTACCCTCAATCCCCCTCCCATCGGGCAACCATCAAAATATTCTCTGTATCTATGAGTTTGTTTCTATTTTGTTTGTTTACTTTGTTATTTAGGTTTTTACTTATAAGTGAAATCATATGACATTTGTCTTTCGCTGTCTGACTTACTACCCTTAGAATAATACCCTCTATGTCCATCCATGTTGTCACCGATGGCAAGATTTCATTCCTTTTTATGGCTGAGTATGTTCCATTGTATGTGAAGTCTGACAATTAAGTTAGTGAACTCACCCTAGAAAAAGTGCTACATACTTATTTCATTGCTGAACATCACTACGGTCACCTTCGAAGTACTCCCCTTGGGAAGCTATGCACCGACGCCAGCGCCTAGTCCACCCTTCAGAGCAGTTTTGGAACTCTTTTTCTGGAATGGCCATCAGAGCTGTCGTTGTATTACCCTTGATATCCTGAATGTCATCAAAATGTCTTCCTTTCAATATTTCCTTTATCTGTGGGTAAAGAAAGAAGTCATTGGGGGCCAGATCAGGTGAGTAGGGAGGGTGTTCCAATACAGTTATTTGTTTACTGGCTAAAAACTCCCTCACAGACAGTGCCATGTGAGCTGGTGCATTGTCGTGATGCAAGAGCTCCTTCGGGACCATTTTTGCACACAACTTTCTCATTCCAAGATTTTCAGTTAAGATTTTCCTAACTGTTTCTCTATTGATGTTTACTTGGTCTGCTATGCTTCTCACATTCAGTTGACAATTTTGACGCACAATTCGACAAACTTTTGCAATGTTTTCATCAGTTCTGCTTGTTACTGGCCACCCTGACTTCTCTTCATCAGTGATGGGTTCTCTCCCCTCAGAAAAACGTTCAATCCATTTGTACACTGCTGTTTTCTTCATGGCATTATCCCCATAAACTTGGACTAACATGTCCCTGATTTCACTTCCACTCTTGCCAAGTATAACAAGAAATTTAATGTTGTTTGTTGCTTTAATTCAAGTTCAGACATTCTTGCGATGGCACACAAAAACATGTAACAACAATAATGAATGCCACTCAGCAAGATACCCCTGCACGTCGGCATGAACACAGCTGTGAGACTGATATACCAAGGTTATGCAAGCTTACCAAGCTGTTTGTACAGTGCTGCCAATGTAAGTGCATGGTGGCAAGTTTGTGAACATAAATGTCAGAATATATACCACCTCTTCTTTTTCTATTCATCCATTCAGGGACACCAGGTTGCCTTCATATTTTGGCTATTGTAACTAATGCTGCAATGAATATATGGATGAGTACATCCCCTTGAAGTAGCGTTTTGGGTTTCTTTGGATAAATACCCAGAAGTGGGATTACTGGGTTCTTCTTTGTCTCTTCTTAAAGACTTCTTAAAAGCCTTTGTTTTAAAGTCTGCTTTGTCTGGTATAAGTATTGCTACTTCAGTTAGCTTTTGTGTGTTTGTGTGTGTGTGTGTGTGTGTGTGTGTGTTTCATTTCTATTTTCTTGAAATATCTTTTTCCATCCTTTTACTTTCAGCCTGTGTTTGTCTTTCAATCTGAAGTGAGTCTCTTACAGGCAGCATATGTATGGGTCTTGTTTCTTATCCATTCAGCCACCCTGTGTCTTTTGATTGGACCTTTTAATTCATTTACATTTAAAATAATTGTTGATAGATATGTAGTTATTGCCATTTTATTATTCATCTTTTCAAATTTTTTATTTTTTTTTAAAGAAGTCCCTCTAAGATTCCTTGTAATACTGGTTTGGAGGTAATGAATTCCTTTAGCTTTTTTTTTGTTTGTTTTTTTTTGTCTGGGAAGCTCTTTATCTGTCCTTCAATTCTAAATGATAACTTTGCTAGTAGAGTAATCTTTATTATAAGTCCTTGCTTTTCATCACTTTGAATATTTCCTGCCAATCCCTTCTGGCCTGCAAAGTTTCTGTTGAGAAATCAGCAGACAGTCTTATGGGATCTTCCTTGTAGGTAACTAATTGCTTTTCTCTTGCTGCTTTTAAGATTTCCTCTTTGTCTTTAGCCTTTGGCATTTTAATTATGATGTGTCTTGGTATACTCCTGTTTGTGTTCCTCTTGTTTGGGACTCTCTGCATTTCATGGACTTGTATGTCAGTTTCCTTCACCAGTTTGGGGAAGTTTTCTATCATTGTTTCTTCACATAGGTTTTCATTTCCTTACTTTCTCTCTTCTCCTTCTGGTACCCCTATGATGTGAGTGTTGGTATACTTGATATTGTCCCAGAGGCTCCTTAAACTGTTCTCATTTTCTTGTATTCTGTTTTCTTTCTGCTGTTCTGTTAGGGTGTTTTCTGCTCCCTTATCTTCTAAATCACTGATTTGATCTTCTGCTTCATCTAATCTACTGTTGATTCCCTGTAATGTGTTCTTCATTTCAGTTATCGTATTATTTATTTCCGTCTGGTTCTTTTTTACGTTTTCTATCTCCACTTTTACATTTCCTATCTCTTTGTTGAAGTTCTCCCTGAGATCACTGAACATCTGTATAACCAGTGTTTTAAACTCTGCATCTGGTAGATAGCTTGTCTTTATTTTGTCTAGTTCTTTTTTTCTGGAGCCTTGTTCTTTTCTTTCATTTGGGACATGTTTCTTGTCTCTCCATTGGCTGCCTCCTGGTGTTTGTTTCTATATATTAGGCAGGGCTCCTATGTCTTCCGGTCTTAGTAGAGTGGCCTTATACAGTAGGTGTCCTGTGGGGCCCAGTGGCACAGTCTCCTTGAGCTGAGTGCTCCAGCTGTGTCCCTTGTGTGGGTTGTGTGTGACTTCCTGTTATAGTTGAGCCCTGGTTGCTGTTTGCGTACGAATGGGAGGGATTGACTTTTGGGATTGTTGGTTATGAGGACTGGCTGTGACTATAGTGAAGGAACTGTTGTGGAGGGGCTCACTCTATGGAGCAGAATTCACTTTAGTAGGGCTCTGGTGCCTGCCCACTGTGCCCTTTGGGTGTGTCATGCTTGGAGGCAGCCGGGTGATGCTCCAGCTCTGTTTAAAGCTGGCCACTGGGTGTGCCAGCCCCAGAGTCACCTGCAGGGGACCCGCTGCAGGCTAAGTTCAGCTGCATCGTGTGCCCTGTCCAGGGCCACCTGGCATGAGCCACAAAGCAATCTGCAGATGACCACCACCCATGCTGTGCTTGGAGGTACCATGAGAGGCCAAGGCACGAACTAAGGCCAACTGCCTCTAGTGCCAGGCTCAGGGCTGCTCAGCCAGAGGTACTGGACAGGCTGAACACAGATGCTGCTTGTCTGGGTTCTGAGAACCTTTGAGAGACTTTAGGGAAGTCTGCAGCGTGAGCCAAGACAAGCAGTTTGAAGTTTGTACCAAAAAATCCCTGGCAGCAGCTTGGGTGTGCCTGAAAGTGGAGTGGAGCGTGGTCTCAGAATCACCAGGTCAGAGTGAATGAACGGCGTTAGCTACGTTGCTGGAAACTCAGATATAGCTGCCACCTGCATCTGCACTCACAGAGTGGGAGGGCTCAACAGAGAAACAATGGCTTCACCAGCTCCTCCATCTGGGAGAAAGCTGCCCCTGCAGCACTTAACCTGAAGCCAGACAACTGGCTTCAGTTCCTCCCTGTATGTCCCTGGTGCCATTTGAGCTGCTGCCCCAGTGCTGGAGCTCAGAGTGAGGGAATCTGTCAGTGAGTAGGTCCATGCATGGTCCCTTTAAGAGGAGCACCTGGGAGTGCAGCCACCCTCTGTCTCACTTAGCCACCGTCTCCGCTGGTGTTTACAATCAGAAATTATCGGGACTTGTCTCCCTGGCACTGGAACGCTAGGCAGGGGAGTTTGGTGTGGTGCTGGGACCCCTCGCTCCTCTGGGGGGACCTCCACAGCCAAGATATCCCTCCCCATTTTTAATGGTCACACACGGGTATGGGACCAACCTGTTCCATATCTCTGTCCCTCCAACCAGTCTCAAGGTGGCTTCTTCTGTATGTCCTTAGTTATCGGGCTTTGGTTCAGCAAGACTTCAGGTGATTGTCAATGATGGTTGTTTTATAGTTTAGTTGTAATTTTCATGTGGTCCTGAGAGGAGGCCAGCACAGTGTTCGCCTACTCTGCAACCTTTACTGGCACAAACGTAGTACTTTTGATAAAATAACCCATAAGTTGGACAGGGATTATGCCTTATAACAATGAAGACAGCAACATACACTTCTTCTTTTCTTATTGTAGAATTAATATATGTTCATTTTAGAAAACTTGGGAGCAAAACAAAACTATCAAATTAAACTGAAATTCATCTGTGTTCTCACCAGCCATCAAGAAACTGCTATTAATATATCTGGTCTTTTTCATGCATACATCCATGTGAATATGAAGCTATACTTTTGTTACTAAAATAAGATCATCCTTTTTGTACTGCCTCCTAATCTAGTCCGTCTCTGTGTGTACTGTGAACAGGTTTCGTGCGATTGAATATTCTTACCTGTGATTCTAATACTTCATGGTGTTTCATCATGGAGATGGACTAGTCAGTCCCCTATTATTGGTGTTTAGGTTGTTTCCAGTTTTTCTCTGTAACCACTGCTTTGATTATTCCTTTTTCAATACTTAGAAACACTGAAACTGGGATAGGGTGTGGATTTTGATCATGTGTGAAAGGGGTGAGTGGGAGGGATGAGTTGAGAGTAACAGGTATTCAAGCTTTAGTCATCAGGGTGGGTGTTGATGGCTCCAATGACGGAGGTGGGATGGAGGAAATATGGTTTTCGTGGTGAGCCTGATCTCACTGACAATGAGCCGTCAGTCAACGGGAGATATCTGATGGCCAGTTAGAAACGAGGGTCCCGGCTTGAAATAGCCATTTGGCGTGATCTTCCAGAAGGTGAGGTTGGAGCCTTTATCATGGCACTGTGCCACAGAAGTCTAAGGCAAGCCACATGTGTAATTTTTATATTTCTAGTAGCCACAGTGAAAAGGTAAGTTAAACAGGTAAAACTTTTTAAATAACATGTTTTATTTAATCCAACATACCCAGACTGCTATTTCACTGTGTGACACTAGTCACGTTGCAGGCGCTCAGTAGCCGTGTGTAACTTGTGGCCACCATATTGGACAAGGCAGCTTTGGGACATCACATCGTAGCAGTGTTCACTGTGTCCCCCAGAAGATATTTGGCAATGCCTTCTGGGGGGCTGTCACTGCAGGAAGTGCTACTGGGATTAGTGGGTAAAGGCCAGAGATGTGGCAAAACATCCCACAGTGCATGGGAAAACCCTCCAAGCAAAGAATTGATCCAGTCCAGATGGTCTGTAATGCTGAGGTTGAAAAACAGTGGTCTACAGCTTTGTATCCATTTGTTCAAGGGCCCATGGTGTTCATATGTGTCAGGCATATGTGAGAAACTCTACAAAGATTATCTCATGGAATCCTCAGAGCACCCCATGGGGTAAGCGTTATTACAACCGCCATATTACCGATGAATGAACTGAGTTCTAGAGAAGTTAGGTCAAAGGTCATCTGTCAAAGGTCATAGAGCTTGGCTTGAAACTCAGGCCATCTGACTCAAAAATAGAGACAGACAGAGGCTATATGGAAGGAAGCCTTAGTATTCTCTCAAATAGTCAAAGTTATTCAAAACATTTGGTTAAGTTCAATATCCCATCTTTTAGTTGATGGTGAATAAACATAGCGTATTGTATTATTACTTTATCTTAAAATTTTTTTTTATTATATTTGTTTACTTTGTCACATTGTTATGGTCAAGTGGAAGACCATCTAATCTCAAATATCTCTGGAGTCTTGGACAAACCAGCTAAGCACTCTGAATTCCAGGTATTTCCATCTATAAAATGGGCACAAATAATGCCTCCCTCACAGGGTTGATGTGGGGACTGAGTGCATTAGAATGTTTGAAGCTTATTTACTAGCTGCTGAATAAATCTAAGCCAGAACTGTATAACCACGTCCTTGGTTAAAACGCTCTGTCATCCATAAAGGAAAGGGTCTGATGCCTGATTTTGAAGGGCCAGGTGAATGTGCACACCTTGTCTACTTGTAGGTTACAATCATGGGAATGAGATACTGGTTAACAGAATTATGTTTCTTGACAATTTCAAAAAAAAAGAGTAATTGCCAGAACTGTCTTGTGTGCCCGGTGCCTTGAATCATTTTAGGAGCCGTATCATTTCTGAGGCAGAATAAAGCTGAAGAGAGGTGGCATCCAACATCGCACGTTAAAAAAAAAAGTCTGAGCAAGGGCATTTGCAGTATGGAAGTGGAATGTTAATTGAAATCTGACTGCCAACAGGAGCTTTGGAAAGAGCCCAATCAGGATTAGACTAATTAAGACATCTTTAAGATTGAACAGGTTGGACTGTCTTAAAGAAGAATTGAACTAAGTGAAAACTATATGCTAAGGAATGTGACTCTGGAGGCTTGAAGAAGCAAAACAAACAAACATGAAAATAATTAGGGTAAAGTCAAAGGAAGGAAGAAGAGATGCTGGCTCTGTGGATTGGTGCAAGTCAAACTTACCGTACTGGACATGGATATTCTAACATGTCTCTGACATTAACCAGTTGGTTTGGTTGTTGGGCAGAGATGTCATTCAAACCATCTTGGAAATAAACTGGTTTTCTTGTACAGGCCAGCTTGGATGGTTTTTTGGGAACACTTTCCGCAGACTTGCACCACTGTAAGAAAGCCCAACATATTTAAACAGAGCCCATTTTTAACATACACAGTTGTGTAGTTTTAAAAACGCTTTAATGCATTTTGTCTCTTGGCTTCACTTCCTTTGTTTCCTACCGAGCCAATCAAAAAGTCTTTCTTTTAATGTGTTGCTAAATAAAGTAGGACTCCAAAAAGCACAGATAAGATGACTCACTTTTAAGGTTGTGCTAAGTACCAAACTAACCTGACAGCCTATATTTAGTATAATGATTTATTTGCTCTTCCGGAAAGCTAACAATTTACTGTAAAATTTTGGATACAAAAGGTAAGGTTCTACCAACTACAAAACATAATCAATAGTGTTACTCAGTACATCAGAAGATTCCAGTCCTTCCAAGAAATATTGTGACAAGACCTAAAATAGTTAAAACTTAATCGTATTTGCTCGTTATCGGAAACAGTAGTATGTGTGCCGACTGCCTCACAATAAATATTTCTGTGATTAGAAAACTTGTTATAGTCCAACAGCAAGTTTGCTCAAGCCTTAAATTGTTTTTCATAATCTGTAAATAATGTTGACATTACTTTGGCATTACAATAAATATTAAGGTTATTTGGAAGTGAATCTGCAAGTTTCGATGCCTGCCTCACAAAACAGACTTATGTATATTATTGGCACACTGGATTGGGAAACTTCACAGTCTCTACATTTGGAAAGCAGGCTGACACACTTCATATTATCATTACATTTGTTCGGGGGTTCAAAAGTCATATAATTAATACACTAATAAACTATTCTGCAGAGCTGTTTTTCAGAAGCACATTACCCATGCTTTTTAAATAACATAATAACTGAAGGCTTGTTCACAATAAGTAGCAATTGATGATAAAACAGTTAACTGATTGGTTTAACCAATCTGATTAGCAACAAGTAATGCAAACTTAGAACATGGGGAGAAATAAACAGGGGAGAAAATTGAAGTTTTCAGAGTAATTTTTGCAAGCAAATGGATTGTGATTTCTGGGAAAGATATGGAAAATGAAATCTAGATGCTGGTGGTTACAGACAAGGATTTTTTTATACTGGTGGCAGTGCTATTTTTCTGTACTAAATAGGAAGAGGAAAGAAAGAGGTCATAGAGAAAATAATGAAAAGTTCTTTTAGAAATCTGGTTTTTCATGTTAAAAGCTGTTCATCTCCCCCTTGTACTACCCACCTTTCCTTAAGCTGATCATATTGTCCACTCTTCTTTGGGCAGAACCATGTGCGTTCTGACAGTCCTACGTCCTGCCTTTGGAGAAGAGGTTACATTCCGGTGCTGCTGCTCAGCTTGGCCTTGAACTCTGGGCCATCAGCTCCTTTCTATAAAACGTGGGCAGGTTGCTTAGGTCAAAAATTCAGGGTCAGTCATTTCTGTTGTTTCTCCTTTAATGAACTGAGTGCCGGTCCACGCACTCACCAACGTTAAATCAAATGAGAAGTAACAATACAAAGATCTTTTTCTTGGCCAGTAGAAGAAAACAGGAGAAATAAATACTTAGATTTGAATTAACTAATGCTCGGAGTTGCGAGACCCACCCCTTGGGTGCCACGTTGCAGGAAGCCTCAGGTAGAACTTTCCAATAGGAAAGTGGAGGGGCAGGTGTTTGGAAACCTGCTAAGTGATGTACAGATGTGGGCAAGATAACCATCATCATTATGGTCGAGCAGAACAGTGTCACCTCACAGGTGACAACTAGGACGTGGGGACAGTCTTGATCATTTGGTGAAGCTTCTCTGAACCGGCACCGTCTACAGGGCTTTTTGCTCGGGGCTGAAATGGCTGTTTGGTACTTCACAGTTTGCAAGCTGCTCTCTCATTCATGGTCTGGTGTTCTCTGCCCCCAATACCGTGACTCCCTCTTTCTCTTACCTGCCTGACCCACTTCATCAGGAACCTTTTTCTGTTCTCCCTTCTAGACACAAATAAATAGAAAAAAGTTCTGCCTTCCAAGTGTGCTTCTTACTTAATCGAGGTTTCATCACCCTCATGCCGTGAAAAGGCACCGGCCCCATCGTGGGGCCCTCTCCATTGTGCTGTGCTTTGCTTTTCTCCGTGGCACCTATCACCACTGCCATTGCCGCCTGTCTGCTTCTGTATTTGTTGTCACTCTCCTCTCGCTAGAGTGCCAGCTCTATGCCTCGTACCGGTTACACAGCAGGTACTTAGTACGTGTTACTCGAGTAACACGTACCATGTGTTACCATGGGGCAGACCAGGTAGGTACTATTCCTAGGTTACCTATGAGAAAGCCGAGGTCCAGAGAAGCTTGTGGCTGACCCAGGGCACCACAGCAAGGAGGTGACAGAGGTTGCCCACTGTCCCCAACAACACTGCTCAGCTTCCTCCTTCTCACTCTGGTTTCCAGGTACCAGGAGCATTTGGGGTACACCCATCAGCGCACATCATTGCTGCAACACCCAGAGTCTATCTGTGCCCTGTGCGGCTACCATTCAGATATATGACATGGGTCAATCTGAAATCCTGTGGCCAGGCGTTCGCTTTCAATTTCTTGACCTTCACAGTTACAAGTGACCTTGCTGTCAGACCTAATAATGTGGATCTGGGCTGCTCCTGGTGAATAGATGTGAATCATTTAGGATTAGTGGAGGGGGGAGTCCAGATACCTCGATGTACAATGATGCTTTTCACCCCCCCCCCACCAGGCCTCGCTCTTCTAAGAGAATTTTCCAAGCCCTGGACTCTGGGTTCTCCAGCCTGGCGGGATTAGACCTCTGAACGGACCAGAGTGGAGAAAAGAGAGTGAGCAGGGAATCGAAGGGTAGATACAAAAAGAAAAGGCCAGAATTAGGGGAAACAGTGCTGGGAGGTGTGGAAATGAAGAAAGATAATGAAAGAAGCATTAGGGTGTGCACACAGGAAGAGCTCACGGACCCTTGCGATTCTGGAAAAAATGGGCACTGGACTGGTTTTGAGGGTCTGGCTCAATTATTTGCCTTTGATTAGAGTATGACTCTTTAATATTTACCTTTTAAAATAATATCTAGTTTTCTTATTGGAAAATAGAAAAAGTTTATTATAGAATAAAAAATACACAAACATCTATAGAAAAAATTTAAATTATCTGCAAACTCACCACCCAGAGATAATTATTAACATTCTGATGTGTTCCTTGTCAGTCGTTTTTGTGTGTGTGTGCTATGTTCATGGATGATATAATTTTCACATATACATAGTGACTTTTTGTCCTGGTTTACTCATGTAGTACTAAGTCATGAGCATTTCCCCTTCCTGGTACATATTCGTTAAAATATAATTTTAATGATAGCATGAGATCCCTAGGTTGGGCGTGTCATAATTTAATAAACCATCTCAATACTTAGATGGCTTCCCATTTTTCATGATTATAAAAATGTTGAGGAAAATGTTCTGTTGTGATACATGAATCATACATGAATCATTTATGATTAATTTGGGGGCATAGATTTCTACAAGTGGAGCTCCTGGGTCGAAGGCGTGAGTAGTTTTAAACTCTTGGTACTACTGTCAAAGGGTTTTGAACTTCAGCTTTCCTCTCTCAGCTGTCATGAGGACTGAATGAAACCCTACACACTCCTCGGCAATGCGCGCCCCACTGCAACAGGCAACCGTCAAGGCAGGGTGCATTATCATCGTTTCCATGCCCCTCGAGGAAGCCCCTCTAGCTAATGAGAATCTGGAAAACTTTTTTCCCCCGTTTCTTAAGAAGATCTGTGCTATACTGGAAACTGGTGCAAGATGCAATTTAAGGATTTTCATCCGCTTCGGGAAATAAAATCTAAACACGTATTTTAGAAACTGCTGTAAATTTCGCTAAGCTGTAGTGTTTTCCTTAGAAGTCTAGGACATATGGTTAGTCTTCCAGTGTTACTAGTAACAAAGTCCTGAAAATATTAACTATTTCATTCTTCCGAGGCTAGTGTGAAATTATCCTTTATTTTCTTTCTTGCCTCCCACACTTTGGTTTTAACAAAAAAACGAGACATTCCTATTATAAGTAATTACAGTCCTTCTGTTACAGTCTTTCAGAGCCATAAAATTAGCTATTGTACTAAATAATTAGCACATGCCATTCAGAATATCCTAAAAATTATACGCAACATCAAGCAGGAACTATACACTGACACTTGGCCACCTTCTCTACAAAACTGCTCAATGAAAATTAGGTGTTGGCAACAGGTGCCTTGAAAACAATTTATTAATTGTAAAAAAAAAAAAAGAAGTGTTTGAATGACGGCATGTAAAAGCATTTTCAAGTTTGGAATTGTCTGAACTCTGACTTCTTAAACACAGTCTTGCCTGCTCACACGCTAATTGTATCCTTGAAGATAAGTCTACCAGCGACTTTCCCAGCAGCTGATGGAAAGCTCATGCAAAACCCGCTAAGTCCCCCCAGGCTTGAGGAAGTGAACCAATGAAGACTGGGACCCCCAAACACTTGCTAACCCCGGTGCCACAGGAAAAGGGTCAATATTATACTTTGTTCCTTCAGCCACTGAGGATTATATGTACATTGAATTTTTTAATGCTTAGCCAAAATCTGTCTTTTGGAAAGGTTGAATAGCTTTGCAGTTGGTTAAGGAGCTTAATGATTTTACAAGTTGGAGATGGAGAGTCAAACTTGTAATATTTCAAAATATAGTGATTATTTCCAGGTCCTCCAACTGGGGGAACGTGGCTTATTGAGACCATGTGTTTTGGAAGTCTCCTGAATATTACATCGTAATTTTGACTATTTGAAATAATTTAGCTCAAATTAGGAAAGAGTCTGACTTCTAGAATGTTTTTTGAAAGGCAGTTTAGTATGTGACCAGGTAGAAATGAATACTAAACTGACATTCAGGCTTAGTGCGGGTTTAGTAAGGATTAGATAGTTATATATTTAAAATAGACATAAGGACGCAGAATATTAAAAATATATATATTAACTCCCCTCCAAAACTAGCTGATATGCTATGTTAATATCAGACAAAATAGACTTAGTAGAGTTAAAAGATGGTCATTTCATACAAAGAAAGGCTTTAAGAATGATATAATAATTTTAGATATGGTTTTAAGATATAAAATATAACATGTACCTAAGACTTAAACTATAAAGGAAAATTTTGTAGCACTACAAGAAGAAATCGACAAGTCACAGACACCCCCCCTTAATCATTGATTGAAGAGGAAAATAGAAAATGTGAACAACTGACAATAGGATCTAATGGACGTACTTAGAACTTGGTACCACTTTGTACCCAAATGGAAGAATGCACATGGGCTAGTCTCAAAATTGACCGCATGTGTATACCACTGACTCTCAAGTAGAGCAGCATGTTGGAATCACCTGGGGTGTTTTAAAAGCGAGTAATGTCAGGCTTTCTGATGTAATTGGAATGGAGTACATCCGGGCATCAGGACTTTTAAATCTGCCAAAGTGGTTCTAATGTGCAGTCCAGATTGAGAGCCATGGTTTTAGCCTAAAGCAGCCTCGACTGATTTCAAAGGACAGCACCTGAGGGATCCCCAGATTGCAATGGCTTGAGAAAGCAATAACAAAAAATAACTCGAGAAAGCCGTATACTTGAAATTTGAAAATTACACTTCTGAACAATTTATGGGACACGATATAAGTAAAAAGAAACCTATGAACTCTTTAGAGTTGTTGGACAGCAAATGTATATATATCATGGCATATCGAATGAAGCGAAAGCAGTAAGAAGAGGGACATCTACTTAGGTGAGGCAAGAAAAAGACTGAAAATTAATGAGAAATTAATTTCAGAACAGAGAAAGAGAATAGCAGATTAAACCCAAGGAAACTAGCAGACAGAGTACAAGTCAGAGAAGAAATTAATGCAATAGAAAAATAAAGATACAATAAGAGAGAACAAACAAAGCCGATAGTTGATTCTCTGAGAAGATTAATAAAATAGACAAAATTTTTCAAAGTTAATTAAGAAAAATAGAGAAAGAAGGCACAAGTAAATGATTTTAGAAATAAAAAGATGATGCAGAGATTAAATTGATGAGGATATCATGAATAAAACATGTGTGCCAATAAATTTGAAGTCCTCAATTAAATGAATGAAATACTAGGAAAAAATATAACCTCATAACTGACTCAAGAGGAAATAGTTCTATAACCATTAAGGAAATTGAATCAGTGGTTAAAAATCTTTTCACAAAGAAAGCAGTAGAACCAGATGATTTGAGAAGGGAGTTCTATCAAATATTGCAGGAACCAATAATTTTACCTTATACAAACTTACAGAGAATGAAAAGGAGGGAAGAATCCTCGTCTCATTTTATGAAACTCTTCTCACCTAGATGCAAAAATCCTGGACAAAATTGTTTAGCGAAATGAACCCAACGACATCTAAAACATACAACATGTCATGAAGAAGTTGGGTTTACTCCAGGAATGCAAGATTGGTCTTTCAATGGAAAAATCAATGGACTTCACCACATAAACTAAATAAAAGAGAAAACCCACGTGATAATCTTAATAGATGCAGACAACATGTTGAGTACAATTCTACATTTCTTCGTAAGAAATAAAAAATATTCTAACCAAATTTGAACCAAAGAGAACTTTCTTAATCTGATAAAGAATGTCTAAAAACTCCTACAGCAAACATCATATTTTTAAAAAAAAATTATTGGGGTGACATTTGTTAGTAAAATTACATAGATTTCAGGTGTACAATTCTGCATTACATCATTTATAAATCCCATTGTGTGTTCACCACCCAGAGTCGGTTCTTCTTCCATCACCATATATTCGATCCCCCTTACCCTCCTCTCCCACCCCCACGCTCCCCTTACCCTCTGAGCAAACATCATACCTAATGGTTAAATGTTGGAAGCAATCTCTTTAAGACTAGAACAAGGTGAAAAGAGGATACCCACAGTAACCACTGCCAATATGAAGGGAAAGAAATGAAGTATAAAGATTGGAAACAAAGAAATAAAATTCTCTTTCTTGAAGATGGCATGGTTCTCTACATAGAAAAATCTCAAACAATCCACAAGTAAATCATGAGAATTAATTAGAAGTTAATAAAATTGATAGAATGAAACACAATATACAAAAGTCGATGGCATTTCCTCATCAAAACCTCTTAGGAAATATAGGCAAAAATCTATGCATAGTAAAAAATTTACAACATTTCAGGGAATCAATTTGATAAAATATGGATAAGCCCCCTTATGGAGGAAATTATAAAACTTTACTGAAAAAAAATGGAAATTACCTAAATGAAGATCTATTTTTGGAGAGGAAGACTCAATATTGTAAAGATGTAATTTTCCAAGCTGATGTATAGATTCAATGAATTTCCAATCTAAATGCCAAGGGGATTCTTTTTCTTTTTTTAAAGACAACAAACTGACTCTTAAAGGTAGATGGAAGAGAAAAGGGCCATTTTGGAAGAAGAAAGTAAAATGGGGAAGCTTGATCTTACAGACAGAAAAACTTACATGAAGTTCTAAAAAAAACAATCAAGGCACTGGCATAGGAAAGACAAATGGACGAGTGGAAGAGAATGGAATGGAGAACCCGGAAATTTACTCACACATACATGGAAACTTGATTTATGACAGGGTAGGCATTGAGAAGTAAGTGTCGAAATGATCAAATCTGGTAATTGGGGATAACTGGGTATCTATATAGAGAAATATGGGTCTGTACGTTATACCACATAGAAAAATTCAGTTCTAAGAGGATTTAGGATGTATGTGGAACAACATAAAACTCAGGAGAATATCTTCATGCCCTTTGGAGGGGATTTTCTTCAACGAGATACAAAACGTAAGGCAAAAGATACAAAGCACAAGGCAAACTTGGAGAAGAACGTGGATATACTTGGATATAGATTATTAAAGTGACAAGTATGATCACAGAGCAACGGGAACTTTGGTCCTGCTGGCGAGGGTGTAAACTGGGGTGAGCAGCCCGGTATTCCTAGGAAAGCTGAGGACTTTCATAACTCATGCTCTAGCACTTTCATTCCTACCTTTGTGCTCTACTGAGCTGCTCAACGGAACTTTCTGGGATGATGGAAATCTTTTAAATCTGCCTCTCCACTAGCCACATGTGGCTCCTGCGAATTTAAAACATGGCTGTTGTAACTAAGCACATGATTTTTCAATTTCTATCCCATTGTAATTTAAATTTAAGTAACCACTGTCGTGGATGGTGGAGCTGGAAAGTGGTATTTCCTCTACATATCATTTCAGCTGCAGGAAATGGTCACGTGGGAGGGGAAGCTCTTTCACAGATATGAACAAGCAGGTCCATCAGACACAGTAGATGAGTGATTGTGCTGTGCCCATACGGTGGGTACTGCAATTTGGAGGAGTGAACCCCAGCATACCTGCAGAATGAACGAACCTCAGAAACTCAGTTAAAAGATGAACTGGTTCCATTCATATAGAGAGTTTGAAGAGGCAAAATAAATAGTCTATTGTGTGGGGCACGAAGCCAGCTGGCAAAACCCTAAAGAAAAACAAGTATAGGTTTAACGCAGAATTTAGGGCAGTGGGTACCTCTCTGGGGGAAAATGAGGTTGAGATTGGTGAGGGTGGGGTACTGAGGGTGCCTGTTATGTTTTTGCTTTGGGAGGTGGTACACAGCTATTTTACTAGTAATAACAGTTAATTAAACTGTACATATACATTAGACACTCTTCAGTATGTAGATGTCTTAACTAAGGAAGAATAGATAGGAAGAATCACAGTTCAAGTGTTCATGAAAGTTGGAAGGTGCCTGAAATAGCTGCTGCTTAAGTTGGTTAAGCCTCTTCTGTGCCTCTTCAATATGTTAATGCAATAATTATGTTAATATAATCTGCAGGCAAGTGTCAGCCCAGCTGAAATCATTGGCTCCCAAACTAATCCAATAAATATTCATTGAGCACCTACTGTGGGCAGTGCTCTTCCAAGTGGTAGGGATACGCTACACATAAGGTCCCTGCTTATGTTCTGATGACCGAGAACAGATCCCAGATAAAAATCTGCATATTAATATAATGTCCGACATGCTAAGAGCTGTGGAGAGAAAGAAACTGGGGCAAGGGGTCTGGGGTGTACAATTTGAGGTAGGGTTGGTTGGGAACAGCTTTTCTAGAAGGCTGAGAGTAGAAATGAGGGACAGAAGTCATGTGGGGTCCTGAGTGTGAAATGCCACTGGCAGTGGGAACCCCACACGCAAGGACCCTAGGTAGAAACATGCGTGGGGTGTTGGAGCGACCATAGGAAGCCAGTGTAGTGGGAGGGGAGGCAGGATTCCTGAGACCTTGGGGAGCTTTTGGACACGGGCATGTGTTTTCCCACGTCTCTAGCTCCTGGGTGGAGAGGGCAGCAGGGTGAGGCTGGAAGCAGAGAGAATAGTCAGAAGCTATTCGGTGGCAGGGGGAGGTGATGACGGCCTGGCCCAAAAGCGTGGTGGGACACATGTCCAAGTGAGTGGCAGTGGGTAGAGTCCAGTTGGCCCTCTTGTACTGTATTGTGCAACATTTAACGCTGCTTGCTGTGTGGGGGAGGCTCCGTGTAAGAGAACAGGTGGGAAAAGACTGAGACAAGCTCCAGCCTGTCAGTTGTCTAGATTCATGACAGCAGTCTCTTCATGGCCCCATTTGTAGTCAAAAGGATCTTTCCAAGTGCAAATCTGAGCTGAGTCCACCTTCACGTCTCACTGACTTCTGACGGCCCTCGGGTACTTACCAAACCCTCAGGGCCAGCGTGGTGGCTGCCACTGTTCCCCCACCAAGTCTGTCCTCCGCCCCTCGCCCTGGCCTGGGACCACACAGGTCTTCCTTCCAGGGACTGAACATAATGTTAAATCTTAGCCTTTGCTCTGTGTGGAGCACTGAGTAGTTTCTTTGGGAAATGGTGACAAAGTCCACTAAGGTGAATTACAGAACCTAGCTATTACCGTTATGTGTCAGCACATGATGAGAACCCAATGCAATCTGTACTGTTATGAAGAGATTTCATAGTTCAGTCATTAGGCTGCCTCCCAGCCAATTTGTTGTCCGTTTTCAAATTGGACCCCTCCAGTGATGGGAGGCTCACAGTCCGCCTTCTGAGTTGCACTGGGAGAAAGCACTTCCCGGCACTGGACCCAAATGTGCCTCTGCTTAGCTTCATCCTCTGCTCCCCATAGGGCCTCTGGGACCAGGCAGCAGGAGTCTCTTCTAAAGGTGTCGCACCTGAGTTTCAGTGTGGTACCAGCTCTGGCTTCGCTTCCCAATTTGGACCCGCCCATGAATTTTTAAAAGTTGAGGTCAGTGCTATTTTTAACATCATCTGGATTTCTGACTGCAAAGACCCTGGTGCCAGGTAGCCGTGGACGCTGTTGGGAAGAGGCAGGGCTCCGCCAGGGACAGATTTCATTGACTTAAAAGCTAACCCTCCTGCCCCTGGAAACCACCTGAGTTTGAGACCTTAATCTGTGATCACTGTCAGGTCTTTCCCTCATTGAAAGAAAGTTGTTATGTGCCCAGCACTTCTCTTCCCCACTGTAACATCCCATCACCTCATTACCTGCTCTTTCTTCCTTGCTGCAGTGGCAACAAACCCACAGACCCCTTTCCTTTTTCTGTGTTTTATAGATAATCATCTCGAAAAGGTGGGGGAACAAAAATATTAACTCTAGAGACGTGGCCAAGTGTGTGCAATTTTGCAAACCTCTTTGAATTCTAGTGTTTGATCTTTAGATACTAAATTCTCCCCTGACAAGGGGCGATCACTTTGATTTCTGAGGGTGAACCCCACTCCCTCCCTCTTCCTCTCAGATTGCCCAACCTCACAGGAAAGGCCTGGCTTCCCAAGGAGGCAGTGTGACCTGTCCCAAGGGAGAAATACAACCTAGACAACAGGCTCAGGGGATGGAATAAAGCAGCAGGAATAAGCTCCAGAGAAATCCATTTTCATACAAGAGTCGGAGACACATGCAGGGAGAGCTGGCTGCCTCAGTCCTCATTCATTTATCTGTTTGTTTATTCACGTTTGCATTCATCCATTAGTGTGTTCATTGTTTTACCAGAACCTGAGAAGCTGGCTCTGAGAAGGTGCTGTTCTAGAGAGAGAATTCCTGTTTTTGGGGCCCTGGGTTGCCAGGACTGTGTTCAAACAGAGCCATCACCCGGGCTTGAGGACAGTGGGCTGTCAGCATGTTACTAGCACTGTGTGTCTCACCTCTCCAAACGCTAGGAGTCTGTGGAGGGTCCTTGGCAAGAAGCTCACTGAGCAGGTGTCTGCTGTGGTCACCCCAGGGTCTGGCTAGTTCTGCCTCACTGCAAGCAGGCACATTTCCAAAGGGGTGCTTTGCGTCTAGCTGCAGTGCTGGGGAGTGGGGGTGGGGCGAGCAGCCACCAAGGACATTCCTGGACTTTGGGATTACGTAGGTTTCCTCAGGGTCAGGGAATTCCGACCCAACTTGCAAGCCCCAGCAGCATATCACAGGAGGTCAGGATTTGGCTCCGGAGGAAACGGGTGTCAGTCAAACTCATGTCATTCTCGACTCTGTTATAAACTCTTGTAGATGGGAAAATGCTTGAGGTGGTTTCAGTGGACTTCGGACGAGGCATGAGATGGCGCGATTTCCTTTGAACACCCTTCCCAAGGAGTTTTCAGGAACAGACAGCCAAATGATGGGGAAAAGTTCATTTTCAGGAATGAATTCTGTTTTCTTTCTAACTCTTGCCGCTGAGCACTGGTATCATTTGCTTGCAGCCCTCCAGGCAATGCTAGACCTCATGAGGTCTCAGTGGTCTCTGTTGGTACTTGCAGAAATTTTTGACACGAAACGAAGCTGCCAAGGTCTGTTGTGTCCTTCGTATTCCAGGGTCAGAGACTGTGCATTCGAGAAGCTTATTCCACGACTGGGTGATCGACAGGCCACCCAGCCCCAATGAGTTCTGGGGAGCAGTGTCTGCAGAGCCCCTTTGCACACCTCCCGGAATTTTAGAGATAAATTGGTTCAAGATGGTTCCTTTCGTGGTCACGCAGTAACAGCTGTGGGCCGAGCTGTGGAACGTTCAGAACACAGGAGTTGTCAGAAGTAAAAACATCTTTTCGTTCTACTGAAGTTAATAAGTCAAGTTAAATCATCCACATATGTGGAAACAGAAGATTTTCAAAGCAGTGCCTTCATTATAAAAAATGTGTTAAAATTAGTAACTATTTTATATCTTGCCTATTTCCCCCATCCAACCTAGTTTTTTTTTTTTTTTTTAAGCATCCAAATATAGATTTTGCAGTATTAAGGTAGACATGCACAGAGTCACAAAAACTAAGAGATGAAATCAGGGTTTAATTTCTTACCCTTAGGGTAATGAGTGCCCTGGATAACTTTGACAAGCGTGTTTTAGAAAATGTGGCCCAACTTAACGCCAGAGCCCTCTCCCTCCCTCACTGCCTGACCAGTCTTGGAAAAGATTTTCGTGTTCCCTATTTTTTGTCCTGGGGGAATTCCTGATTGTCATTACCATATAGTCTTTGGGACACATGTTTCTGGTAACTTTTTTTGTGCGAGGAATGGAGTAGGTTTTTTTCTTACAAACTTTCGTAGGGAGATCACTGAATAAAACTCATCACATCGTGAAGTCAACACATTGAGCTTTTCCTCTATGTTGACGTAATTTCATGGGAACTGACAGCCTGTGACACACGGGCTCCTAAGCCACACTCGGAACCTGTGCTATTGAGACATTTTTCAGTCAGTTTTCGGGCAGTGAGTTGCTTTCTCCTTCTCTCGGGAATAGCACTCCTGTTTCCTTTTGGAGAACTGCCCCCCATCCATTGCACGTGGTCATCTTGGACTGTCACTTGCCCCTTCCCCTCCCTGTGTGAATATGTGACCCAAGCTGAGCCAGTCAGATTTTCTCTGTCTCTGCTCCCTCCCCCACCCCTCTCCGTCTCTGTCCATTTTGAGTCTTTATCTTGGTGAGCAAGACAGGGACAAAAGCGGCTGGAGTAGAATCATCCGAATGACAACATGTTCCCACGGTACCTGCTACCTGGATCCTGAGACTCACCCTGGTTCCTTTCTTTTCTGAGTCTGTTCCGTCCACTGCGATAGCCACACCAGGTCCCTACGCTTCCTTTGTGGGGGATACAGCCAGGGTCCCTTTTGTGCCTGTTTCCAAAGAATCTCAATGGATATGCCCAGAGAGGAGATGTCACTGATAGGTTTTTCTGTGATCCACCTTAGAGGTGAAAGCTCATCGGGTATATTTTTGTGCTGAATCTTTTGTGTTGACCCTTCCCACCCTGCTTTCCCTCAAAATTGGAGCTCAGCATAGAGAAATCTGTGCGCCTACTGTGTGTGTAAAACAAAGCACATAGAGGCTTCAGGGACAGAGGCTTTGGGCGGAAGGGGATGGGACTGCAGAAAACACTTTAGTCCCCACCTCTGTTCTTGGCTCAGAGTCACAGGGGAGAGAGCATCAGGTCATCATCTCCCATTTTCAGATGAGGCCCAGAGAAGGGTAACAGTTTCCTTGAAGTTGTCCATTCCTTCATCTAAACTCTCACGGAATAGTATACAGATTGAACAATTTGTCAAATAGGAGGAACTCCGTGACATTCTTTGGCTATTTCTTACAGTGTTTATTCCTCTTGTAATTGATCATGTTGTTTTGGGCAGTATCTATATCCCATAAGCTATGGTGGAATCATTTTATTTTGCTCTGCTGGTGCCCAGGCAAGATGGTAGACAGTTGGTCAGCCTCTTCCTGCTCAGCTCTCTTCCGTTGGGAAGCTAGTCCCACTTCTCTTCATCTCCTTCCTGTTGCGTGGACACATTCCCTGGTCCCCAAGCCTGAGTTCATGTCGCAGTCACTGAGGCTGGTCTTAGCCTCAGCCCCACACTGGAACCCCTAGCCTGGCTCCAACTCACCATTTGAGCTTCCTGTTTCATCTCCCCTTCATCGTCTCTCTCTCTCCCTGCCATTTGACCCGCAATTCCCCAGGCCACTGGTCATCGCCGTCCCCATTGCCACTAGTCTGCCCACATTTTTGCTGTGCAGTCACTTGGGAATTTGTTACCTGCTTCTCCATCTGGCAGCAAGGCTTCCAGCCTGGAAAAATCATCTATGGTCATGCCTCATTTGGACAAGGCTTTTCTCGTCCTTCTGACATTTCACGGCAGTAGACCTTGCCCCACATATTTCCGAGTAGTTGGGTGCAGTGTGCCCCTGAGTGGAACACAGGGCAGGGAGGGTGCTCACGTTCCAGGTGAGTCAAAGGGCACAGCTGGCACATCTATGGAAACTTGATGCAAATTAGAGGAAGGCGCTCCTTCAGGCAGGCTTGGCCACAGGCTGGGGTGTGTTGATTACAAGCAGAGGACCTGTGCATGGTGGTCCTGAGTAAAACAGGTAGTTTAAATCTATGAGAATATTAGTCCGATACCACATTTTTTTTCTGTGTAAATATTGGTGTTTATATATTTGTAGGATTTTATTATGTCACAAGCAATTTTAAATCAATCTTTGCTTTTCATTATAAACGTAACATAGACTGTTGATGATAAATTTGGTAAAACAGAAAACTACACAAAGAAAGTAAGTGATCTATTAACCTATCTCCCAATGTTAACTCCTGTTTATTTTAGCAGATTTCCACCCTTACCTTTTTAACACATTTATAACATATTAATAGCTATTACTTTATTTGGTTATCACCCAAAACCTGTTAGGTAGTCTAATTGGAGAGGATTATGCCCATTTTTGGAGGGTATTAAGTAAGAATATGGAAAGTTGAGGGTTGAAAAGCGAATTATAGAGAATGTGCTGGCGTTAGAGGAAATGGTACCGAGAAGGCAACATTTCTTTAATGAAGGCGTCTGTCTGCACCCTTCTCCAGGTCCCAGGTTCTGACTGAGGTGTTTGTGACTAAATGACCCTGTGACGGGACCTTGGCCAGTTGGACCAGGAGGTTGACATGCAGCTTCCATCACTTTGTTCTCTCATGCATTGAGTGAGATAAAACGACAGTCCTTATAAAATACCTGTGCCTGGGAGAGTCAGAGTGGGATCCCGGTGAGTGATCACTGTGTTGTTATTGAGTACTTAGTATGTCCCTGGTACTGGGTTGACTGCTTCGAATTCATTATCTCACTTGATCTTCAAGGCCAGCCAGTGAAGAGGGCAATGCAATGATTTCCCCCCCATTTTACAGATAGGAAAATGAAGCTCAGAGAGATGAAATGATAGTTCAAGGAAATGTTCCTTGACAGGTGTAGAATCAAGGTCTCCTGCGCTTTCTCTGCTGCTGTGGTTACCTTCAGATCAGGGTGTAGCACACTGTGAAGAGTCCTAGATCCTTCTGGAGCTTTTGCCAGCAGAGAGAAGGGCTGTAACCAAATTTCCTGTTTGCCCTTTTCCCAACGTTTGCACTGTGGATGGAATGGGCCTATCTGGCCTGTGAATTATCATATAGTGCAATTTTAGGACAGTGTAGCTTCATGTGGCATGCTCATTCTGTCTAGCTGTATTACCTAGATATGAAGCAAATGAAAAAAGTCTGTTTATAATGAAAACGGGCCTCCCGTTTTAGCCTAAATAGATTAAGGGTTTTTTTTGTTTTGTTTTGTGTTTTGAAACTTATGCTGATATGCAATGTGTTCCTAAGAACTGCTTTCTGAGGAAAGAGAAAAGAAGTCACTTACAGGTTAAAGGTGGCCAGGCCCAACATAGTCCTGAACCTCTAAACTTTAAATAAAAATATTTTAACATGTGAATCCCAATGGTTCTGAGATTGCCCAAACATAAGGAAGCCCTGGGATTGGATTCAATCCCAGCTTCACTGTAAGCATGTGTCTGTCCCATGAAAATGGACGTCTCTTGATATCCCTGGTGGTTTGGGATCAGTCCCTGAGCTGCATACGCATGTTTAAAAGCTGGGGTTTCCTGCCCTTCCAGATCCCCAGATCTCTCCTACCCAGAAATTAACCACAGACTCTCTCTCTTTACTCCAAATCCCCTGCAGCTACAGCCTGATTTTTCTGTTCCGTTCCACGGCCATAGCTCTAGAAGGAGTTGTCAACATTCTGTCCTCTTCCACCTCTTCCACTCTGGCTTCCTCCGGTCTTATTTCTCTAAAGTCACCCTTTTCTGGTAGTTAGGTCCTAGAGAGAAGAAGGTAGAGGGGCAATGCTGCAGGCGGCAGGACCACAGAGAGACGTGGGCTCACACGTTGGCCCTGCCGCTTATTAGAAAATGGGCTTGGGCGGGTTTTCTGTTGGTCCCCATTTTCTCCCAAAGGGACTAACCACACCTACCATATGACACACCAGGGAAGGGCCTGGCACACAGCTGACTCTCGGGACAACAAACCAGAGTCAAACACAGTGGCTGTCACTAAGCCGCTGATTCACAGAGGTCCTCGCAGGTCTTGTCCTGGTTTTCTCTTCTGCTCATGGACCTCGGTGGACCCTTTAGGCCCTGCCAGTTGACCTATGTCCATCCAGTACACAGAGCATGGGCTTGCAAAGCAGGCTTATTGACTTTCAGTTATGAATCGAATTATCCAGGGAGATTTATTTGTGTGTTTGCTATATGGGGAGCTCTCTCTTTGCCGGATGTGAAGTCACTGTCTACAACGGGGGGTAGAGTTGGCCGAGGAACTCCACGTCCCTTGTGCTTCTGAAAGGGCATTCTGCTCCAGGTGCCCAAGACTCAGGAATCCAAATCAGGCTGCAGAAGTCAATTTCCGAGGGACATTCTCATCTCACTGTTGGCTGAGCCCCCAAAGGTTCAGTGGCTGTGTTCCAGCTCTTTCTCTCTTGAAAATATGAGGAATCACAATGCACATGGTTTCTCCCAGGCAGTTCCTTGAAGCTAACCTCATATGTAATATCGTGTTTCCCTGAAAATAAGACCAGGTCTTATATTGATTTTTGCTCCAAAAGAGGCATTAGGGCTTATATTCAGGGGATGTCATCCTGAAAAATCATGCCAGGGCTTATTTTTGGGGAAACACGGTAGAGCCCCTCACTTTGCCAGGTGTTTTTGCATGTACGCATTACAGGTAGGCAGGACTAACACTTGTACTTCTCTTTCATTTATTCAATAGAAAAGTTATTGAAAGCCTCCACCTTCTAGGACTTGTCCAAAGCCACCAAGTATTCTGGTCATCAATGGCTGTGTACCAAACCCATCACTTATTTGCTCAGACTCAGCAATTTGGGAAGAACTTCTTGGAAAAGACACCTCTCGGTTCCACAGTGGTGGGGCCTCAGCTGAGGAGCATCCAATAGCAGGGAGGTGGACTTGTCTAGAGGTTTTTCACTTATGTGTCTGGTGACTGGGCTGGGAGGGCTGGGAAACTGGTCTTGGTGGGGATTGTCAGCCTGAGCAACTAACATGTGGCCTCCCAATGGGGCTTGGGCTTCCTCATGGCATGGTGGCCCCAAAGTCGTCAGGCTTCTTATAGAGCAGCCTGACGTCCAGAAAGTGAGAATTCCAGTGTATAGGGAAGAAGCTAAACGGCCTTTTTATGATTTAGCCTTGGAAGTCATGTGGAGTCACTTCCATTGTTACCCTATCATTTGAAACAGTCCGAAGGCCATTCAGACTCAAGCAGTGGTTGCATGGAACCCACCTATGGAGGGAACAGTGCCAGAGAATTTGTGGCATGTTTTAAAATGACTACACCACGCGTCAGGACAAGAACTGCATCTATCTATTCAGTGCACATTTATTATAATTAGGTTAGCAGGGGCTGTGGGTGAAATGCTAGAGGACTTAGCGATGGGTAGAATCGTTTTCAACCTCTGGACTTTTACTTATTAGGTGTGTGATATTAGACAAACTGTTTCACCTCTTTGGGTCTCGGTTTCAGCATCTATAAAATGAAGAAACAACAGTTCCATCCTAGTGATGATTAAATTAAATGAGGCTTGTAAGACGCTCACAGTGTTTGGCACAGAGTAGGTACTTAATAAATAGGAATAATTAATAACAAAATAAAAAATTTCCATTTAATAAGAAGTAGGACTAATTGTGTTATTATTGTCATTGTATTGTTATGAATGGCCTAGTACATAATAAACCTAGGAAATAGGCATTCTCTCCTTTCTTCCTTGAAGCTCCCAATGGGGCCTCAGCTTTCAGGTCTAATTGTTCCCCCCCTCTGTGTTTCTGTTGTCCTGTGGAGCAGAGGATCCTGGGCTCCCTCACTTGCTAACCTCTGGTTCCTTTGCTTCTTCTGTTTACTTTCTGTCATCCATAAAACCGATTCACTGTCTTATATCCTGCTTAGACTCTAAGGGGTGGTGTCTGTTTTCCTGAGTGGACCCTGACGAATATAAATGTACAAAGGAAACTGGGGCTCCTTCAGCAAGCCTGCAGTGGGTGGGACAATGGATTTGGATGAGAACAAGGCATTTCCCGCCCTCCCTCCTATCTTCCCTCCCCCCTTTCTTTCACGTCACCTTCCTTTTTTTTTTTTTTAATCTCATGTTTTTCTTGTCTAAAGATGAAACAATCATATACATGGTCTTCCTCACCTTGCTATTTTCACAATAACTCTTCGAGTCGGTACATGTAACTCTAACTCATACAGTTCTAGTTCATTTTAAAAATAGCTGCACAATATTCCACATTGTGAATGGAACCTAGCACACCTATGCATTTCACTATTGATGGATGTTCTATAGTTTACAGAGTTTGGGGGTTCCTACCACAAGAAACAGTTCTGCCTTCAACATTCATTTATGCACATATGTTCTTGTAGGTTCCTTCTCTTGTGTCTGTAGGACGGATTTCCAAAGGTGGAATTTCTGGGCCAAAAAAGTATGTGCATTAAAAAATTTAATAAATATCACCAGATTACATCTCCCAAAGTCAGTAGCATTTACACTCTTTATAACAACTTACTTCCAAGACGTATTCATTACCAAAGACCTCTGTGCATGTATTTGGGTAGCTACTACCAGGGTTGGTGCTCGAAATGGTTATGTGGTGAAGCCAGGACTTGGAGAATGGAGTCGGATAATAAAAGTAATGCCCAAATTTGCTGCCTGAAATGGGTTTTATTATTTATGGGTCTTTTTTACCCCTGCATTCTATAAAAAGTCAACCTTAAAGAAAAAGGCCTCTCTACAGAAATCCCATCCCCTCACTGAGAATCCATGTGGGTGTCCTTCGTATATTTTATAATAAGGCACTTGAGAGACTAATTGCATTGTATTTATAGCCTATAGAGGTGGCTCCCACTTTAGATGGGGAGTTTCCTTGGTAATGTACTAATAACCACAGGTTCCAAGAGGCTAAACTGAGACTAATGTAGAAAAATTCAAAGCTTGGCTTGCAGGGGACCCCATAAAGGCACTGAACAGAACAGACAGACCACATGAGAGACGAGAGAGGCCCATGGCGAGAGCGCGTGTTTCATTTGATTACTGTGCCTTCTTGGTTTTCCACAAAACTTGGGTTTAAAATCTGCCCCAAAGTTAAGCTTTGTGTTGGCCATTCCTACTGTTCAAAAATCCAGATGTCTGTACAGAGTCTGAAAAACTGCCCTGGATTCTGGTCCACCCACATCCTCCTGCCCCATGTATGTTACTGCTCACTTCCAAGCATGGCAGTTCCTGTCAGGTTTCATCTCTCCTTCAGGACGGATGAAGTGGCTGGCCAGTCTCTCTTTCCTTTCTCTCTCTTTCTCTCTCCCTCTTCATATCCCCAACGGTCCAGTTAACACTGACTAGTTCCTAATCACTGAGAATCACAGTGATTATGGATCATTTCAGCACCTATGTCATTGGTTTGAAATGATAATAATGATATTAGTAAATACTAACAGAAAACATTTTGGACCCTCTTTGTTCCAAACACAGAGCTAGACACTGATACACAATAATTCTATAAGTAGGAATAATTCTTTGTTTGATAGGAGATAGTACTGAGGCTCAGAGTGGTGTGGTGACCTGCCCCAAACCACCCAGGTGAGAAGTGGCAGGAGGGGGCCATTAAAAGCCCACTTCTCGGGAGCATTTGAGACTTCGCTTCCCAGCAATGTTGTCACTTTGGCTCAAATAAAGTCTTATAAAAATTCAAAAAGAAAGCCCACTTATTAATTAATTAATGCAAACCTTATTTGGCTTTGACATCCTTTAGACTCTCCGACCTCCTGTCCGTGTGGCTCGCACCATATGGACTGGCTCATCTTCCTTTTTAACGTCATCTATCATCTCTGCCTCTTCACTTAGCTCCTCTTCATCCTCGTTCCCATCCTCTGATATGGGGAACACTTACTGAGCGGCAGGCGCTGCACGAGCTGCCTCCATAGGGACTTCCTCTTGTGCCTTTGAGGCCCTGCAGTTCCTGATCCAGAGCAGAGGGTGTGGTTTGAACTCAACCCGTTATTTCTTCTCTTCTGCAGAAGCATTTGGAGGGCTCGGGACTGCTCACCGCTTTTTATATGTCCCTCGGCCCCCATGCCGAAGGCAGAGCCGAACTTCATCATAACCAGTTCAGGGTCTGTTAGCACCTAACACTTTCCACGCTCCGTTCACACACTCATCCTCTCCTGCGGCGTCATTCCTGTTTATCAGGCAAGGAAGCCAAGGTTTTGAGAGACTGATATGCATCTGAGTGATTTGCTGATGCCCAGAAAGTCATTATTATAGAACAGGGGTGATTTGCCCCTGGACCCTGTACCCAGGGGACATTTGGCTATATCTGGAAACATTTGGTTGTCACCACTGGGAAACTGACACCTAGTAGGCAGAAGCCAGCAATGCTGCTAAACATCCTACAATGCTCAGGACGCCCCTGCGACAAAGAATTACCAGGACCGAATGCCAGGGGTGCAGAGGTTGAGAAGCTGCCACGGAAGAATGGAAGGACACGTTTTCTTTGATTCTATTTTCTACGTTTGGGTATCTGAAGAGATGCAATTTTTATTTAATACAGAAACATTGAATCCTATTTTTTCTTTCTAAGATGTAAACCCATAAAACTAAAAAATAACTATTAATTATGTATGAGGTATAAGGAGTAATACATGCTATCATTCTTAAAGCAAAGTAAATGAATCTTAATTTTCAACTTGATTTTTAGATATATGTTTTGCAAATAATGTGTACGTTATTTTCTTTCCCATTTGGAGAGACTAAGGACAACAGTTGGTTTTGTGGGGCAGCATTACTAAAATATGGGGTTTGTGGCTAAAATTAAACATGAAAGTTTGTTTCAAATCACATGGTTTCATACATTAATCGGGCAAAATTAGATGTGGACCTCTTTCTATTAAGAGCTCCTGCTTCTAGCATTATAACCAAATAAAGAGCCTAAATGAAGAACTTACATTCTATTTGTCGAAATGGTGCCCCATTGATGGATGAAATTATATCATGTCTGGGCTTTGTTTTAAAATACTCCAGCAAAAATCAAATAGGAGTTATAAATGAAACAAGGTCAGTAAAATGTTGGTAATTGTTAAAGCTGGATGATGGTTACATGGGGATTTGTTTTATTTTTCTTTCTACTTTCGTGGATGTTTGAAACTTTCCAGGATAAGCGTCTAAAAAATGTATACTGGGATACAGAAATGTACACCTGAAATCTATGTAAATTTACTAACAATTGTCACCCCAATAAATTTAAATTAAAAAAAAATGTATACTGGGACCACCTGTGGAATGACAAGTCATGTATTTGAAAATATATGAGATGGGACTTGTTTCTTACCCCATTTCTGTGGATTTACAAGTGATTTCTTGAACGAAAGTCCAAGTATGTATTTGGATCATTGTTTAATTCAGCATCCTGTTTATCATCTCAGAATTTTCAAGGCACATTGAAAATTAAAAGTGACAACAATATGGGCAAAAGATTTGAACATACACTTCACAAAGGAAGCTATATGAATGACCAATACGCCCATGAAAAGTGCTCAACATCATTAGTCATTAGGGAAATGCAATTAAAATCACCCGAAGATCCCCCGACACACTGATTAGAATCATCAATTAAAAAGACTGAAAACTACCAAATGTTACCAAGGATGTGGAGCAACTAAAACTCCCTTTTTTTTGGCGAGCATGCAAAATGGAGCCACCGTTTTGTGAAAAAAAAAAAAAAAAAAGTCTGATAGTTTCCTATTAAACTAAATATACATCGTCTTTGTGACCTAACTATTGTACTCTTAGATATTTACTCAAGAAGAAAACATATGTCCTCAAAAAGACCGGTGCAAGAAAATGTACTTATAGTACGTTTATTAAAAATAACGTCCAAGTGGGAACATTCCAGGTGTCCATCAATAGGAAAACAAATGAACCGTGGGAGAGTCACACAATTGGATGGATACTACTCAGCGATAAAAAGAAATGAGCTGCTGAAACAAAAGTACAGCTGAATCTCAACAACAGTGTGCTGAGAAATGAGAGCACATCCTGTATAGTTCATGTATTTGAAATTCTAGAATAGGCAAAACTCATCAATGATGTCAAAAATCAGAACTAGAAGATTCTCTATCTTACCTCTGATTCTCCCTCACGAGTCGGAGCCATGTCAGGCCTTCCTTGTGGTTCCCTCTCATTAGTATTTTATCTATAGGCGTGCTAGGGAACTTTTCCTCTTAATTCATTGATAAGGACACACTTATGCCGTTTTCATTGGTCACTAAAGAAATCCCAGCTGTTTATTCTTGGAATGTCATGACCATGACCATCAGGAGCCTCATTGATCCACATGGGAGCTAATGCAGAAAAGCACTCGTCAGCACTATTTATGTTAGACTCTGAATCTCGGTCTGACAAGGTTGTGTGTGTATTAGTTAGCTCCAGCTGTCATAACAAAATACTACTGACTGGGGTCTTAAACAGCAGAAAGGTGTGCTCTCACCGCTCTGGAGGCTGGAAGTCCACAATCAAGGTGTCCAGAAATGTGGTTTCTTCCGAGACCTGTCTCCTCAGCTTGCAGACAGCTGCCCTCTTTGTCGCTTCTTCACGTGGCGGTCCCTTTGTGCTGGCATTCCTGGTGTCTCTCTGTGGGTCCTAATCTCCTCTCATAAAGACACCAGTCAGTCTGAACTACCCACTCTAATGGCCTGATTTTAACTGAATCACCTCTTTAAAGACCTTTGTCCAAATACAGTGACATTCTGAGGTACTAGAGGTTAGGGCTTCAACATGTGAATTTTGGGGGGACTTCAACATTATTTTTGGGGGTGATTTCAACATGGTAAATTGAGTTCATAACAGAAGTTTAAGGTGAGGCTGGCATATTGTACCTACATTCACTCTGTAACCCTTTCAATGGCCTTTGGTTATAAGCAGTGTATTTGATTTACACGCAGACGGCCTTTTCCAGAAGAAGGGATTGTTCCCAACTCTCTCCATCTTTCTCCAGCTCCTGGCCACCACTGTGTTGTCAACTCTCATCATGTTGCAGTGGCCCCTAGGCCAGTGTCCCCATTTTCACTCTTGACTATTCTGATTTGTTTTTCACACAGTCGGCATGACAAGCTTTGTAATGTGAAGGGGTGGTTATACCCACCAGGTTAAGTTTCACCTCAACCCTTCAGTGGCAACCAAGATTAATCCAAACTCCGACTTGCCTTTTCAGCGTTCCTGATTCTCTCTCCTACCTCATTTCCGAGCACAGCCCCTTACCATCTGTGCCCAGGCACAGGGGCTGCCCCTTTCCCGTGATGCTGCCAGCCTCTGCTTTCCATAGGAACTTTGCGCATGTTGTATCTCTTGCTGGACCCCCTCTACTCTGCCCCTCTACCTGTTCTATTCGTGCAAGGGGCACTTTTCACGGAGTGGATTTCCCTGACCACCCTTCCATGGTGCGCTAGGTTAAGACTCCCAGGTATCTATTTTCATTCCATATTGTGCTTTTTCTTATGTGACTTTTCATGGCTGTTGTTAATCCTGTGGTTATATGTTTTAGAGCCTGCCTCCTCTCCTGCACTGCGAACACTATAAAAGCAGGGAAAATGTTCAATGCGTTCACTGTCAGAGTCCCAACCGCTAGCCAATGCATCACATATACTAAGTTCTCAATAAATATTTGTTGAATGGATGAATGAAGCCACGGAAACCTTTAAATCAACTGACCCCTAGCTGTTTGCCACAGTTTACAGATTATTCATTCTACTCACCCTTTGATCATTTTATTCCCGCCTGGAAGTTTCATCAATCGGATGACAGGCGATGAGGAAAGAGACCAATGAGTCATTTTCTGAGCAGCTGTAGTTAAGGTCGAGGGAGGGCGCGGGAGTTAAGCTGTAGTTAAGGGCGAGGGAGGGTGGGAGTGGGCAGAGGACAAGGTTAACCGTTGAGCCGCCGGGCATTGATTGCTTCTGATTGATATTCCTCAGAGTTACGCTGCCCCATTCATTAGCACGGGGAGGTGAAGGTTGGATGTAATTTGAAACAACAGTTTGAGGCATTTCTATTCCGGTCCTGAAACAGCTTAAATATTTTATGAATTTTTAAGACTGGGAGAAATTAAAGCAAGTATGTAATCTTGCTCTGGTGTGTGTATAAATATATACACATATGAAATTTAAATATACTCACACAAAATCTTATTGTAGAGAATTTCATAAATCTAAAAAAGATAGGGAGTCTAAAAAAACCCTATCCATATGTAAACATAATATGAAAATATATTCAGTGTTAATTTCGGAATTTATTGCAATCTGCAGTGTGCATCTTTAACAATTGCACATACATTCTCCCGAGAGCGAGAGTGAATTTTTTAAAAATGAAATATTTTGCATAAAATATTTTGATATTTAAAAAAACCAATATAACTTTTAAAAACTATAAAAGAAATGTCTAGCAGGAGTTGTAAGGGAACAGTTTTTGGGGAAAAAGTTGTTTTTTTTAAAAAAATAGTTTTTATCCTCTGAAAGTGGGACCGATGTACTAGATAATTATGTACTTTGGGATCATTAAGGGGCTTTTAGCAAATAATTTATCTAGTGTTCAAATGGGAATGTAAATAAATGAGTAATTTTTTCTTGTTAATTATAATTCTTGTGACTTACAATGTCTAGGCGTCTCTCCAGGCCCACAAATCCACCCATGAGTCAGAAAATGCCACCAACAATGTTGATTTTGCATTTGATAAGGTTTTTTTTCTTTTTCATGAGTAATCATTATCTTCAATTTTAGACCATTTCAGAAATAACAACTGACAATAAAGGTAACTTCTGCTTCATTTCATTTCTCGTATGCATTTTATGGATTACAATATATTTCTATATCTCAATGAAGCAGTTTCTAGCAGAGGTGTTACATTTAATTAAGTACGTATTATGCATATTTTATTACAACTCACTCCAATAGAACATCTTTTAAAAGATTAGCTCACAAGTCACTCTCTGTTTCTGCCAAAATGAAAAACAACGAGAATGCATTTCAGTGTGACTTAAGCTAAGAAATTCTATAAACTGTAAATGTTAGAACACTTGTGATTTAGGTCTTATTTAAGATTTCAAAGCGTTTTGCCACCAATTTGGTTCGATTACCATGTTATCCGGTTATGTGCATTAGGAAATGTCTCTGTGATGTGGCTTCTGGAGGTGATCCTGTGACTTATGCACCCCTCTTCCTTTAAAAACCAAATGCAATTCACAAAAGAGGCTTATGGATTTGCAATTAAAATAGGAGTGTTGCCTGAAACCAGAGAGGGTGCAGTGGGATTTGACCTTCCATTTGTATATAGTAGTAGGTCCTAATAGTATATGTGCACGTGTGCATTTTTTTTTCAAATTCAAAGGAAAACAATTTGCAAGTGCAAACAGGATTAAGTGGTAAGTCGGGGTTTTGTGGATCGGAGGGGTTTGTAAATGCTAATTTTGAAAAGGGTTCTTAGTGCTGGAGGGGGAAGGAGGCAGCTAAGACATCTCTTTCAACTCCATGACAGTTGAGATATCAGAAACCCCAAGGATTAAAATTGTAGCATCAGCTCCTGTTTTGGGAGCACCTACTATGTGCTGCTTAGTGCCTTCTTTGTATCATCTCACTCGATTTCCAGCAAGATAAGTGACATGGTCATTTGAACCAAGGGGAAGGATGGCATGCTCAAGGTCACACAGCTGTTGAGTGACGAGGTAGAGACCCAGATACATACTTAATCTCTTTCTACTCCCCTCTCTCTCTACTGGAAGTTTGCTAGGGAAATTCAAGAAATCTGCAGCTGGTGCTATTTCCACTGGACCCGGTAAATGATAGGAGATGCTCTGCTAACTGTACTCAGTCTTTTGAATTAACTGCAGCTTCAGTTCTCACCAAACACCCCACTGGCAGCACAGGGCCTGCTGACCCCCTCTGGCCCAGCTGCTCTCTCCATGCCTGCCCATGTGTATTCTACCCAGTCATCTACTCACCTACCAAGAGTCACCTGGTTTGTTCCCAGTCCTTGCCTCAGCTGTTCCTGTTATTATAATGAGCTAATTTAGCTAAATACTACGTATTTCATGTAAGCCAATGAAATAATGTGAACGGAGTTATTTCTATGAAACTTAAGATGAAGGCTTTCAAAAGATGTTATAAAGGGAAATTACTACAGAAACTGCTGTCCAATTAGGTGCAGGCCAGATAAGGCTAAAGATTTGGGGTGGGTGGGGGGAATACGATCACAGTTGGGAAAGATTCTGAATACTGGTTACTTGGCTGGTTACTGGGTGTGTCTTCATGTTCTCGCTACACTTGAAAAAAAACAAACAAGCTGGAAACCATGGACATTGAATTATGGTGTGGTTTACGGAGACTAGATGATGGGGGCACTCCATACTCAAAGAAATGGCATGGGCCCTAAAGCAAACATTCGGTAAATTAGAGTACATTTTGTGTTTTAAATTAAAATGAAGTTCTTAAGGTGTATGCGATTTTCCTCTTTAACAGACTTCTCTAATTAACTGACCAGCTAGTGTGGTCTCCATGGAATCTGATCACAGGACTTTGACTTGAATTTCAAAAATTATAATGGTTTGCTTCCATTGGGGGCTTGCCTTGTGTAGGGCATTGTACAGGTAGGAGTTCCAGATGAAGAAGAGTGATGCTAATATAATAAGTAACATTTATCCATCAATTACTCTTCTCATGGTTTGTAGCCCCACTACGATAATTGCCCCCATTTTACAGATGAATCAGCCGTGATGTAACCAGTTTCCTCCAGGTTGAGGCCACTCTTTGTGACTGTAGTGGAGAGAATGATATATGGAGTCAGAAAATCTGGGTTCAGATTCCAGTTCCACCACTGATCTGCCCCAGACAAGTGTGTCAGCCTCTTAGAGCCTGTGTGTCATGCGGGAGACCCTGCGCGCTGCGCCATGTGTCGTGCGGGGCGGCCTGCGGGGTCTCTGCTCCTGCTCCACACATAAGAACGCAGGACATGGTGAGGCAAAAAGGAACACCCACGGAGCCATAGGTAGGGGAGTCATGTCACTATAGTCTCACTGGCGGCTGGGTTGGAGACACAGGAGGCAGGAGCCACAGAATTCGCAATCCACACTTAGCCACACTCTGCCGTGCTAACTGCAATCTGTTCCTGCTCTCTCAGCCACCATCTTCTTGCCAGCCCCCGTTTCCTGCTAGCGTAGCCACAGCAGTTATATTAGTACCCAATGGCTTACTGGTTACAGCTGACGGCCAACTAGCCACAGCTGATGGCCATCCAATCACAGTTGATGGCCATTCACTACCTGAGTGAGCACCTTTCTATGTGAGGCCGAGAGCCTGGAAATTGCACTCCTGGCTCTGTCCCCACACTGTGTCACTGCTTTGGTAAAATAACTATAATACGAGTACGTTCCTTGCAGGGTTGTTGTTAGGACTACATGAGGGAGCACAGGTAGTTGCTTAATAACTGCTAGGCTTGTTCCTCCTTTAAGTAAGGGGGTCATTCCCGTGTGTAGAAAGGTATAGTCTGTAAGTATAGAAGCAAACAACGTTACCACTATGATGGAGGAGAACAGAGCCATCGCTTTGGACTGACTGAACTAGGGAAGGCTTCCGAACGGAAGTCATATGAGCTGGGCTTCACACCGAGGTTGCTATCCTGAGTCAAGAACAGTGAGACCCACGGAATGGGGATGTGACAGCACGACTGTGGGGCAGTGGGAAAGCATGGGCAACAGAACCAAGTGAGAGTGGAAAGGACAGCCTTGCGGGGCATACCACAGTGGTAGTACTTGACCCAGAAGGCACTCAGGTGATTGACCTGAAACTATGAGAGGCCAAGTAGTAAGGGTGGGAGGTGGGCTGCATGTCAGGGCTGCTGAGTCTATCTATCCCTCCACTCACCATCTATTCATTCATCCATCCGTCCATCTATCCAAACACCCATTCATCCATCTACCCATCTGCTCACCCATCCACCCACCCACTCATCCACCCAGGAATCCATCCATCCATCCATCCATCCATCCATCCATCCATCCATCCATCATCTATCTTCCTATTCATCCATCCATCCTCTGTCTACAAAGAAAATAGGAAACTATAAAAGGTTTGAAGATAGATTGTTTTCCCTCGTTCTGTGGTGATAACACTGCTATTGTCACTACTATTGCTGCTAATACTGTGCTCAGTAACAATTACTTACCATAATCTTCTGCTATTATACAACTCATTTTTAAGCACTCATTTATGTGAGCCCAGCAGTAGTGCTTCAGGTAGTCGGGACAGGTATATCCACCTCCATTTATAGATAAAGTCACACAGTTCACTATGCTTACCAGGACCTGGGTGGCATAACAGGAACTTGAAATGAGGTCTTGAGATTTAAGATCTTTTCTGCCTTAGCTCATGCCTATTTCCCCAAGAGTATGGACCTAAAGGAGGCTCAGGAAGGCTTTCAGTTTTGAGGCCATCCAGGGTGGCCACTGAAGGGCCATCCCCAGTTATGAGCCACTACTCATGAATGGGAAGATGGCTGCTTATCATGCAAATGTACACAGCGTCTGAATATTGTGTGCACAGAAACGTCCCCATTCATAGAGTAGGAGACAGCTGGAAGTAATCTCAAATGCATTATGCATTGTGATTGCATTGGCAGAGGGGTAAGAAATGTTAAAGTTTTGTTACAATAATAATAACCATTGTGACAATACGATTTGTTTTACTGACGCCCATTTTTTGGCAACTCTGTCGTTATAAACACAGCATGTGACTCTACTTTAATAAGACTGTATAAACTTCCGCATGCTTATGAGGGTATATTTATCAAGCTGCTCTAGGTCCCCAGTTCCTGGGGCACTTCTCTCTCCACAGCTGTGGCCATTTGACCTCCAGCTGCAGGCCCAGTGTTGTCCCAGTATGTAGGGCAAAGCTCATTGAAATGGAGGAGCTATGGTTGGGGCAGGGTGGGCGGGGGGCAGTGCAAATCCTGGTTGCACAGTAGAATTGCTGCATGCACTGTTAGAAAGTACCCCACTCCTGGGCAGTACTCCAGATGGGTTAAATCAGATTCTCTAGGGATAAGGGCCGGGCACGGGACATTTTTTAAAATTCCCCCATTAATTCTAAAGTGCAGGCAAGTCTGAGAATTACCGTTCTAGTTCAGTGCCTCTCCGTCTATACTGTGCACAGAAATCTCCTGGGGATCATTTTAAAATACGGATTTTGACTCAGTAGGTCTAGGGTGGGGAGTGGGTGGGAAGAGGAGAGAAAGTGGGCCGGGAACATTTTGCATTTCTAATAAGGTCCCGGGGATGCCAAGGGAGCTGATTCTTGGACCACACTTTGGGTAGCGAGGCCCTGGCCAGCCAGTATGGACCTCCACGTGGGCTTTTCCTGGCAATCCAGCTCTGGCTGCAAATGGATGAAAATGTTCTGGTCTAGAGCTTTTACTTCTCAGAAACTAGCGGATGGAAATTACAGCTGGGACTGACATCGACAACTTTAGAAACAGCACAGAGAACATGCCCTAAAGGACCGGAAGTGGGCACGTGTTCTGACTTTCAGAGAAAAGAGCTCAGACAAATGGACCTGACTTAAGTGTCTGGCAAAATCCAAGAAGGATTTAACAGATGGTTGGGGACACGTGGAAAGGAAGGAGGTGGTCACCAAGAATCAGTTCAGGGACACCAATCATATGTTACAGGTTTTCCTGATAGCCTCCCTGGACAGGGAGGTTGCTGGGAGGTTATTGTCATTTAATCTGTCTCAAGGAAATGTCACTGGAAGGAGGCCTGCATTTATTGTGGCTGGCTGCACAGTGATGCCAAAGTCAAATATTAATTACTAACTTTTATTTGACTGATGGCATGTATCATCACCTCATTAAAATGTCATAGCACTTGTCACTTAGTTAGCTGGAAGTCAGTTTCAAGAACAGGGCAACAGCGCCTTAGAGACATAAATACAGACATTTCCCCCAAGGGGCACAGCTGGAAGAACTTCAATTTCAGATCTGTCTGGATCCAGAGTCCACTTGCTTTTCCAGTCTGTTCCTTTGCCAAGCGGAGGTGGAAGTTGGACTGAACTGGAGAAAGAGAGGTTTCCCTCAAAAGCGTGAGCTGCTGCACTTGTGAGGAGAGACCTCTGCTCTGGGACATGGGTCAGCAGGGCATGGAAACCCCACCGTGAGGCGTGCTGTGGACATGATGGCTGCAGGGGGAAGAGCAAGACCTTTTCTGTAGACCTACGACAAGGCGTTGGGGAGGAACTTTGCAAAGCACACAGCAGGGTTTCTGGCCCATAGTCGGTTCTCCCCATAAATCGCCATTGCTGTTTTTATAAGTAAGTTCGGTAAGCATGAATGGCACGATTCCTCCCAACTCTGAGGTTCTATAATCCTTGGCTTTTGGACGAGAATACAGCACTGCTGCTCTGTTTCATCGTCTCACCACCTGGCACCTTGGCAGATCCCACACTGGCATACCCTCTCTTCTCTCTGCCTCTCCCAACATTTAGCCTCATCCACGGGGCAAATAAAGCCTTTCATCCTTTGTAAAGTCACTCCAGCCTGCACCAGCCTGATTGATTTCTTCAATCATTAAATTCCTGCCGTTCATACTTTCACACACAGGTCACCCCTTCGCTATGTTCTTCAGAGGATATGGTTCTGCCCTCGCTTCTTGTGTGTTCATCTCATCTCCTTGGATGGACCACAAGCTCCTTCAGGGCAAGTGACTCAGACAATAATAACACTTAACTTCTGTGGATGGATAGTCCTTTCAGGGAAGAGGTACCGTGTTTCCCCGAAAATAAGACCTAGCCAGACCATCAGCTCTAAAGCGTCTTTTGGAGCAAACATTAATATAAGACCTGGCATTATATTATATTATATTATATTATATTATATTATATTATATTATACCTGGTCTTATAGTAAAATAAGACCGGGTCTTATATTAATTTTTGCTCCAAAAGATGCATTAGAGCTGATGGTCCAGCTAGGTCTTATTTTTGGGGAAACACGGTAGGGGGAATATTTAAAGCAATATTTAGAGCCCTTGATGATCTCCTTCCAAAGGTCTACGATTCAATCCAATGTCTTTATACCAGAATCTGATGAAAGTTTAGAAAAAAAAAAAGACAACTATGAGACTTCTATTACATGCTAGGGTGACTTTAAAAATATCCTAGATAGGGTTATTTTAAAAACATCTCATTTGCTTTTCTAAATCTTCTGGAAAACATTAATTGACCTATGGATGGTCACGGACTTACCGATGGTTCAACTTACAATTTTTCAACTGTACGATGGTGCGAAAGCGGTACACGTACAACAGAAGCCACACTTCGCATTTTCAGTTTTGCTCTTTTCCCGACGCGTGATAATGCAGTAGCGAGCACCTCTCGTGATCCTGGGCAGAGGCAGCGAGCTGCCCTCCCAACTAACCACGGCATGGCGGGGGTACACACCTGATTCCCTACAGTGTACCGTATGGCCAGTGGGTTTCGGATATTGTGTTCTGAGCATGTTGAAGGGGGGCTAGGCTAAGTTAGGTGTAGTGAATATGTTTTCAACGTAACAACATTTTTAACTTAACGATGGGTTTATTGGGACTTAATCCCATGCATACCGCATTCTAGCCTGATGCAGTCTGCTCACTTCTAAGTAAGGGTGAGGGGACTGCGGGAGCCTCTACAATCCAGATTTTTCTATTTACAGCTTCAAGACCCAACCCAAAACAAAACACAACTGGCAGTAGCACGAGCACTGCTGCATTCTGCAAGGTGATGTTTGTTTCCCCGTGCCTACTGTTTGGATATTACATCTTCAACAATTTCCACCACGCGGCACATCAAATGCCCGCACATGTTAGGAACTGATATGTTTATCATGAGTGAAAATTGCCGCACGTGGCCTGAAGAGGTAGATCTCCATAACAGGCACTGGCAGCTTTGTTTTGTGGTTGAGAACCCAGCACGCACAGCTCCCTCCAGTCTATCCAGGTTCCAGGTAAATGAACATCCAGACAAGCTAGCTGCCTGTCTAGGTCTGCTAGTAAATCCATGCCTTTGGTGCCTTTGTTTTCAACCCAGTTGCTGCAAATCCATTTAAGTGGGTTGTCAGATACGATTCTAGTGGCTTTAAAGAGCATTTTACAGCAGGTACGGCCATCATCAGTGTCAGAGAGAGGGCTCTCTGCACAGTGGGTATAAAAGTGCTTTCTGGTTCTAAACACCACACAGGGCTTCTTTGCACATGTCATGAAATACTGATATATTCAATGTAAACTGACAAAATATATCATGTTGTGCTAAATCACATTGCATCTGCTCAGTGATTCTAACCTCCCCACGCAGTAGTGGACACCACAGGTTTAGGTAAAAATCATGGGAGAAATGGAACACGGAGAAAGCCCCATTTTTCACGCAAAGTGAGGAAAAGAGCATCACTCTTTGGCGTTCGTAGGTGGACAAGTAAATGCTTCATAGGCATGTAGACCGGCCTACTCTGTTTCTAATCAAGGCTTCTTGGGTGCTGAGGGTGAAGAGGTGCTCTTGGCCTTGTAAGCCAGCTGGCTGGGACACTCCTTGCTCTCAGAAGGGCGAGGAGACTTGCTGTCATCACTGAAGTCCTGATAATCACCTAGGCAAGTGGCCTGTGGCAGTCTGAAAGCTTAGGCTCTCCTGTGTTGACAAATAACCCCCAAGTCTCAGTGCCTTAACAAAAGCTCATTTCACCCTCACACTTGCGGCTGCCAGGCTTACCCTACCGAGTTTCCCCGAAAATAAGACCTAGCTAGACAATCAACTCTAATGTGTCTTTTGGAGCAAAAATTAATATAAGACCCAGTATTATATTATATCTGGTATTATATTGTTATATTACACCCAGTAGTATAGTATATGTATTATATTATATTATAATATATTACATTATATTATACACAGTCTTATAGTAAAATAAGACCGGGTCCTATATTAATTTTGGCTCCAAATGACGTATCAGAGCTGATTGTCCTGCTAGGTCTTATTTTCAGGGAAACACGGTATGCTACTTCATGTGACAAAAGGGACTGTGCAGAAGTGACTAAGCCAAGGATCTTGAGATGGGGACATTATCCTGGAATATATCCTGGGCCCTCTTCCAGGCGCCCTTGGAAGAGGGAAGCGGGCGGGTCAGAGTCAGGGAAGGAAACGGAAGTAGACGTTGGAGTAGTACAACTGGAGAATGTGGGCAACCTCTAGAAGCTGGAAAAGGCGAGGGGTAGAGTCTCCCCTCCGGCCTCCAGGAAAAATGCCGTTCTGCCAACACCTTGGTTTTCGCTCCGTGTGACTCACTGTGGGTTTCTCCAGAACTGCAAGAGAATAAATTCGTTGAGTTTGTGGTTTTGTTACAGCAGTAACAGAAAACTCATCTATCCATGAAGAGAAATAGAAGACCAGCTCCTGCGTGACAGACTTTCTGTATGGTGGCCCCCCAACAATGAAACCAGCCACAGAGGCGGAAAGTAAGGAGCTCAGGCAGGGTGACTATGCGTTGGTGCAAGAACGTGCTTCCTCCTTTGACAGAGTGAGGAACAGACAGAGGGTGGAAGAGACAGAGGGCTGGATCTGAGTGCTGAGCTGAAATTATGCTTCTGAGATCATCTATATGTGTGTTCCTGCTGCTATCCTTTAGTGATTAGCAACATACATTCTAATAGAACCTTCTAGAAGTTCTGTATTCATGTTTTGTCTAACATGCTACAGAGCAGACAGTGTGTGTGGGGTCATTGGGGCGGAGGTATGAATTAGAGTAATAAATCCAGTGAAGGAAAAATAAAAGGAGACTCAGAAAGCATGTGTGGGGCCTCTTGACCCACCACCATTGTCCTAGATTTTGAGAATTGTCGTAATAAGGAGCAATACTCATTTTTCCACGATGCTATTTCACAAGACAAGCTAGTTCTGCAGAGCAGAGGTAACACTTGACATTCAGAAACAGCCCTGGCTTTGCTGTGTGAACCACTTTCTCCTGTCATCTCCCACCTTTATCCAGAGAGACATAAGATGAATAAGAACATTTCAGGGAGTTACAGTGCTTGGAACAAATATTTGGCACGGTATAAATATTTCGTAAGTGAATGCATGAAAAGCTTTTGAATGATTTTCATAAACTTTTATATCTCGGTTGAGCTTTTATGTATCTAAATTTATCTGTAACTGGGAGATGGAGGAACATTGGTGTATTTTATTTTCTGTTATTATTCAGGACAAGCCACCCTCACCCCATTATGGTATAGTCTCAGTTGCCAATGGATGATTTTCTGGAAAGTCCAGTTTTATTGTTTAGGCTTTTGGCCAGGTCAATGCAAAGTTTAGAATTTCAACGCCACATCTTGACCTCTGGTGCCCTGTAGTTTCGAATTCTTGGTTTGAGATTAGTCATGTTTTTCTTTTTTTATTTTCCCCCCTTTTTCTTTTTCATCCCAGAACACCATTGAATTACTCGGAGCTTAACATGCAGCCAGGACAGGGTAGAGATGTGGGGAGCAGTGAGAGGGGGGAGCTGTTACTCATCATAGAGGTCACATTCAAACAGTGCTTCTGCGGAATTTTCTCATGGAGCGAACTGCTGAGCAAGACGTGGCCACCGCAGGTGGGGGACAGAGGAAGGAAAGAGAAGAGGCCAGTCAGCCAGCAAAGGACGCGTCCTCAGGGTCTCTAAGCTGGAAAAGATTTTCTGGGTGCTGCCTCAAGGATGTGTCTGCACAGACATCAGTGGGATTTCTCTCTGGAGGGAAGTATAGCACAGGAGGGATTAGTTTGCTACCGCAGTGGGAGAATATCCTCTGGTTTCCTGATACATGTCAGAAGCTGAGCTTTTCCAAGGAACATCGTCTCCTGCAGCCTCTCCCCAGCAAAGAACGTCTACCCGGTGTTTAATCATTTCCTGTCTTCCCCATTCTTCCTCGTTTCTCTGTAAGTCACATTTAAGTCACATGTCTGGCCCTGATGTGGCGTCCTAACTCAGAGGAGTACATGTGTAAGTCAGTGGACGTTCATGCATTCATTCCAGAGGTATTGGGTGTCTACTGGGAACAAGGATACAAAACATCTCACTTCTATCCCAGGAAGCTCCCCATTTATTTAGAGATTGGCACTGTTTGTCCACTATTTGTCATGGTTTTCTCTCTCTGAGCTACATGTACTTTTTCACGTGTCTCTTACCTTCCCCTTTCAGAAACTTGACATTGTGGCCACATGCCGCCATATCACAGTGACAAGAATAGGAGAGATGATGACGTCAAAGCAGCTGCATTTACTGAAGCCTTATCCTGTGCCAAGTGTTAGCCACTTGATGGGTTTGAACTCACTTGATTCTCTCACCATCCTTATGATTTTACAAATCAGGAAGCTACAACACAGCAAGGTTAAGCCACTCACCAGAGGGCGGGGGCCTTCCCTTCCATCTGGGGCGCTCTTCCTGAAGTTGTTTCCTAAAGGAAGAACTAAATCCTACATTTCTACTGAGACTCAGGTTGAATGAAGGTCTTATTCTCTGGTTGCCCCTGGGTAATAGTGAGTGCCCCTCCCTGGAACGTCCCCGGCTTTGTGCTCCCACCATCCGCACGTCTGTCACTATGCTTGGGGGCTGTTAATAAGTGGTCACATTTATACGGACTTGTCCTGTGGCACATGCTCCCAAGCCCATGGTCATGTCACTGCCCTCCTGTGAGCCTGCTGCAGGTAGGCTTTCTTCTTTCCCCTTTTTTCCTGGACAATAGTAAAAGGGTTGAGTTTTGCATCAGAATAAAAAAGAGACAATATCTGTGAATATAAGTGCAGGATGGGGAGGACCTGCCCAGGATTTACAGATGTCATAGGGTGTGGGCTCAAGAAGGTAGACCTAAAGAGTGAGGGCATGGGGTGGCCCAGCCAACCTGTGAGTGGGTATATTCATTGGCATGTTGGAAGTGCTCATGACATTGTCCTTTTTCTATTTGCATGAAGCAAAAGAGAATAAATGAGAGACTTTATTCTTTGGAGCAGGCTGGATAGATTCCCCCTTCACTCCTTAAACAGTTAAAAAAAAGAATTCATGTTCTTGTTCATCCAAGGAATCAGACCAAAAGGGATAAGGGTAGCTCAGCTCCAATGAGTTGCAAAGGGTCAGGTAAGACCAATGTCCAGCTAATATTAAGTTGTAAGGCCATGTCTCCCAAAGGCTGTTGATAGACACTAATAGGCATTGAGCCCAAAAGGGACCCTATGGTCAGGAAAGCATGAGCATGCAATCTGGAGTAATAGTCTATGGACTTTCTCACTGCAGGATTTGTCAGAGCCTTTAACATACTAATGTGCCTTGTGAGGGATAAAAAGGGGGTGTCAGATACACTCATAGTGCCACCAAAGCCCACTTGATCGTGCAGTTCTTTTTTTAAGGAGAATCTCAGTACCGCGGTCCCCTGGAACAGTATTTGGGAACTCCTATTGCCATCCTTTGATTGAAAACACACACCTTTCGAGGACCACAAGGGGTCCTGTGTCTGTATAAATTTATCATGTGGGGTGTTCTCCTGGAATAAGGGTAGAGGTGGAGAAATATTTAGCAAATGCAGAATCTAGGCATTTTGCTGAGCACTTTTGATGCTAAAGTGAGATAATTGAAATCACACTGAAGTTCAAAAGCCTCATTTGTGTACATGAGTCTAGTGCCAATTTATCTATTACTACACTTGAATAATGCAGAATTTTATTCAGTACTAATAGTGTGGGTATAATTATATGTTTTTCACACATGTGGAATTAATGGCACTAAATATAAAATAAGTAATCTGGAAAATTAGTCTCTAGGAGTTTTATCTCATATTCAACACAAAAACATTAATGCAGTTGATTTTTTTTTTCTCCCACAAGCAGGACAAATAATATTTAAGAAATTCTTAAATGAAGATAAATGTCTCCACCAGAACTTATTATACACTAAATTGGTTGGAGGTGCTATTTCATAATTACATCAAATAAAAACTTGGGAAATTTCATCCAGTGAGCACAGCCAAGTGATTACAGTGTAATTTTTTAACACAATTTCATCAAGTACCTTCAATGAGTGTTAAGTGAGCACTTACTATGTGCTAGGCAGTGTATTCCATGGCTAGGAAGATGTGGTGGTAGACTGGATATAGAGCCTGCCTTCTAAATGCTTCTAATTTTATGGGTGGAGGAGCTGGGCATCTCAGTTGGACAACTGACATAATGGTTTTTTTTTTTACTTTCTTAAATGAGAATTTCAAGGGCAGCACTGGAGTCAGGCATGACTGAATTCAGGCACTGGACGTTGTAGGCAGGGCCTGGATTTTTCCTTGGTGTCTGCGCTCTGTGGCTTAGAAAAACTGGTCTTTCTTTTGCCCTAATGGTGGCAGAAGGGCTCTAGCCGGTCTCCCCTCCCCACTTTCAATTTCAAATAAAGACACCAACCTGCGCTTCTGGCAACTTCTGCAGTAGTTCCGAGACTCTCTCTGATTGGACCAACCCAGGTCCCATGTCTCCTCCTGAGCCAGTCACGGAGACCAGGGAACTGCTGACCACTGAGTGCCCTGCCCAGAGCACTTGTATTGAAGGTGGGGAGAGTGAGGATGCCGAAACGGAAGTTGAGGGCGCTTGTGGGCTGACGGGGCTTCCTGCTGGGAAGGCCAATGGTACATGTCCACTATATACAGGGAGGTAGCACTGGAAAAAACCAATCACTGTGAAAAACAGAGGAAAACGTATAATAAGGGCAGAAGAGTCATGCTGGGGAGCTAGGAGCCCTGGCTGCGGTACTTGACATCTGGATGGAGTGTGGATATTGAAGGATTAAACAAAATGTGTTTGGCCTGGGAGAGGGAGAAAGTACTTATTGACAAAAGGAACTATCAGAAAAAAATACAGAGGCAAGACATTGAGGAGTGCACTGAAGGATGGGAGCATTTCAGTATGATTGGACTTCAGAAAGCCCAGGGGAAAACTGGAAAAGATGGTTCAGGGTCAGATCATGGAAGGCCTTAAATGCTATCAAAGGAGGCTTTTTTTTTTTTTTTTTTTTTTTAACAGGCAACTGTATGTTTGCTGAAAAACAAACATCAGAGTGCTGAGTGTAAATCCCCAAACTGCTTTCTATCCCATTGCACTCGTTAGCATCAGGCTTTCGTGATAAAGCATGTTACTTTGAATCCAACTTTTAAAAAATCTCCTACACTTCTTCCTATTAAAGAATAATGTTAATTGCTCAGTGTGTATAAATGAAGCTTAGATGGCCCATTGAGTTTATATAGATTGAAAAGCTAAGTAGGCCTGAGTAGAAGCCTCGGTAGGGAAGAGAAGGTTAGCACTCATCAGCTTTATGTCCTCTTTTCTGTTTACAACCTACCCCTTACAGTGCTCAGGAACAAGATAAATAGAGTTTTCCTTAAGGCTTCCTCAAGAAAGAAAAAGAAATAGCCCCATGCTTCGCAACCCATTCTATTGCTGAAGAATCTGTTTTGTTGGGCAAACTTTATCTCCTTCCTGAAATGTGGGACCAGAAGGAGAATGACAGCATACCTTTCTCTCTGGATGCCCTTTGGGAACCACACAGAGGACAGACATACCGGTATCAGATCCCAGCTCCCACTACACTTTTCATTTATTCATTCGTCCATGCAATTCATTCACTCACTCACTCCTCACACATTTGTGAACGTCCACATGTGCACGCACAGTCACAAGCACTTGGGACGTTTTCATGGACCAAACAGGCAAAGCCCTGTGTCACAGAGCTGGTATTGCAATCAGGGCATCAGGCAGCGATCACCCAATACACATGTTCTGTGATGCTGGATGGTGTCCTGTAGGAAAGCAAAGAGCAGGGCAAGGGGTGGGGGGGGGGCTGCCATTTCAGATGGACTTCGCAGGGAAGGTCACGCAGAGACCTGAGTGAAGAGAGTGGGTGTATTAGCCAGGGTTGTCCCCAGTAGGATGTGTGTAGATATGTGTCTATATATACAGAGGGTGCCAAAAAAATGTGTACACGTTTTAAGAAAGGAAAACTATATTAAAATTGTAGTACTCGATGTATCCCAATAACAAAAGATGAATACAAGTCACGTTTGACTTCTGCAATGACAAGAGGTGCTCAAAGTGGTTCCCATCAGCGTCCAGACACTTCTGATGACGGCGAACTACTTCTTGAGCAGCGTTGACCAAAGTGTCCACTTGTGTACATTTTTTCACCCCCCCAGTATATAGATAGATATAGATACAGATACATAGATGGTAGGTAGGTAGGTAGGTAGGCAGATAGATAGATAGATAGATAGATAGATAGATAGATAGATAGATAGATAGAGACTTGTTGTAAGGAATTGGCTCACACAATTGTGGAGGCTGACAAGTTCCAAGACATGCAATTGACAAGCTGGAAACCCAGGAAGCCAGTGGTATAGTCCCCATTGGAGTCTGAAGGCATGAGAACCAGGTGTAAGTTCTAGTCCCAAAGCCAGAAGGCACAACACCTAGTGCGAGCTTGATGTTTCAGGTTCAAGTCTAAAGACAGGAAAAAACCAAGGTCCCAACTGATGGAGTGAGGTAGGAGGAATTGCCTCTTACTTGGCCTTTCCTTCTAGTCAAGCCCTCAACTGATTGGGGGAGGCCCACCCACACTGGGGAGGGCCACATGCTATACTCAGTTTACCAATTCGTTAATTTCATCTTGAAACACACTCATTATGTTATATTATATTATATTATAAAATAAGACCGGGTCTTATATAAGACTGGGTATAATATAATATAATTTATAATATAATATAATAATTTATAATATAATATAATATAATATAATATAATATAATATAATATAATATTAGTATAATACAGGGTCTTATATTAATTTTTGCTCCCAAAGACGCATTAGGGCTGATTGTCTGGCTAGGTCTTATTTTCGGGGAAACACGGTATGCGCCTCACCCTCTGTGATGGTGAATGTTACGTGTGTCAAAGGGCAGGATGGTGGGAGCTGAGGTCCCAGAGATAGCAGCGGAGGGGACGGGCAGGAGTCCTTGTGGGGCATGGGAAGGATTTTGGATTTGAGGGTGCTTGACCCTGGCCGTCTTGCCACCCCGTGTGCCCTCTTCAATCTTCCTCCTTGGCACTCTAATGCATGAAGCCATCTTTTTATTTGGATATCTGCCTTCCCATCAGATTGTGACACTCAGAGGAGTCAGGCTGAGAACTCCTTTCTCTGTGTGGCCCCAGCACCTGTAGGACACATAGTAGGAGCTTAATATGCATTTGTTGGGTAAACACAGTAAGCCTGTCTTTTGCCAGGAGGTATAAAGTCTGAATGAAAAAAAGGATGGATTTATTTTTTTTCAAGGGTTTTGCAATTGAGTCCAATCTCTAGTCAACTGAATTCAACAAACATTTGTTGCTTGTCTTCATTATGCAAAGCATTGTGTTGGGTGCTGGGGATTCAGAATGCAAAGTGAAAATAGACATACAGTAAACACATGATGATATGCCAGTTGTCATGCCAAAGCACGTTATATATAACCACGATCCCTGGGTTGGAATCAGGAGACAGAGCTCAGGGAGGTTGAGGCAGGAGCTGGCCCAAGTCACCCAAAAGAGAGAAGCGTGGATTCAAACTCGGGTTGTTCAGACTCTAAAACCTGTCCCCCGGTGACCAGGGTGCTGTGGAATGGGGTGAGGTGTGGGAGGGCGGTAAAGTTGGCATAACTGGTGACAATACCAGTCAGGCTGTCACAAATGCCAAACTAGGGTCACTCAGAGGGACTGGAGCCATCACATTTGGAAATGGCTTCCGAAGGAATCAAGTGATTGGGTTGGGCCTTGTGGGCAGAAGAGTGATGAGACAGTGTGAGCGTGCGGAGCAGCAGGTCCAGCCTGCGAAGCTGGGTGCCGGGCGTCGCTGATGTCCTCCTGCTGCCTTGGCAGGGTCACTGTCATCCCCACCTCCCAATTCCCACCCTCATCCCACCCGAGGTACACTTGCCCGTTAGCCTTTGCTGTGTTTCATTTCATTTCTAATCTCTCCCAAATTTCATTGAGGAACAAAAATAGCTTTAGTTTTTCTGTACAAATGATGAAAACACATTGAACGCATGTCAACAACATGGAAAAGCAAGGAGAAGGAACGGAAAGCTATGACGTGGTGCAGGTGTGGGTGTGGGAAGGGATGGCTGGATGGGAGGTTAAGTCGTGTCGCCCCGAGGGTGTGCGTTCAGAACTGTGTCTCTCTCAGAGGGTTTGCGTTTCCTCCCAGGTGACAACAGAAATGGAGGTGACTCCACATCCCAGCATAACTTTCCGCTGCAGCTCAGGAGGCTCACCACCACTCTCTTTTTCTCCACTCATTCTTAGCCCTCACCTGGGTTTCAGTGGCTTAAAGGAATCTCCTTCAAACGCCCATTTCCTGTCCGGTAACGTGCTGTGGGGACTGAGGCCGTGACGGCTTTCGAGATGGTTCTCCCCATGCAGGTACCACAAGAAATGAGGTTCATGGAAGTGATTTCTTTCTAGATCTCTCCCACAAACCATCTAGTGGAATCATTGGAGTTAAACACAGCTTCCAGTGTGCGAGGGGATCTGTTTTGTGAGACTGTATTACGAGTGGTAAAAATTATTTTTCTAATTATACTGTATCTCCAATGTATAAAATGTGATTCATATATAATCACTGTTTTAATGTTTTATTCCTCCATGGGGGGGAAAAGGTGATGGGAATAAAATATCAATATACTCCTTAAAATAGACAGTTTGTTCTGACATGTAATTTAAGCGAAGGACGACATATCAATTAAAAGAGGGTGATACGACATTATGCTCTTTTTTTTTTCATTTTATGTTGAGAGGGAGTATCAGAGATGTTTGAAGCTTTTCTTCCTTTATTAAATTACAGACAACCAGATTAATAACAGTGTGTGTCAAAATGAATATAAGAGCTGCAGCAGACCTGTAATCTCTAAAATATTTTTATTTATTTTATGATATATTATCTAAAATATTGTAGTACCTCATGTTACAGATTCAGAACTTGGTGAGTCTTGTCAGTCTATTTTGGTTTTGAATGACAGTAATTTGTAAACAATGACATTTTAGTGTGTTAGTCATTATACTTTGTTTCCCTCAAAATAAGGTCTAGCCGGACCATCAGCTCTAATGCATCTTTTGGAGCAAAAATTAATGTAAGACTGGGTCTTATTTTACTGTAATATAAAAGTGGGTCTTTAATATAATGTGATACGATATGATATAATACTGTATTTTATATTAATTTTTGCTTCAAAGGACGCTTTAGAGCTGATGGTCCGGCTAGGTCTTATTTTCAGGGAAACACGGTACAAAGGGCCATTCAAGGCTTAAACAGTAGGAACCTCAGAGATACCATGTGGATTAGAGAGAGTTGGGGGTCATTTCGTGAAAGCATTTGCTGGACCAACACTTCCCCAACTTGATTTAGCTGCAGCATCTAAAAATCACGTTAGTCTTAATTTGCTGGATCAAGTAGTGTGAAATGTTAGCTAATTATTTAAATAAATATCATGTATTCTTACGGCAATGGACCGTGGTCTGGGAACAAGCATCCCGGAAGTCTTGTCTGCACTTGGCATTTTAAGGAGCAGCTTTGCGATTCCTTCTAAGAGTCTCTTCATTCAGTCGACTCTCAACATCACCACGCTAAGAGGCCAAATGAGACCATGGCAGTGAAACACACAAGGGGTAGCCATGCTTTGCTCTATCGCTCCCACTCCACAGCATGCAAATCCACCTCCACCTTTACTCGGAGCAGCTGGCGACTTCCTGTCTTGGTCAAGGCCAGGGAGAGTCCCAATGGCGTTGCATTTGAGAACACTGGAAATAGGTGGCCTCGGTTTACATCTCAACATGGTCACTTACTGACTAGATCCGTAAACCTCAGTTTCCCATCTGTACAATGGGGTTAATAAAACTCTCCACTTCATGTATTTGTTTCCAGGATTAAATGAGCCTCATGCTGAGTTCCCGATAAATGTCAGCAATGATGAAGATGATGATGATAACACTTCACATTTATTGAGCACTTTGGCACTCACCCGAGGATGGGCTAGGATGAAGAGGCCAGGGCTGAATGAGGCCCCAACTTTGGTCAGCACCCGGGTTTGTCCGCTCTCTTGAAAGCATTCAGAAATAGCCAGTTATCATGTGGATAAGTCTTTTGAAGAGTGCCTGCTGTTTTAAGTGCTCACCAAATGGTAATTACTAATGGTAAAACTCAACAATAGCAAGACAGGCAGGGTAAGCCATAAACAGCCCAGGGTCCTTGATAGCAGGAAAGTCACTGTGATGGAAATGAACCACATGCCCCGGTGAGAACAGTGTGGCATTGAAAGCAGGTAGTGTCTTAGGAGAGGGACCCAGCCCAGGAGTCTCTGGAGCTGGGGGTGAAGGTGGGGCGTTGACTCAGGTCAAAGTGTTAGGAACGCTTGCTGGCCCATATGCCATAGTGACAGGACCTTGATGGATGGTTACACAGGATGAATCGGAAGGAACAGGACAGGACGGGGCCCTGTAGGCAGAGAGGGATGAGTGGGATCAAAGGTGTGGTGACCAGGAAGCTGGGACACGGTGCTGGTTTGGGTTTTTATACTAGAATCGGAGCCACACAGAGATTTCAGGGACCCTCGCAAGGATGAAATGCTCCTGTGGGATGTATTACATCCTTGTAAATCACACACTAGTGGGAAAAGTAACTTTTGCCACGAATATGACAAAATATCTCTATACTTGCTATAGACAGAGCTTGGAAAAATCAAGGGGAAAAAAAAGACCACTGATATAAAAACGGTCAAAAACTTGAGAATACAATCTTCCGTCAAGGCAGGCTTCATGGTTGTGCGACCTGAGCAGCTGCACGGGCCTCCCATGCACACAAGGTCTGATGCTTTGGTGTTGAAATTCGTAATGATTTCTGAATGAGGGGTACCCGCCCTTATGTTTTACACTGAGCCCCACCAATCATGTGGCTGGTGCCGTCTGCAGTGAAGAAATACAAAGAGACAACGTGTATATATCAAGAAAACGCAATGTCATTATTAATTGGGGGATAAAAGTGGAATTATTAAGACATGCCAATTTATATGTATCAAATGGCCCAATGATAACAATGCAGAAAGGGGTGCTGAGATGGGCGTGCTAGAAAGTCCTGATGGGGTTCTCAATTGGCTCAGGATCCTAATTCCCTCTCTCCCCACCCACTAGCTTGGTTGAAAAAAAAAACATTCCCCATGCTTTGGGGCTCCACCTTCCAAAACCGCATCCTCATATACCACCCCCCCCCGCCCTTGCACATTCCACCCACACCCTCATGTTTGTGGACAATTGTTTGCTTCTTGAGGACCCCACCCCCCTGCAGCCAGGAGGCAGCCCTCCCCTCCCTTCTGTCAGCCTCGTCTCTTGGGACCCGACTCTGGGCCAGGGCTCTGCGGCCCTGACGTGCTAAAGGGGACTGGTGCTGGGCCAGGTCAGTCTACCCAAAAGCAGGTGTGCCATTTACAGCAAGAGATTATCTGTGTCCCCCATGAGATTTGAGACGTTGAGCTAATGTATGTGGTTGTTACTCTTGTAAGTTACAACTGACAAAAAATAAGCTCAGTACAGTTTGCGAAGAAACAAAGAAGGTAATTTATTGGCACTAGGAAGCTCCTCCAAGATGATAAGCAGATGTCAGACAGACAGACACACACACATATTTACATATGCATAAAAATGCAGACATGCACACACATGCAGACACATACATACAGAGGTACATACACATACATATATATATATATATACAGACATGCCCACATAAATACGTACATGCATACACATATACACATTCATAAGCAGATATACACAATACATATATAGACACACATGCAGACATGTACACAGACTACATATAAACATATACACACACACACACACACACACACAAACTGTGCAGACAGACACACATACGTAAATAGTCATTCTGGGCCTGACTTTCGGAGTGTTTATGGTAGCATAAAATTAGGAACCGACTGAATGTTTAACAGCAAGGGATATTTCAAATTAATTGCCAAGTATCTATGTAATCAAACATTATACAGTTACTAAACACCACATTTTCAGAGGATAATAATAGTTGATATTAATGACGACAGCTAACATTCTAACATTTGTTGCACACCTGCTATGTCCCAGGCACTGTTCTGAAATAACTCTTTCAATTTAGGATTTTTAAGACTATTAAGGATGTGACAAAATGTTCCCACGATATTGCTCAGTGGAAAATAACTACAATATAGAATTGTTTTTACACAGTGATCTCAGGCTTGTCCTGTATATTTATTATATCTGTTATTATATTATACATATACACAGAGAAAAATAAACCAACATATTTACTGTATCTGAGGAATTAAATCTGGATATTTAGATTACAGGATATTTTTTTTTCTTTGTTCTTCTGTATTTTATAAATTATCTATCATGAACTACAGTATAATATTTTCAGGATTTCTAGAAAGCCAAACATTGTTTACGTGAAAGTGGGGGAAGAGCTATTTGGTTGGATTTGAGAGAGAACATACAAGGAAAAGAGAGAAATAAGATTGAATAATGGTTTGGGCTAAAACATGGAAGGCCTCGAAAGTCAGGCCCAGAAGATTGTATTTTATTAAGAAATCAATGGGGAGCTATTGAATGTTTGTGGGAGAGGTAGTGACGAATTCAGAGTAAACATGTTCTTTGGTGACAGCAATGAGAATGCATTCCCATTGGAGATGGGAGGCAAGGCAACCTGATGAGGAGATGAAGGCCTTGGGTATAGAGATCGCAGCCAGAGCAGAGGGGTCAGGCAGCTAGCTTCAAGTGGCATTCAGAAGGTAGAACGTATTGGACTGGCCACCAGAGCTAATTAGATGAGAGAATGATGAAATCAGAGGCCAAGATGCTTTCAGGGGTTCAGGAGGATGCAGGGTGGGGCGGGGACAGAAGAGAAGCCCCAGCAGGGAGGGTGCCCTGTCAGCTGATGGAGTCTTCTGGTCTCTCTTTGGTTTTTACTACTTTCCCCCTTTGTTCCCTGTGACCATCGAGATCAAGTGTATTTTGACTATATTCCAAACTCCAGTTTGGTTTTGTGTGGATGACTGCTGCAGCTTCTCTAGAAATTTCTCCATTAATATCAAACCTCGAAATCTGTTATGAGGTCTCAGTTGATCTGGCCAGTTTAATATCATCCCCAGCCTTGGAGCCGATAACATGGCCATGTTTTCGTCTACCTGACGGTATGACTCGTGTCATCGAGATTTGGGGTTTGTGCACTTGGAAAAGAGAAAAATACATTGCTTTCTTATTAGATGAATATTGGTCTGCAAACAACAAAGCAAATTTTACTGAATTATAGACATGGTGAAGATGCTGTGTCTTTGAAGAGAGAGGATCAATTGAGCTCTAGGAGGAAAGCCATCACCGCTCTGTCACTAATGATTTAGCCATTCTGGGACTCAGTTTTCTGACCTATAGAATGGGGACAGCATGGGTGCCTAACTTTTAGTTGGCGTGAGGATTAAATGCGTCAGCACCTGTAAAAGACTCAAAACTCTACCTGCACGTAGCACAACCAATGCGTGTCCCTGCTGTTTGTTGTCATCACCACCACTTAGCTTTATGTTCAGCCTAACTCATATTCCCCTTCATTTGCAAAGACTTCTCTGAACATTCTTATTCACACATACCTTTCTTCCCGATGAACTGATATCACTCTTAATAAATGCCACTATTTGACTATGCCGTACACTCTTAATCAATTTTTAATTAATGCCCTTGGAGTCTTGTCCAGCTGACAGAAGGAGCACAGCCTTTGCAAACCCCAGTGGGGGTGCTCATTGTCACCCTGACTCTTGGAGTTAAGGGTGCCTCGTTCACCTTCTCCAAACGCCAGTTTCCTGAAAACCTGCACCCCCGTGCCTCCCTCACACAGCAGCCTGGAGAGGATGAAAGAGAGTAAAGCTTTTTCAGCACCTGGCACGATGCCCTGACACAAAGAAAAGTGCTCACTAAATGTTTATTGAATTTCAAAATAATTGTGATTGATGGCCACCAGTATTATCATTTGCATCTTGTCTCGGAAAGCCCTAAACTTAAAGGCTTCTTGGCATTGTAGATTCAAGTAATTTATCCTTTCGGTTAAAACTGGCCAGGGGCAGAAACAAGGGTGTTGCCCTTCCGCCTTTCTGGTAGGGGCTGGCTCTCCCCTGTTTTGTTGTCCTGGCTGTACATCAATCTGCTGGAAGGCATATGGCTGGGCAGGGCAGAGGGTGCTGGAGTTGGGGTCCAAGTTCTGAACTGATGCCCTGGCTCTACTCCTTTCTATCGCCGTGACCTTGAACAAATCATATCCTGTCTCTGGGATGGGCTATTCACCCTTATTTAGAAAAATGACATCATTGCCAATTTCAAAGGGATGTATGAAAATTACAAAGAGATACGTACAGGGAATTGCTTTATAAACTCTAAAGCACTGTGCCAACAGTGCTTTACAGAACAGACGCTTGCTTTTATTCATATATAGAGGCAAATATTTTACTTTATCACTGTGGATGTGAGATTAGGGGCCGTAAATATATTTACACCTTTTCCATATGATTGTTTTTATAAGTGCACATTTTTTGTGGGAATGTATTTGAGAAGGGATTTATTAGTAAATTCTGACCTGATTGAATGGATGCAGTCATATATTCAGTAAACATTTAGAGAGTGCCTGTATAGTCGGGGCATCGTGCTCAGTGGTGATGGGGCAGATATAAATAAGACAAGTTCCCCCGCCCTTTAGAATATACCATTATGTTTAGAATATACCATTAAGAAAAAAAAAATCTTTTAAAAATCTCTGTTGGTTGGTTCCAGTTTCTGCACATTAGATTCCACTGCTTTCTGTTTTTAAGATAAGATGACCACCTTGGCTACTTCCTCACCTTGTCTGTGAATGACAAAGTCTGTCCTATTCCTCCTGTTCAGAAACCTCCTAGAATGACATGGCTTCCCTCCACAGTTTTGCGTGGGGATGTCGCATTTGCGAGCAGAAGCTCCCCCAATAGTTATTCATGTAATTCTATTAATATGATCTCAATCGCCATATGGCAATGTGACACCAATTACACTGTTGTAACCAGCCGACTTAGGAGAAAGGAGACCGTCTTCCCAGCCCTCATTAGAAAGATCCCCCAAACAATGGTTTCTCGGCTCCCTCCTCTGTGAGATGTAGCTTTCCAATCATAATCATTTAATCAGGATATTCCGGGTGCTACTCAAAAGACTAAGTGTCAAAAAAAAAAAAGGTGGGGATATTTATTTTCCTTTTATCTATGTGAAATGTACAATGTATGCAGTGTTGGCCCACGTCTCCATAAATGCAAGGCTTACACGGCATTTTTTGTTGTTTTTGTTAATTAGGGTGGAGCGTGCACGGCTCCATCTCTGCTGAAACAAAACACCAAACTTCACTTAAACCAATGCAAAGCACATATATTTATTTTGCGCTCCAAAAGCTAGTAGTTTGTCTCAGTTTTAAAACTCCTGACAGTGTAAAAATGTGTAACAGCACACACTACATCCCTCGCTAGGACCCTGTGTGAAAAAAGAGCTTCCTTTTTTTTCCCCCTAAAGAACTACATTCGGCACCACATGTCAAAACACAATTGTAATTGTGTAGCACAATATTTCATAAATCTGAAAATGTTTTAGAAACCCTTTGTATTTTCGAAGCTTCCAAAGTCATTTCCTGGGTTAGCATTTTTTTCTGCACTAAGTCTGCTTTTTTTTTTCTTTCTGATTTCCATATTCCCCAATAATTATTAAGCGTTCTTATCTCCCAGGCAGACATTGCTGATATAGATGCTGGTGATCGCAGTGGCTGTAATTCTTGTGAATTACTACATTTTAAAATCTTCTGTTAAAACACGTTACCAAGATTCCTGAAGTTAGCAGATGGCCTCCAGAAAGCTCGTTTTAATTTTTCAAGTACATAAGTATAATAATCCACACTAATGTATGCACATAACAATAAAGCGTGCTTGTTGAGCGGTTGATATTCAGTTTCACATGTGTACGTGTAAGGATGGGTTTAGCCAGGTATAAATATATATGCACGGACAGAATAGTCACATGATCGAAATCGGGGATCAAAACGGCTAAGTCAAAAAACATAATAATGATTGAAAGCAGCAGGAGCGAAAAAGCCAAGGAATGGGAGAACCGCCTCCTGTCACTAGAATGGAAAAGTTTGTGAAAGCCATTTAATAGAACTGAATATCAAAACATTTTAACTTTTTCAAAGTTTTCAGCATTAAACAATTAGAATGAAACGCAATTAGGCAGCGCATTGTGGAGGATGGTCACTTTTTGCATGTCATGTGGCTTTAAAAACAAGTCAGATAAATGATGATGCCATTAAAACTGAACTAATTAAAGAAAGCTTCTTTTAAGAACTCATTAACTGCAACCTCATTTGCATAATGATGCATATTAATTAAGTTTTAATGAATCTGAATTTGCACCAAGCCTATTCATGTTGGCTTTGAAACAAATTGAACAAATTAGTTAAAAGCTTTTTGGAATCCACTTTTCACACCAAACAGGATATGAATGCAATCATCTCGACAAAAAAGAAATATTTTTCCTTTAATTTAATTCAAAGGTATGTGGGCCCAGCTATTAATTATTTTTAAATGCAGTAAATTTCACCTTTTCTTTGGAAAAATCAACAATATTACTTATTCTTCAGTGGGAAATATTATAAATGTAGGTTGTGGGGGAAATCATTATGGCCAGTTTATTGGCAATAAGTTGGAGATATTTGACTTTAGGGTACATTTAGTTTATTTAATAGTGGGATTAAAAATCGAGGAGGTAATTTCTGTGCAGCCACAGTGCAGCAACTGAAATGAGATGTCGAAAGGTGGCAGGTCTCGTGTTTTGGGATACTGGCTGCGACATTATATTATTGGTGTCACATTCGTGTCTAAATCTGATTCTTCTTCATCATAAATCTTCCAAGTAGCACAGAAAAAAATTAAACATTTACAGAACATGTGTTCTTTTCCTCCAGATTTGTGCAAATTCGAGTCTTTTTTATATCCAGGGAGCAGAATTCAATTTTAACAAGTTTGCGTTGGGCTCATAATAAAAACAAGAATTACCACAGCAACAGTATTGATTTGCTCATACTCCATTGTGTCTTCATCAAGAATGAAGAGATTTATGTAATTACTGCTCCATCTTTTGTTGTTGGAAAGCACTTTTTTTATAAGTCAGCATATACTAAGGATGGAGCCGCTTTTATTGTTGAGATTACAAGATCATTTCTCCCCCCTTGTTAAAACGTTTTCTCAGATAGGTGCCTGGGAGACTCGGTCGACAAGATGCTGCTGTGTGCTGGAAACGCACATTTAAAAAAATGTATTTACAGGTATTCCCTGCAGTATTTTTTAACCCATTTATCCCTTCACCTTTCTCCCTCTTTTATCCCTCCTCCGCCGTTTCCATTCTCAGAGAAGCGTTCGCAGGCACCGGCTGATGCCATAGAAAATTCCTTGCCGGCAGGATCTTGAATGCTTTTAGATGTTAGAGGGGCAAAAATAGCAGTATTTGAGATTATTCGCCCCTAATTACATTGCTCTCGTCGGAATTTAGTTGTGCTTGGGTCAGTGATCACTTTTGACTCTGAGAGAAACATAAAATTGAAATCAGCTCTTAGCTGCCCTCCTTCCCCGGTGTACTGGTCCAGCTTGCACCGGCTTGCCTGGCTTTGCGTGGAGCTTTCCCCCGAGCAAATGTTTTCCCATTTCGGAAGCAAAGTCCAACTGTATTATGAATTACTGCGAGCCCATGGACCACTGTTTGCTCCCTGCAAGGTGTTTGTGGAAACCAACCCAAACCCTTACTTCCCAGGAAGAAGGAGGATTTGCCATGTGTCAGAACAGGAAGCAGAAGCGAGAATCGAATGTGCAAAACAATTTTTAACATGCATCGCTTCGCAAACCATGTTGGGGATGATGTTAAAATTAACTCCTTCCCGTGCTCCATTTTTATTAGACTCATCCTGCCGTTCTTTCCCTTCGATATCGTCTCCACGGCCACGATGGGTTGTCATCTGCCGTCTGACCGGGGTCCACGTCAGGGGACAGTCACGAAGCACAACGCACAACGTGGGGAGCGTCCGCCCTCGGCTGGGGACCGTCCGCGCCGTGATCCAGGTGCTTCAAAGGAAGCATTGTTTCCATATTTCCCCCTCGCATTGCTGTTCTGCTTTCGGAGCCCATTGTAACGGGAGAGCGGGGGATGCTGAGCAGTGTTTTAAACACCGTCTGAGCTCGCAGGGAGAGATGCTGCTTCCAGGTCACTCGTGGAGGCAGGGGACCCTCTTTTCCTGAGTGTTAGGGTTCTGGGTGTGCACCCGCAGGTGTGCGTTCAGGCGGGCGGGTGTCACTCCAGGAAGAGCGCCCCCCGGGGCTGTGCCGCCCCCTAAAGGCGGGGGTGGGGGTGGGGTGGGGGTGGGGGGCTGCCTTCCCAGCCCTCACCGGCACCTCCTTCTTTCCAAAAATTAAGACTGAAAACAAAGCAGAGCAGCGCAGGGGAAAGCTTCCCCGTGGGTCCGACGTGTCCTCCCCCCTCTCCTAAGGGTGCCCCCGCAGACCCATTTCCTCTCGGAAGTCTTCAGCAAGGTGGCATTCATGAAAAGAAAGAAGGCAGACGTGCACATTTTGCGTGGAGGCTCGGCTTCTGTGGGGGGCCGTTTTGACAGCCAGCGCCTTCCTGGGGGAGGTCAGGAGTCACTGGTATCGAGCTCGACAAGCTGGTCGCGGAGTGTTAATGGCCACGCCGAGCAGATGTTCCGTAATTAGGGGAGACGTGAATGACAAGCCGGGAGAGGTGCGGACACGCGCGGGCCGGCGCCAGGCAGCTGCGGATGGCGCGTCCCCTGTCACGGCTGCACACCAGTCACAGCAGGCCCCGCGGGGCTGCCGGCGCCGCCACCGTCAGGAGGGAAACCGCTTGGTCACAATGCGCAGCAGGTCACACCACGCGGCCTGTGCCCGCAGGAGGAGCGGCCTGCGGTGGCCTCGGCGACAGGGAGCCAGAGGCGGCCACGTGCTGGACAGGAGGTGGCACTGAACCGGGGTGTGGGGCAGCGTCGCGCTGTGGCCTTCCTCCGTGGTGGATGCTGAGAGTGGGGCCCCGAGAAGAAGGGGGATGGACCCCGTTCTCTCCCCCAGTCTCAACGTCCGTCAGAAGGGCTCTTCTGTCTCCTAAACAGCGCCCCCGCTCTGTCGTTTCTTTCTGTCCCCATTCCATTGTCTCCACCATCGATTGTTCTAGAACGTTCCGCAGCTTCCCCCTGGTTGTCCTGGTCTGGGGAGCTCGCCTCGCGGCCGCCCTCTCCCGGAGGATGGGGCAGGGCCGTTCTCCAGACTCCTGATCCCCGTCCTCCTCCTGCCCCGTCACTACCCACTTCTGTCTCCGGTCATTCTCGGGCCCTCACTCCCAGCACAGGGCCACGCGCGTAGCAGGCCCTCGGGAAATGCGTTTGTGTGAGTAAATGATAGAATCAGTACAAAATTCATCACAAATCTGTATCACCGCCCACTCCCCCGTGCAGCCGGCTACCATGAAAGTGAAGCGTTTGGGCCCCTTTCCGCTGCAACTGAGTTGCAACATCCAAACGTTTTCTTTGCGTAGAGGAAGCTTATTGTGGTAGCAGTAAAAGAATGAGCCCAATTAGCTTTCTAAAGCATTGTTTGATACCTGTGATGTTTCTCCATTTTGTTAGGGTGGGAAGGGTCCTCACAAAGGTGATCCACGTTGACCCAGCGCCTCCTGGAGGGGTCACCCAGGCTGGTGAAAGGAATGCGGGGCTGAAAATTGATTGTCCATCCTGGGGGACCTAGATTACTCTGTGCCTTGGTCTCTTTTTCTGTGAAATGGGGGTAACTAAACTCTCAAGGTTGTTGAGAGGCTGGAAGGAGCTCAGGAGTGCTTGTGATACCTTGGTATGGCCAAGTTGGCCTCATTTCATTAGCTGAGATCATGGGCTTTGCACGCCATGATGCATTCTGCAGAGGTTATTAAGTTCCTGGAAATCTAGTAGGTAGTGTTTCCTATTCATAACCAGGAGGAAGGCTGGGAGGAGGGAAACCTAGCCAATGAGGAGTGCCGCTTCTGCCTTTGGTCCTGTATGGGTACTGTCTCCTCTCTCCTGCTCCCTGGTGTCGGTCTCGTGATCCCACTCTACAGATGAGGAAGATGAGGCTCACAGAGGTTAAGTGAGTCTGTCAGGGCCGCCCTGCTGCTAAGAGGGGCTGGGACGTAACTCTGAGGCTGCCTGGCTCCAAAACCCCTCTGTCCTTTAGGGGCGAGGCTGAGGATCTCACTGCCTGTCATTTCTGGGAAATGTTTCAAAACAAAAAAGCCCGGGCAAGAAGCCTACCCTCGGTTCTCACCAGCTTGGTCTCTTTCTGTGCCTCTGTTGGTTTCCTTAAGTCTCCCGTCTCAGTCCCTCGCCCTCTCCCCCCAGTTCCCCTTCTCGTCCCTCACTCCCTCTTTATCTGCCTCTCCATCTTTCTCCCTTGATTTCTAATTTCCAAGCCTGCGAGCTATTACAGAAAGCATAATGACGGTTACACTTGTCTATGGCAATATTACTGTCTAGCTTATTGCTTTGTAAAGTACTCCGGGAGCCTTGAAAATGAAAGGTGTTATGTAAAATGAAAATCGATTCTAATTCTAAATAAACATCATTGCTTCGAGTTTCCCGGGGATGGCATTGTTTCATGCTCAAGACAGACAATGGACCAGAATTTCCTCCCCATGTTTCAACGATCTATTTGGGCATCCTGGTGTCTTGGGGCTTGTCACGACAGGGTGAGCTCTGAATCATGTCTCAATATATCCTTACAATTATATTTAATTGCACCTGGTAAAATGTCTTTGTTCGTTATTTATGAAGGGAAATTATTTTCGTCCGTAGAAAAGATTGATACCACTTTTAGCTTATGTTCAGGTGATTAGTGATTAAGTGCAATTTATTTCCCTGATGTATTTCTCCATCAGTAACCACCTTCCAGAAATGGGGAAAGAAACTTTTCTCAGCAGAAAAACCATCTCCACTTTAGGAAGCGTTTTCCTCCCCCTTTGTTGGCAGAGTAATTTATAAGGACACGCACACCACAAAAATGGAAGTTTGAATCATTTCTGTGGAGAAGGCTCATCATCCCAAATCAGAAATGTCATAAAAGGTAAAATGCCATAAGAGTGTGTTCCCCAAGAAAGAAATAATTTTCTTTTCATTGAGAACACTGGAGGACATAATATACTTCTTGAAATTCAAATTTTCATAGCAAATGCAATTTATCCCTCCCTTGTATCGTTCATCTTCCTGGAAGAAAAGGTAACTGGATATTATATCTACTTTATATTTTTGCACAAAATTATCTTCCCAGTGCTTGTTTCCTTAAAAACACACATGCTGTGTGGGGAAAATGAACAATTTCACCAATGGGAAAGTGCCCTGGAAACTTCCAGCACTGGGAAGTACCCATGAGTTGGCTTGAATTTGCTGTGATAACTCAATCATAAGTCTATTTGCATCCACAGAAAGACCCAGGATGCCTGTGGGACTCGTGGCCTCAATTCATTTCTTTTCCTCTTTCAATTTTATATCTGGTTAAGTAATCTGAAGTGTCTGGTTGTTTGGGACCTGCAAATGCTCCGGATTAGAAAAGCTGACTAAAGTTGTCGGTGTTGGAATCTGAGTGTTTTCCTAATACGAGTGACCCTTGATTAAATAGGTCTTCTTTACATCCAAATCCAGAATATTATGATTTTTCCCTCTTTGCAATGCTCTGGTTGTCCTGCCAGTTGTGTCTGACCCTGTTAGCTCTGTGACAAGATTGCTGGAGATTAATAGACCATCAGGAGAGGAGTAGAAGGGACAGCCTGACGTGGACACTGCCCTGGCTTTGGAATAGGGAGGTGAGGAGAGCCACCGTTGGGGACAGGCACTCCTAGTACACGAAGCAGGCAGACAGGCACACTGCACAGAGCCCTTGCAGCAAGCTGAAGGCTGCCCAAACCTCAGTTTTCCTTTCCTCATCTTCAAAATGGGAGAGGCAGTCCTCCTTGAAAGGGTTGTGCGGAGATGAAGAAAATGTATAGATAGCCTGTTGTATGCAGGGTCAACATTAATGATATGGGCACCGTTTGAGCCCAGCAATATTTCTTACAGTTCCCCAGCAGTCCCCAAGGGCACACATATGACATCTAATTGTCCTCCGAATATTTGCTCCCTCCTGCATCAGGTTTTTGCCCATGTTGTGCCCCTGAACTAGCATTTCTCCCATGAGGCAGAGGTCACTCATTGCCCTCCCTTCTTTCTTAGTAACAGAATCTCAAATTTTAGCTCGGCATTCCCAGAGCACAAAGCAACATCTTCTAGCCTTTCTTGCAACAGATCTGCCCAATGATAGTGAGGAGACAGAGAAAAGCTATTTAGAAGATGCTGACTCAACTCAGAGAGAATGAGATCCTCTGCCTTTCTTCTCTGCTGGCCTGGAACTCTGCTATGATGGCTGGATTTCCAGCAGCCATTGTGGACCATGAGGTGACACTATGTTGCAGATTGAAATATAGATAGAAGATAGCATCCCTGATAATTTAGTGGTTTGCTTACAGCTGAACTTTTCTTCCATGAAAGAATATACCTTTCTGTGTTTAAGTCACTATAGTAAGGAATTTGTTTTTAGTAGCTGAATATGATCCTATAGATATCTATTTACTATAGATATGCAAATTCTAGACATTCTTCAAAGCTCATTTGGAGTCCTCCCAGTGACTCCAGATTCCCTGTGTCCTTCATCACTGAATTCTATGTCAGAATTCTATGTCTATTTCTTGTCTCTTTCCTCATCCCTTAAGTTTCTTATTTTGGGGTCCTTGAAACTTCAAGCTTTTCATGGACAGATGCCCTCTCTTAAAATTCTTTTTGTCACCCGCAGCACCCAGGAATGTTGAGAAACAAGTCGCTTCTCCATGGTGAGAGATCAAGCACCTGCTATATGCTTATATACGAACTCATGTGATCCCTACCCATCTTCAGTATCCTGTTGAGGAAACTGAGGCTTGTCAAGGTGTATGATTTGGCCAAAGTCACACATCTTGTAAATGGCAAAGTAACATTTTACGTCAGGCTTGTCTAACCAAGTCCAAGCCCACACCATCTCCCAAATACTCCTGCAGTGAGTGAGTGGTAGTCTATGGAATGGCTTTTAAAAAAAAGTTACACCATTTTTTTGTCCTGATTATAATTGTCAAATGGTTATTGCCAACACTTTTGAAAAATATACAATGGTATAAAGAAAACAAAATGATCTATGACATCCAACTATCAAAATTTAATGACTTTTATCATATTCCTTTTTATCTTCCATTACATATAACCTGTGACTCATACAGAAAACAGTTCTTCAAAAGCAGTCATTGTTGCAATCATACTGTACATAATAACAGCCAACATTAATAATTTACTCTCTGCCAGATACTATTCTATGTGCTTTAGGAAAATTATCTCACATATTTCTCACAGTAACTCTATGGGATAGATTCTGCTATGGCCCCATGTCCCGACGAGGAAACTTAGGCATGGAGAGGGTGAATAATTTGCTCAGGTTTGCAACAGCAGATAAATGACAGAGTCAGGAGCCAAATACAGTACACGTGGCCTCAAAACCTGCCCTCCTGGGACCTGGCTGTATTAATTCCCCAATTGTACGTGCGGCATTTCTTTTTGAAACACAAAGCTGAAGCTGAGTCTAATCGTCCACTATAAGTACACACCGTAATTTCCCAGCTATTCCTTATTTTTGGCTGTCTGGGTTATTTCCATCTTGTCACTATTATTAACAATGCTGGGAAGAACACCTTTGTGTATATGTATCATTGTCTACATGATGGATTATTTCCTTGGGAAAGATTCCAAGGAACAATATTATGAATCAAGTAAGATGAATATTTTTACCAACACTCCACAGCTAAAATATCCTGAATCGTGAAATCATAGAACCCTGGATCTGAAAGAAACATGCCAGGTATTCTGGCCCCACCTGTTCATGAGCAGTTGTGAAAACTGAGGCTCAGCGTGAGGAAATGACTTGCCCAAGGTCACACTTTAGTTCTAGTACCCATGTGCTTTGCTTTCTATTTGATGTTCCTTCCAACAATAGCTTTTGTTCCTATTTCACCTGATTGTGACCTGCATCCTCTGTCTCTTTCTGTAAAAGGACCCAGACTTTCTTTCAGAAAACAAATATTGACTGGGCTCCTACCTGTCATTGTCCTAGGCACAAATTCATGCATGAATTCTGTTCTTCCCCCACTTCTCAAGCTACTGGAGAGCTAAAATGTCAGTGTCAAGAGTAAATAGGGAGGCAGTTCCCCTTGGCTGTCATCACTGCAACAACCTGGAAGCTTCGCTGAGGCCGTGGGGTCCTGGGGACTTGCCCTGCGTCTGTGCTATTGTCCCTCTAGTCCTGGGTCCAACTGCTGTGGCTTCTGACCAGAACTCTGGCGTCGCTGGCTCCTCTTTCTCCTCTTCCTTCTTTTCTTTGTTGGGACAAAGAGGCTATTTTCTGATATACTTACACATTCTCAGTGAACAGCCATGAACCAGGGACGGCGACCTCCCATCCCCACCTGCAGCCTTCCATTCACCTGGTCCCTCTTCAAGAAGACCTTGTTGTGGAAGGTCGTTCTTCCCTCCTCAGCCTCCTCTTCCTTTTCTTTCCATCCCCCTGGACTTGCCTGTCTTTTCCCCAGAACCCCTGTGCTGATACCTGCCTCTGCTCGTCCCCACCACCCTAGACCCCACCATCAGAACTTCTTTCTTGTTACTGTTGCATAAACTTTAATTCAGTTCCTTTTCGTAGTACTAAAGCAATCCACGTGTATAAGATAAGAGACACTTAGCACTTACTGAGTGCTTACTGAAAAGCCAGGAGCTGCCGAATCCCAGAAATAGAAAGGATTAAGAGGTTGCCACTGTCCTCACAGGAGCTCCAATGAATGGGAAGACACACATAGGACAGGTACAATACGATGTCACAGACTCTGTTGGAAGTCTGCACAGGATGCTAAGAAAGTAGAGAAAAGAGGCATCTATCTCAGGCAGGAGAGGAGTCAGGAAGCCTTCTTTCATCCAGTCGCTCATTTGTTCATTTATTTATTTACCAGTCTATCCACTCATCCATCCAATAATCATTTATTGAACCCCTACTAGACACGAGGCATTATCCTAGAAATACAGGCACAAAACTGGGGCTCAAACATACGTTTCCTGACTCCTGTTCCCATGCTATTTTTTTTTTTTGTACTATGCTGTTATAATCCTTTAAAACAAACAAGCAAACTGAATACTTTGGGTATTGCATCCATCCAGGTGGAGTAAAGGCGGTCACTCAGCGTGAGAGAAGCACATGCCGGGCTCATTAATCAAATACTCTGGTTAATAAAGAGTTCTCATATACACCATGCATGAATTACCAGTTTTCAAAGAATTATAATACAGCAAAATATACTGGAACTACACAGCTCATAATTTAATCTGCTTTAGATGTGACAGAAGTCACCTGAAGGGCTGTATTTAAGAGCCATCAACTTTGGAATGTCACACCTGCAGAAGGCAAGTCAATGCAAAATTAACAGCTCTTGGCTCCTACTGAGCTGCCGGCTTTGAAAACAGCGTGCTCAAACCCTTCTCAAAAACAAAAATAGGCATACCTTAACCAAATTTGCTCTACAAAGACGTAAAAATCATACCTCCCTGAACAGCGCAGGCAGGAATATGCCCAGGATCTTAACGTTATTATCAAATAACCAAAGTCGTTTTGGGCTTCTTTAGGTGATTCTTTAGAGTGTTTGTTTGTTGGTTTGTTTGTTTGTTTCCGAGAGGGTGGCTGTTGAAGCTCATTTTGTAATCCAGAACGTGAAGGCTGCTGATTTGTTTGTTTTGGGGTTTTTTTTAGAGAGAAAAAAACATGCATCCTCTGAGCATCTGAATTTTGGAGAGTTCAGATCACCCTGTGGATAACCCTTTTTTTCTTCAAGTTTATTGCAAAGTAGCCTTTGGATATTACTTGCTCAGCGTTGCATTTTGTTACCGGGAATTGCAGTTGTGCTGTCAACGTTATGGAAATACTAGTTAGTGGAGTCCTGTTGGCCATAGCACTGGGCCTTCAAGGTTGGAAGCCCTTGTGGTGCCAAGGTGTCCGAGCCCTGCACAGGCTGGTGTGGCAGCTGTAAGGCAGGGGCTCCCAGCATGCATTTCCCGGCCTCTAGTCCTGTGAGCTGCTCCATGAGGGACAGGCTTCCCAGGCCAGATGCGTGTGGAAACCTCTCAATATCTCACTGTGGGGTTCTAGTACATGTTCATCTATTAAAGCCTCTGATAAGTCCTGCAGCAAAGAATCCATTTAATTTCTTTTTCAACTCAGTGTCTCTCAAGGAACCTGTCTCATTACCTCACAGAGCAAGGGTTCTGACAAGCACACCTTGGGTGGCGGGCCCAAGGATATCAGGCATGCTGTCTTCCAACTGGGTGATTCGCAAACTTTCAACCATTTCTCCTTTCAAATATACAATAGGCATCTCTGAGCACCTGTGTTTTGGAGAGTTCAGATCACAATGTATATAAAACATGGGCAGTCTGGAAACCCGGTGGTTAGAACAGCTACACTGTGGGTTTAGATGTGACAGACAGAACTACTTTAATAAGTTGTAAGTGATGTGTAATCACTCTGTATTTGAAACAACAACAAATGAAATCCTGGCTTTTAATGTGGATGGCGTGCTTTATTCTGTGAAATAAACCTCGCCTTTTTTTGCTGGTGTTAGATGAGTCACCTGTTCATATAAAATAGCTTGAAATTATTTTGAATCTAAAATACAGCCACAGTTGTTCTCTGAAATTTGGAGAAGCTGACCAGAGCCCCATATTGATTTTTTTTTAATTTTGTGAAATGAATGAGCTTCTAATGTTTATTCATTATAAGTTGCTGAGTGTGTTCCACACCTGTTTGGAGGACCGACCTTCTCCCCTGTGCCCAGGAGCGATGAAAGCTTGTTTTGCTCCGTCAAGTAAGTCATGTGGGATGTGAGATGGGAAAGTGAAGGCATTCATGAAGACAGGTGTCAGAGCTCTGGGAAGACAAGCTGATGTCACATGCAAACCCACTGGGTGGAAAGTGCCCAGAGAGTGGGGCCCTGTCTGCCTTCACGAAATGTCCTCAGCACCTAGGACAGTGCCTGGCGTGGTCCACATTCAAGACATATTGCTGAATTAGTGAACGAATGAACAAATGAAGGAACACATTAATGACAGAAAAAAAAGGATTCTGCAGAAAGCTCTGATTGTGGGGGAGCAGGTGCAATAATAAAGTCAGGCCTAATAATTTCTGTATTAGCTGTTGTCACAATGGCATTGAATAATAAACCTCCCCACAACTCAGGGGCTGACAACCACAAGCACTTATTTTGTTTTACTCAACGGTCTGTAGATTTCAATGGTGGGAGACGGAGGATGTCTTCACCAGGTTGTGGGGTGGCTGGACCTGGCTCTCACCATGCTTTTTATAACTGCTGCTTTGGTTGTGTTAGTGCCTCACTGGGAATCCTTTCTCTTTATGTGCCAGACAAAGGTCCTCTAATAGCATCTAGTCTCAGAAAACTTGATACCATCTCCTCCACTCTTCAACTTTTTAGACCCTCTGCCCTCTGTGCCTCTACAGACCAACAGACATAGTGCCAATTGTCTACCTAATGCCCCCCTTTTTTTGGTTTATATTTATTAAAGCTCACTTCCCCAGACCCTCTTGTAGCTGAGAGTGACCATGTGGCACAGTTCTTGGCAGTGTAGGCAGACTCTCTGGCAGGATATCTTTCCTTTGACTTTCATCATTCTACTTTCTTCGGGACTGGAATGCAGATGGGATATCTGGAGGTCAGGCAGCCTTTTTGTGATCAAGAAGCATATGCACGAGAACCGAAATCCACACATTGAGAGTAGCCTAGTAGGTGGAAAGAAGACGGCTGGATCCTTTACGGCAGTACTGAGTCACTATTTTTGTCCTGTACAGCCTAGTCATGGTTTTACAAGATGCAGCTATTTGGATGCCTGACTAATATGAATGTTTATCCATAGCTTTATGGTCCCTGTTAACCCTAGGTCACCAATATTTATTCATATCTCCGTCACCTCAACTAGGTTGTGAGGGGGCTGGAGGACAGTAGCTGTGCCTCTGTTATTTCCGTCTTTGACACAGAACAGATGTTAAGTAAATGCTGTTTGTCAGGAGAATTGGACTCCTGGACATCAAGGTTCGTACTGATGTAAAAGTTTCATGTTTCTCCATGGTGGTTTCTTTCTCTGTTTTTTTTTCGTTCCCGTCCTCTCCCTTTTCTCTTCTCTCTCTCTTCTTAGAAATCAACTCTTTTTCTATTTAGAGGAAATGTTCTGGAAAGGATCCTGGGAATTATAAATATATATTTAAAAATCTTGGTATGATCGAGCAGAACAAAGGAGGGGGCATTTCTAGTATATTAGTTGCGTGACACGCTTTGTAAAAGGTTTTGGATTTCCTCTAGCTCCCTCTCTTGCCACCCTGATTGGGCCTTATTAGAAGCCAACTATCCTTTCTGTGCTTGGGGTCTCACTGTGGCTCTTTCTATCCAGTGGGAATCAGAAATAAAAACCAATGCATTTACAATGTGTGATGTGGAAAGGAAATAGGGAGGACGGTTTCAGAGCTGGCTGCCACTGCCTTATAAATATAGCATAGTTACTTGAATTCCATAAGAATTAAACTCTGATCTTTTAAAATGCATGCAAATTCTTGCAGAATATATATGAAAAAGTCACTCTAACTGTTGAGGCACTTCGACTCCCTTGATAAATGGGACTTCCAGACCACACTTTATTGAGTCTCTGATTTTTAATAATTTGAATCCTGCAAGATTTAATTCTGCATAATTCTGGCTGAAATCAGCTTTTGATTGAGTTGTAATGGCTCTGCTATTGTAAATATCTCTGCATGCTAATGTCATGCTGAAATTCAATAATATTTAGATGAAATTTTTCGCCTCGAGTGTTATGGAAGCAAGATTTAGAAAGTTGGGGCGTTTATGTCAAAGTGACATCTATTTCAGGTAACCTGCAACACTTTTAAATGCAATAAACGGTCATCTTGAGACAGGATTTAAATAATTATGAATCTTAAATGGATAAGTGTGGGTCAATTACAATATGCAGAATAGTATAACATGACCATTCTTAAATATATGTCTGTTTTTAACGTGGCCATATTTCCTGATACAGTTAGTGGTCAGTGACTCGGTTGAGGACACAGGGATGAGCCCAGGGACCCTGAAGCCTGAGAGGCAGCGTGGGGCTGCGAGGTGGTTTGGGCTGAGTCAGGGCCTGCGACAATCCAAGGAGAGAGTGGAAGTGTTTTATGAAGCTGCTCTCTATTCAGGAGGTGGGAGACATCCAAGTTTCCCAGAAACCTGGATCTTGCCAATATCCTCAGCCCGAGAACATTTAAGATTGTGGAAAGTGGAAACTGCTTAAATTTGGTTCCATTTTTTTTTTTCTTTCCCCGTGGTCTAGTCACCAGTGGAGTTGCCAGTGCAGATCGTCTAACGTGGGCTCTAATTCAGAGGAAAAACATAAGTTGCACAGGGGGCGGGGAGTGTGGAGAGAATAAACACAGAAGATCAGATCTGATGGGGCCTTGGAGAAGCTTCCTCCCAAGCCAGACGTAATGCGGATGGAGAAACAGGCCTGGGGAGCGGAGGGACCTTGCCTGAGGTCCCACACGTGGTTGGAAGCTAAGCCACGCCAGGATCCTGGCCTCAGCCTCATCACACACAGGGGAGTGCATCCTTTTTCTGTCGAGGGCCGGGCAGTAAATAGCTTAGGCCTCAGGACCTCGCAGTCTCCGCTGTATATCCTCAGGCCTGCTGCTGTATCAGGAAGCAGCCGCGGACAACATGCAAATGAGAGGGCGTGGCTGTGTCCTGCACAACTTCCTTTATGGACACTGACCAATCACTCCCGTCCCTGCGCCTACCCCTCCACCTATCCTGTCTCCATTTACCACACCGAACCCCCTTCGTCCTACCTAATTCCTGAGTGATGAGGTATCTGTTGACCTGTGTTTTAAATCTGTCCCTGTCTCTTGTCTTATGACTTTGGGTCAGTCCCTTTACCCTCTGGGTCTCAGTTTACCCATCTGTCAGTCAAGGGGACTGAACTAATATTTCAAGGGTAACCCTGATGCTCAGCTTCATGCATTTGTCTTTGAGGGATCTGTGGAGCTCTGACCTCCATCCTAGGTCTACACTCATCCACTTTGTGACGTCGGTCTGGGACTTACCTTTGCTCAGACCCAGTCTCCCCATCTGCAAATGGAGAGAATAATACCACAGGCTCATGAGACTGTTGCAAAGAGGAAATGTGTGCATGTAAATGCTCTTTATAAAACAATCACTATGGGAAAATGAGGTTTTGTTAGGTTGGTGCAAAAGTAATTGCAGTTTTTGCAATTATTTTTAACCTTTTAAACAGCAATTACTTTTGCACCCACCTAATATAAAGCATATTAGTATATCCACTAGAGCTACCCTTCTGAGGTCTCCTGGGTTGTTTCACAATGATCTGCTCATGCCAGCAGCTAAAAAAAAAAATTCCGAATTTTGTTCAGTGCAGGCACGGCCCACGTGTGTTCTAGGACCAAAGTGCAGCGCGTAAACCATTTGAGATCATGTTTGTAACACCCAACAGCTACGGAGCACAATTGGTTCCCCGGGCGTTTTGTTTTGTACTTTTCTTTTTAATTTATATTTTGTTATTAAACAATTACATTTGGAGATTGTTTAGTAGAGTGTGTTTGCATTTCTAATTGAACATTCTAATAATGATGTTTTTATTTTACTTGGTTTTTAAAGGTTATTATAATTTCTGTAAGGTTTCATAAAATGTGGCAGCCAGAAAAGCTTTTATGGAAAAAAACTACATGTGTTTACTCAGACACTGATGCTTTCTTGCAATGCTATTGGAAACAGTATTTTGCAAAATTATAGCACGGTGTACATCTTTGGAGCTGAAGAAAACTTAGTTTTTTTTCTCAATTGGCAAAGCAGATTAGGAAGTAGAAGGGACCTAAAAGTGGGGTGAGGCTGTGTTTGGGCTCAGTGGGGAAGGGCTATGCTATGGATTTGCAGTGTTGCCATGGTACACCGTGGAGGGGTATGCATGTGTGTGCGTGCGTGTGTGCTTTCACATGTGTGTGCATGTGTGTGCACACATTCACACGTGTGCATGTATGCGTGTACATGTGTGCACATGCATGTGTGTGTGCATGTGTATGCATATGTGTGCGTATGCATGCACGTGTGTGTGTACGTGCATGAGGAGAGAACTATCATTGTGTAGGCCATATATGTGTTGTCCCTATATTGATGCAATCTCTACCTACTTCCTCACCCTCCTTTGGACAACTGAGGAAGCATATTGATGAAAAGAGAAAGTGACTTGCTCAGGATCACACTGGTAGTAAGTGACAGAGTCAGAACTTAAACTCACAATATCGATGGCTAGGTCAAATGCTCCTTAAACTCACTGCCATATACTTCAGATGACTGAAGAAGAATCTCTTTCCCTGGGATCCCTTTGAACTGGTCTCCTGTGCTCCTTTGTGTCCAAGAAACTGATTCAGCTCATTGCCTCCTCCCTCCCCAGTGATGGACTTGGGAACATGCGCCCTTGCCAGGAACGTGGAACAAAAATGTCAGTAATTGAGTCGGTGACAGCTGTGGTAGCCTATAACATAAAAATGCCTGGGGAGAGCATCATCTGAAAATGCTCTAGAGTAGTCTTTATTCTGTTTTTCTCTTTATTTTCCAAATTCTCTATTGGTATGACTTTTACTATCAAACAATTAGCTTCAATTTTTTAATGTACCCCAAAGCCCAATACAGATTATATCGTCTAGTTAATAAATACAATATTCTGTTTTCAAATGGAATGGTCCTTTGGGATGTTTAGAAATAAAAGGCCTGTTTTGGACATGCAACCTTTCAGTTGAACATGCCCCATCAGACAAAATTCCTTGAGATCTCCAGCATGTCAGACGCAGCTCCCTGCATTCTTGGGGACACAGTAACAGGAAAGAGGTGGCCCTGACCTCAGGGAATATTATTGGATCAGAGAGAAGCAGTAATGTATGAATCCTGGAAAGCTGAAAAATTAAGGACTAAAGAGGTGTTCATAGACCTACTTCTAATAAAACCCAACCAAACCCCCAAAGACCTGCCACAGTGCAAGAACGCACCTTAGGGCTCACGCATGTCAGCTGGAATTTGAATCTCTAACTTGAGCACGCACTGGGGTATGGGGCTGCTCTGTCTAATAGGTTATCACAGGATAGAGTTTAAAATACCACTTGAGTCATAACCTCATCCACTTAGAGATCCAGAAAGGGTTCTCAGGGCTGATCAGAGACTGATTTGCAAATTACTATAAATTAACATAGTTAGAGCTGCGACATGAATATATGCTTGGAAATGCTCATATAGCACATAATATATGCCGTGTCTTAAGATGATAATAGTGGTAATTTCTAAGATGACTTTTCCTCTAGCTGGCACCTTTCACCCTATGATCTTGAAGTCCTTTACAAACACTAATTAATTACATTAATTTTATCATAAAGCTTGCTCGTTACTGTACTTTTATTATAAGCTCTTGCCAGCTCAGACTTAATGCAACACCCTTATTGAAATTCTGCTCTTTGATATCGCTAAGAATTGCTCAGATGTTATATGTGCCTTTAAAGGTTTTCAAGTTGTGTGAAAGGAGTTAGAATAAAGGCTGTTTTCCTTTCACGTGGGAATGCACGAAGGCACATTTCACAGGAGCCCAGAACCAGTCCTCTGACCAGTCCTAGGGTCACACAGGATGTACAATGTCAGAGTGGTGCTGTGCAGGGACAGACTTCAGCCTGAATGCCAAACTGATGGACCAAGAGTGGCTGCCTAGTGCTTTGGGTTAAGAAGGATTCAGAGCCACACCCAGGAGTGGCATGAACCACGGTTTTGACCAACTTGCCATGGACACAGGAGTGGAAATGGGGAGATAGAGATTTATGAGAGCCTCTCCCTGCTGTCTCTCCTTCAACATTGAACTAAGAGGCAGGAGATGTAGGTTTAATGTCATGTCTCCTTCTTCCGAGGTATGTATATTATTCAGTAAATTTGCAGAACCTCTGTTTCTTTCTCTCTAAAACACATGTTCTCATGCTTGCCTGGCTGTATCTGCGGGACTTTGAAGTGACTTGGAGGTAATGAAATAACATATGTGCAGACTTTTCCCTCAACTGAAGGGGATTTGTGCAAGCTGGGTACACAGTGGAAAGCAGATTGACTTTGGAGTCAGGATTCTTGGGTTACAAAGTCATATCAGTTGTCTCACTCAGTGACTACATGACTCGGGCAAATCGTTTCTTCTCCAGGAGCCTCCATCTTTTCTTACATAAAACAGAGACAACCACGTCCTTCCATCTGACATACAAATCTGGTCAGATATTTAAGTGAAATCAGAACAATAAATGTTTGGGATAACTGTCACATAGTAGGTGCTCAAATATTGGCTAAAAATTAAAAAAAACAAAAAACAAACAACAAAAAAACATACACAGAAGTATGCAAACAAAGAACGGAGAAAGTAAATACACCCAGATGATAAAAATGGGTTTTCACTGTGAGGTGGAATTATAGTAGTTGTGGTTACTATCTTCACTTCTACTTTTTAAACATTTTCCCTACTGAACATTTATACATTTTATAATGGAATGAAAAACCAAAAGCACTGTGTTGGTGGCTACACAAATCTATATATGTGATCGTATCACATAGAAACACACACACACACACACACACACACACACACACACACACACACGAGTACATAGAAAAACTGGAGAAATGATACCTGAGGAAGGTGTGTAGGTTGTATCAATAGCGTTTCCTGGTTTTGATATGTAAGATGTTTATGTGAGATGTTTCCCTTGGGGGAAGCAAGAGGAAGAGTGCATAGGATTTCTCTACTATTTTTATAATTTCCTGTGAGTGTATACTTACTTCAAAATAAAAGCAAAAACAAAACAAAACAAAAAAAATCAAAGTTATCAAACTAACCTGAAAGGAATTGAATAGTAGCTGCTCAAATGTTAATTCAATAAATGGATGGATGGATGAAATGAATGAATAGATGGCTTCTCCCTGTTCCTACTTCTTTATTCCTAAGTAAACTCCATTATAATATAGAAGTGGTTTATAATACTATTCTCTAATCTTTAGCTTTTGGCTTGAAAACAAGACTCTCTTTGCCCCGGACCCATGTCTGGACCCATGTTTATAAATGCCGACTGATTGACCTTTGAGAACAGACATTTTGCTCACGGTGATTCCAGACCACAGCCATGAGGAGTGTCGCAGAAGCATTCTTGTGGGCTTAAACACTCATCCCCTTTCTCTGATTCTAAGTGTAGGGCCAGAAGGGAGTAGAATGCCATCTGCTAGTGCATTGGATCTCAGTGTAGAATATGGGAAGAGAAAACCAACCCAGCCATTGCTTTGGATGTAACAGACCCTGAATGTAATAAAAATTGTATTCATATGTTTCATTAGATAAATAAAGCTGACTTGGATAGGTTACTTCAAATCCAAGTTGGCTATACTTGGCACAAAAAAGGAAATGTAGTCATGGCTGCCAGTTTGGAATGATCCAGAATCTCTGCATATATTAAGTCTTCTAGTGTGATCATGACCCTGCGGGACACATGGTACGATCTGACCATGAGGCATGGGACACATATTCTAACCTGACGACAACCCTATGGCATGCATACTCTCAGTGTCATTTTACAGAGAAAGAAAATCTGACTCAGAGGTTATGTAAGAAGAATCAGCATGTTAGTAACAATCAAGCAATGCTTGCTGCCCTAACAAATAAGCCATAACAGATCAGACCCACCTAAAAGTTTATTTCTTGCCTATCTATCAGTCCAGTGTGAATTTCAGGGTGGGGCTTCCCATTTTCCACACAGGGCTTTTCAGGTAGACGTTGAAGAAGAGAGGCAGTGTGGGGAAGGCACACCTGCTTCTCAACCAACTGGCCCCGTCTTGACACCCATCATTTCTGCTTTATGGATACGAGCTCGTCACATTGCTCTTCCTGGAAGAAGCCACTCCCAGTGATATCTCTACACTGAGGGAGGAGAATGCACATTTTGGTTGCCTCTGCCGCGGTCATTTCACAGGGTATGGAGTGGGAATCAAAACTGAGCTCCGCCATGCTCTTCCTGTCACCATAGTATCAGACAGGTAGTAAGAGGATGGGCTCTGCTCTCAGACTACCTGGATTTTGATCCTGGGTGTAGCACTTTGTAGATTTTTGGAAGAAAAATCCTTGGAAGAAAAACCTTGAAAAAAATCCTTGGAAAAAACCTTGGAAGAAAGTGGCTTAACCATTTTAAGGCTTAACTACTTCTGTAAAATATGAGAATAATAAAAATAGCCACCCCATAAGACTGTTGTAAGGATACATGCAAAGCATTTAGGACAAGGCTTGGCATACAGTAAACATGAACAGATATTTATTATCATTATTATATTGATGATGACTTTTACTTCATGCTGCCTCCTATCTTCTCCCATTCATTCCCACTATGATTAGCTCTTCTCGTGTTTTTTTTTTTTCCCCATCTCTTTGGTGTCTTCAGTTTTCCAATCTTTCCAGATTACTCCAGCTCTATGGCAAACCTTTGCGGTAACTATGGTCTAGGATTATTCGAAGTCATCTCCCATCCGCTGAGGTGTTTCATAATGTCCGCTTCCTGCCGAGGAGCCTCAGCATGGTCGTGGAACCCTTCCCATCTCCCAAAGCAAACACATTTGACACTGTTGATTTGGTGTATAAATGTCTGCAGCTTTATTAAATATGCATTAAGTGCACCTTTCATAAATTGTACGCACTCGCCCCACTCAGAGGATAATGCAGACAGCTAAATAATTTCCCCAACCACAGAGAAGAAGCAATCAGGCTAACTTCAAGGTTGGTGAGAATGGAGTTATTCAAGCCCCTCCTTTCTTCCTTCTCGTGTAGCTGTTTTGTGGGGCTTCCTAGTTTGGCAGTTTAGCAGGTTTCAGCCGTCCTCTCCCTGCTCTCAGTAGCTTGCACTTCTAGGTCTATTAGACTAGAGTTCACACCCTGCTGTCTGTGAGGCTTATTCACTGGCTGCATTTGACTCCTGAGTGTGAGTTTCATCTGGACCTGCTGGTACCATCAGACCTCCTGCTCTGTCAAATAATGTTATTCATGCAATTAATCATGATGTGTCTTTTCATCCATCCATCCATCCATCCATCCATCCATCCATCCATCCACCCACCCACTCATCCATCCATGCACCCATCCATCCATCCATCCATCCATCCATCCACCCACCCACCCACCCATCCATCCATCCATCCATCCATCCACCCACCCGCCCGCCCACCCACTCATCCATCCATGCATCCATCCATCCATCCATCCATCCATCCATCCATCCATCCATCCATCTATCCATCACTCCTCTCTGGGCCAGTAGTGTGCAAGGCACTGGGACAACAAAAATGGAGGCTGGCTTCCTGGAGCATATGTTCCAGCTGGATAGACATAGCAAATACACAAGCACACAAAATAATTACAAACTAGTAAGTGCAGGAGGATGAGGGATGACACTTAACATATGCATGTGTGTAGTGTGGGAGCTGTTGCCTCACACTGAATGGTCAGAGTAAGTCTTGCTGAGAAGCAGACATTTAAGCTGAGGCCAAAAGGAAATGAATGAGGCAGCCCTATGAGGAGCAGAGGAAAGAATTTTTCAAGTCAAGAGAGTGACATTTGCAAAGGCTGTAGTTCAGTAAAGAGCCAGCAAGCACATATTTCACCTTCTCTCATCTACAATAGAGGCACACATGTATAATTAGATTATGTCTGTTTTGGCTTTGGCACTTACTTGAAACAATTTAAAACATCTTGTATTCCTCCTGTTTCCCTTAGTGTGTTGATCTTATCTATTTTTAAAGGGGTGAATAAGGGACCAGAAATGTCAACCAGCAATCCTGATGCCAGAGGTCAGGATCTGTGGGCCACCTTGGGAACACGGACTGTGCCAGGTTCACCCTGTAGTCTAGCATCTGGCCTGTAGTTGCAAATAGAAGAGGACTGTGGGATGAAAGTATCCCGAGGAAAGACACAAAATTCAGGTCAAGCATGTACTTGGTCCTCCTGAGACTGAGCACTTGTTATTTTGGAAACACCTGGTTTGTGCTCCATCAGTTGGAGATTTTCCTTTTCTGCCTTTGTGACACAATCTGGAAGAGGGTAGGTATGTGTCCCTTGGGTCACCTGGTTCAGTCAATTATAGCTCAGGTTTATCGCCAACACTGAGGAAAGGGGTATAGGTGGAATGGTGGCTCTCAGAAAGGTATGTCCACATTGTAACCCCTGGAACCTGTGAACGTGACCTCATTTGGAAAAAGGTTCTTTGCAGATGTAATTAAGTTAAGGATCTTGAGATGAGGACATCATCTCCGATGATCTGTATGGACCCTAAGTCCAACGACAAATGCCTTTATAAGTGGTGCACAGGAAACACAGATGAGCAAGGAGGAGATGATGACAGGAAGATGAAGGCAGAGCTCAGTGACGCGGCCACAAGCCCAGGGCTGCTGGCAGCCGCTAGACCTGGAAGAAACAAAGAACAGATGACCTCTAAGAGCCCCCATTGGGGGTGGAACTACTCTGCTGAATACGGCTTCTAGTCTCCAGAGTTGTGAGAGAATACATGTTTGTTGTTTTAAGCCCACTGTTTTGTGTTCATTTGTTACAGTAGCCTTAGAAAATTCACACAGGGGACACAACACAGTCCAGTAAAAACATCAGAGGTACTCACATAATTTAAAATTTCCTAGCAGTCATGTTGAAAAGTGAAAAGAAAGAGGTGAAATTAATTTTAATATTTTCTTCTGCCTAATATATCTGAATTATTATTTCAACATGTATCAGTATAAAAAATAATTGAATTATTTTACTTTCTTTTTTTGTATTAACTCTTTGAAATTGGGTACAAATTCACACGAGCCACATTTCAAATGCTCAGTCACATTTGTGGCCAGTGATGACCACATTAGGTAACGCAGATGTGGCACTTCCCCTGGGTCTCTGACCTTGGGTCTGCAACAAACTGGTCAAGCAAAAGAGAGACAGGAGAAACTTCTAGACCACAGAAGCTGCAGTTTCTGCTGGACTGCAGTGTCTGGGGTTCCAAAGGGTGACCTGGATTAGATTCAGTCAGGTTTCAAAGAACCAGATGGAGGTCAAATCTCTGGGGGCCCTTAGCCAGTTGGATGTATTCATGTTTGTGCAAAGAACGAGGTAACAAAGACCCAGAATTAGGCTTCCATGGGGTGCGGGCAGGGGAAAGATGAGCAGGACCCAGAAAGAATTAATGCTGATAGATGTGAGCTATTTTCTGAACTCTTCCCACTTCATATAATCCTCACCATAAAATAATGTGGAAGGCACACTTTTTCCATTTTGTTGAAGAAATTCAGGGAGGGTCAGCATTGTAAGAAACTTACCCAATGTCACCCAGCTCAACAGAGCCAGGATTTGAACCCAGGTCTGTCTGACGACAAAGCCACTAGGTTGTTTTGCATTCCTTGACATCTGGTCGGATACACCTCTTTGTATACTTCCTTCCCTGTGAGGATGGGCTCAGGGCTGAATGTCCCCTGTGGACAGCAGGCTTCAGCGACTCAGGCTGGGGTGCTGGGGGACTCTAGAGCTGACTCAGGAGTGGGCAAAGTCTTAGAATGCGTGAGGCCATCTAGCATTACTGTTGAACATCCACTGGAGAGCTTCCCCTTTTGCAGTCAGGATTCTTACGCTCCTCTGTCTCCTCTCTGGTTGACCAGTTGTCTCTGGGATATGCCACTTGCTATGTCTTTTGTTGGCAAAACTGACCCACAAAAGCTAGAATTGCCCAACTGGCTAAGGAAGCAAGTTTGTCTTTTAAAAGCAAGACATCAGGACATTCACATTCTGACAAGAATCTGTAATTTGTGTTTATTTTATTTCCCGTTGATTGATTGCCATACGTCTTCTGGCACCCCTCCAAATATCTCTTGCCAACAAAGTAGGCCAAATTAATTTTCTACAGGAAGAGATATTCTGAAGGACTCTAAAATCTGTCTCCATCATTTTGCAAATGATCTCCTGTGCATGTAATGACAGTGACTTTACTTTTCCTGTTAGGGCAGAAAAAAGAAGAAAAGTCTCAGGTTCGTATTTCCCTGAGGGATTAAGGATGGATGTGTGTGCAGCCTCTTGTCTTTTGATGAATGGACACTTTCTATGGCAGCACTCATGGAACCTGGACATCCTAGACTTCCACTTCTTCTGTGGGCTGGAACCAATTTGGAGGTTGGGAGGCAGGGTTCCAGCCCAAACAGAGGCTGTTTGGTATGATACTTACTAGACTAAATTGAATGAGCACTCGACTGAGAGTCAGGAGACGTGTGTTCTTGCCCTGGTTCTATTAACTTGCCCGTGACCTTGTGAGACTCCTTTCTCTTGTTGTTATCGTCTTCATAAAGACAGGGGATTGGCTTAGGTCAGTGGGTTGAAAACAGGCTCAGCCAGTCTTCGAACAACATGGTCCTTGTAAGCTGAAAACAGAATAGGTGTGCTTCACTGCTAGTAAAAGCAGAGCTCCTGATGCTGTTACATGTGTATTTATTGTCTCACAATTCCAGGGATTCTTCAGCAGCTTAGTGACATAATCAAGGACCCAGACTCCTGTCCTCTCTGCAGTCCTTAGCTGCCCCTCTTCATGCATATTCTTTCATGGTTGTAAAATGGTTGCAGAAATTCCAAGAAGCAAGTCCATAGTTAGGGTAGGGAAAGCGATGAGCAGTTTTTGCATCTCTCTGTGACTGGAAAGCAAAATATCTTTCTTAGAACCCCGTCCCATGGACTTCTCCTTGAATTTCATTGGCCCAAACTATGTCACATGACCATCCCTTGCTGTAAGGGAGGCTGGGAAAGGGAGTATCTGGTGAGGAGGAATGTGGCTTCTCGTCCATCTGCCTCCTTCTCCCCATCCGTAGGCTCAGAAGAGTGGTGTGTGCTGCCCAACACCGTCAGAACTGATATAACAGAAGCACCTTGGCATCGTGGTGGCACCATAAATGTTTGGGTATTGCTAACATTCTAGCTGAGGCCATGATGTTACTCTCATGCTAAGACTGGGTTGGGCTTTGCATCGCTGCTCTTAGAGAGCTGCCCGTGTATTGCATGGAGCGTTTGAAGCGACAGGAGTGGAAGGCATTCGATTCCACTGAGCGCCTGGCTTGTGTCTGACATTGAGCTAGACTCTTCTCCCTGTGGGGCCACGGTAGAACATCACGAGAACCTTCTCGATTCTCCATGTGGTACATGCTGTTCCCATTTGTAGAGGAGGCTCCAAAACTCCGAGACAGAACTGATTCCTTCCCCTTTCCTTATTGACGCTAGTGTCCTTGACACTGTTCCTTGCTGCCTTCACGGCCATCCTTCTCCTGATGCTTTGTTCCTTTTCTCCTGGAGGGTGGGTGGGGGACATCTTCTCCCCGGGGAGAAGCCCTGAGGTCAGAGAAGCAGAGTGTGTGTCCAAGAGTTATATGAAGTGACCTTGGGGAGTCCCAATTTCACTGACCTTCATTTTCTAACTTGTCCGTGAGCCCATCTCTCTTTCCTCCTTTCACAAGCTTGTCATCAGGATCTTTTTTTTTTTTTTTTTTCCGGAAAACTCCTGGAAAGGGTGATGCTTTCTGCAATGAAATACCCTCAGGCGCAGTAAGCCCTCTTGGCAGAAGCTGTTGGGTCAGGAAGATCCTTCCTGCTGACCGAGATCTAATCGCCTGGGAAACTAACTCAAAATATGCCACCCCTTCTGTTGATTCAGAATTTCCCTGTCCTTCAGAAGGAACTCCTCCAAGTTTCATCCTGCGGTCTACATCTAAGGAACTATAAATCTCTCTAAACAGGTTCAAGTGTGTCTACGGCTCCTCAGTTTCCCTGGGTCAAACTACACCGTAGACTGGGCGCATGTACGTTAGGTTTGGTGTACATTCATACAAGTTTTGTAAGAAATGCCCCCTCGCAGAAGCATTTGAAGAGTGATAGTGCTGTATGCTAGAGAAAATGTGGGTTCAGGTATCTTATGGCCCAAGCTTTGAAAACCATTCTTGCCATTTACTTGTTGTGTGACCTGGAACAAATCACTCCCCCTTTTTGGGTCTCGATTTACTTTTTCATTGGACTGGTGGGCTGTTAGGCTGAGCTTGTGACCGTTCTGTGCTGCAGCTGCAGGCCCAGCACTATGGGAGGGATAAGAGGTGGCTGTTCTTCTCCACCCCCTGATTTTGTCCTGGCCCCTGACCATGGGAAGCCAACTAAAGGCAGAACTCTTCCCATCAGGAGGCTACATTTCAGGAGACCATTATCCCTGAAATGGCTGCTGGGTGAATGTGTGGGAAGGGCCTGAGGGAAGGGCCAGTGTTCCCTGGGTAGGGCTGAAGAGGGCTCCGGAGAGTTGTAGGAAGGGACAGTGCCACCCTTCACCTTGACAGGATTTGAATCACAAACCTCACCGTCTTCCATCACTGAAACTACTCACACATGGGTCCATCCATGTCCAGGAGGTCACACTGCATGGAGAAAGGGACATGAGCACATTTTTCGGGTATAAGGTGATCATGCTATGACATGGTACTGGGGGCCCCATGAAAGGAAAGACTGATTTGTCCTGGAGACATCTGCACTTGAACTTTAACAAGGGTGAGTGTGCAGAACGAGGAAGATGGAAGAGAGGGCTGGGCATGTGGACTGACGGGCAGCGCGGGCCAGAATAACGTCCGTGGCTAAGTCTTTAAATGCTCACCGAGGCCACATACTGTCTTGTGGGCTTGGAACATTTTACCTCAAAGCAGCTATCACATAGCTGCTGCTCATTTCATTTTAGGGCTGAGGCCCAGAAGCTGGGGTGATTTGCTCGAGAATGCAGAGTTACAACGTGGCAGAGGCAGCATTAGAATTACCTCTGTTCTCACGTGGGATTAGGACTCGGTTCTATTGTCAGATCACACTGGGATCCTAACCACCTGGCAACATTGCCATTCCGAAAAGGAGGGGACAGGAGTCTGAGAAAATATCAGAGGACAGGTTGCCAAGTTTTCCAGGCCAAGTGAGACTCTTTGTATTTGATTCTGGGGCCAGTGAGGAGGATTCAGGTGTTTTAGGACCCAGAAGTGATCTCAATAAAATTGTTTTTGAGAAAGTTTAACTCTGGCTCCTCTGTGGAAGGTAGATTGGTGGTTGTTCAAATATAACCTTATAATATACTCTTGGTTTTGTTTAATAACTACAATTGTACCTAAAGTCACCTGCCCACAAGATGGCAGACGTAAAAATGCTTTGTTGTAAAGCTAAGAAGGCATACCAATACAAGGTTATTATTAATATGGTATTAGGTTATTGCTTTATTTGGGGACAATTTCCTTTGTTCTTGGAAGACTTCGAAGAGAGAAAGGGTTTCTCCATTGTTCAGCCTTTGGATGAGGCAGCAAATTGAACCGATTTAAATTCACGTTTTTGTTCCAAGTCTACTGTCTTATGTAATACCGGGAATTTCTGTTTACACTTAATTCCTACTTCTGCAGCACTGCACAGGGTAGGCTCCTGCACCTGGCAATGCTAACATTAATTGTGTTTAAAAAAGGTTTAAAAACATAAATGTCAGCATCTCCAGCATATGAAGGTGGCGATGGATGACAGAAGGGCATTCTAGGATGGCGCTCCAAAATAGAATCCCAGAGGCCTCCTGCACGTGCCCAGGGAGTACAGGCAGTAACACTGGCCCGACTGCCTCAGCCAAAGTTTTCTGTTGTCTAGAGACTTGCGCCGAGGCTTGATGGTGTCGTGTGGAGTCAGGCAGACTGATGCCTAATTTTGCTGCCTTCTAGTTGGTGGCCTTGGGCAAGACTCCTAAGTGCCCTGACCCTCAGTTCCCCCCCCCCAAGCCCTTTCTGGGAAGAGTGCACAGCTTTGAGGACTGCCCTCTGCCACACTGTGTGGGCTCCTGGGGCAGACTCCGTCCCGAGCCGTGGGGTACAGACCCTGAGCCTTCTGGGTTGGCTGCACTCCAGGTGAGCAGGGACTGGCAACACTGCGCCAGTATATCTCCCCAGCCCAGGTGAGCTGAGCCATCAGGCCGTTAGCCCGCTAGCCCTGTCTCTTTCCCAGTAGCAATCCCTGGACTCATGTGCCTAAACCTACCATCTATCTCATTCTTATGGTCACTAGACAGTGCCTCAAATCAAAGTCCCCCACCCCTTGCAACCCCACACATCCAAGCTGCTCCGTGCCTTCTTCTCCTTGACCAGCTCTCCACAGCGTCCTGCCCTCCATCCCCATTCCTGCTGCTCTCTGGACCTGTTCTGCCACCACGACTATTCCTCATCCATCCTCACCTCTTCTAGGGGGCGCCCTCCTTCACCTCCTAGTATTGGCTGAAATGGCTCCCCCACCCCACGACTTTTTCCTAGCTCTCCCCGACTCTTTCCCCTGCTTGTTCTCTCAGATCTAAAGCACCTTGGGATGGAGAGGCATACTTCTGCTTCCAGACCATCAGCACCTCATCTTCCTTAAAAAGTACAAAATGCCCCGGCCCTTTGACCAACTCTCTATGCTGCCATCTTGCTCTTATCTCTGAGGGAAATAGTATTCATTCATTGAAGTCTTGGGTTCCTACTTCCCCATCTGGGCTCCTGAATACTGTGCGTTCATCCTGAGTCATTTCCACATCTTTTACCCTTTTACCCTAAACTTACCCTCTCTGAACATGTCCTGGTGCTCGGAGTCACACCGATATTCATCCCCAGATGCAAGCCAGACACTTGGGAGTCGCGTCAGACTCCTCTTTCCTTCTGTACCCACCTCCACCCTGTCAGTATATCCTTACCCTTATCCTTGCCACGTTTACCCTTACGTTCCCATGGACGGATCCACTGCTCTCCATCTCGCGTCCTGGACCACCGTAATAGCCTCCTTCCTGGCTGGTACACCTTGGCCCCCTCCAATCTCCTACATAGATAAATATGCATGTGTATTTCACTCTCTCTTGATTTTATTGGTTATGATTTATTTCACTCAAGGATATATATGAAGCATACATAAGGCCTAACGGATAGTGATAAAGAGCAATACCAAATGGACTCATGGGCTCAGCGTAAGTGCTAGACCATCACCGATACTGTTGAAACCCTGTGTGTGCCCCTCCCTGACCGCAACCTTCGTCTTCTCCTCAGAGGTAGCGATTCTGCTGCAGCCTGTCTATCATCCCTCTGTTTGGCTTCACAGTGAGTGTTCTCTGAACCATATGGAGTTCAAGTTTGGGAATTATACTGCATATATTCTTCTGAAAGTTGCATCTTTTCCCCTCATAGTTATATCGGAGATGTACACACACAGACACACACAGACACACACGCACACACTATTTTATAGAAGTAAAAATGAATAATAATGCAGCTACTCTTCTCACCACAGATGAATTTCCAAACACAACATTGAGAAAAAGGCAACTTTCAGAGGAATATATGCAGTATATAGGCAGAATGTATGTATATAGACAGATATATGTACACATATTTAGATATACACACATATATCACAATGTATTTAACGTGATGTATTTATTTGTCCATTCTCTTGATTGGAATATTCTTTTCAGTTTTTGCTTTTACAAAATAGCGCTAAGCTTCTTAGACATTGCTGGTACACACGTGTTTCTCTAGAATTGGCAGAAGTGGAATTTCTTGGCCAAAAGTTATACACATCTTCAACTTTACTGTGTGAGAGTCCCAGTTGTCCTAACAGTCATTCACATTTTTGTATCCATGAGTGTGGGCTAGACTGTGGAAACGCCTAGACCTCAAGTGTGTCATGGTTCAGACTGAAGTCCCGTGCCCCGGGTTGGAGCTCACGCACCACACACAGGGCCACCCACCCCTGACTCCATCAGCAGCTGACAAATGTCACTCTATGCCCAGGAAGAAGATGAAATGGGTTTTGGTTAACAGCTAGTACTCGCGGCCACAGATTGACCTCATCCTACTTTTCTGTTTTGCTGTCTAGTGGGTATAAAATAGTATCTTATTGAAATAGCAACTTACAGTTCCCTGATTAATAAAGAAGTTGAGAATTTGGACACAATTCACCATTCATATGTCCCCTTCTGTGACTTGCTTATGACAGTTGTCCATGCTTTAAAAATTGGCTTATTTGTTTTTCTACATTAATTTGAAGGTTTGTTTTGTTTTGGGAGTTCTGAATACTGATCCTGTTTTGGTTGTATGTTTTCGAGGGCCTTCTGCATTGTGGTTTGCCTTTTATGCTTTGCCCAGGATGTCATTTTCTTGAATAGAGATCCTTAATTCTCATGTAATCAACTCGACCAATATTTTCTTTTATGAATTATACTTTTTAATGTTTTGTTTTAAAATACCTGAGGTATTACTCCGAGGCAATACATTCTCTTACAATTTCTTCTGAAAGTGTTACCATCTTCTGTTTTTGCTTTGCAGTCTTAATTCCATCTGTAACTAGGTTTTATGTATGGTGTGAGGTAAGATACCCAATTTCATTTTTCTCCACATGAATAATCAATTGTTCCAGTACTATTTATGAGATTCCTTGCTCTTTTCCTTCTTTATCTATAATAACATCTGCCAAGTAGCAGGTTTCCAGATTTGGGTGGATTTTTTCCTGACCTTTCTGTTCAATTACTATGGTCTATTTTTATTCCCATCAAGCCCCATTAATGGTTTCTTCACAGTGCTCCTAGAACAATATTTTATAAGTGACATTTGGCTATGTCATACATACTGTCTTGACAACAAGGACATGGTATGGGTTTAATAGTATTAGTCCATATCATTCAGCACAGTTCTTGGTACCTTGTCATTGTAGAGATTTCATGAGTATCAGTTGAATAAATAAACTCCCAGTTTCTGGCATGATATCTGGCATATCAGGGCGCTCACAGTATTTTTTAAGTGAGTGGAAGTATGACTATGGAAACATCCTGTAGGACTGAGAATATGAGAGGGACACAATATATTTTTGTGTCCCCAACATGCCTTAATTGAATGTGACCTCTCCTGCCTCCCAGATAACATATATATTGTAACATATATTGTAACAGTCAGTGTCTGTCTTAGGTACCACACTGTCTTGGTCAGGGTTATTCATGCTAGATGCTGTAACAAGGAAGCCCAAAATGGTGGTTCAACAAAATAAAAAAGGCTGCACACACACACACACACACACACACACACACACACACACATTAATGTTCCATTCATTTCACAGCCCTATGTGGGTGAGGTGGCCCTCCTGGGTTGTCCTCTCTGACCAGTAACTCAGAGATTTGGATGCTGTACCTCATATGGTTCAGTCACATAGAAGGGAGAGAGAGTAGTAACCTAAAGCATTAGAGGGAGATTCTGAAGCCCAGATGGAGATGTGCACATATCCCTTGCATCCACATAGCATTAAACAGAACGAATCATGTGACCACAATGTAACTGCAAGGGAAGCTGGGAAATGTAGTCTTCTTGTATCCAGGAAGAGGAAACAGGTGTGCCAAGCACCTAGCAAGACTCTGCCATACAAAATAAAATCTTACTTAGCTCTTAGAGGCAGAAAGAACATTTTTGTATGAACATCTCCTTTGCCCCTGAGGTAGTATGGCCTAGAGAAAAACTTGAGGGCTTTGGGATCCGAGAGAATGGAGTTTGAATTTCATCTATCCCCTAATGGTTTTGTAACCTTGTTAATGCTTCAGCTTTATAAGTCCAACCCAGGTAGAGGCTGAGTAAAAGTCAGGTGCAAGTCTGGTTTATTCCAGTCCACTGCCTTTCTCTGGGCTCAGCTAGGCCGCCTGCACAGGGCTTCATGCAAATGCTGGCCTACACTGCACACTCCCATTGTGCCACTTCAGACTGGCTGTGTTGAGTGGAACTCATCTGACAATGCACATGAATTATCCTTGCTTCTTTGCTGCTACCATAAAATGCCTGGAAACCAGGCCTTTCCCAAATTCCAGCTTCATGACAAGCCCCATTCATTTTCTGTTTGTTGACATTGTATGGCTTGTTTTCTACCAGTGCAGCCATTGTGCCTGGCTCTCCTGGGGTCGGCTGTTTTATTTTCCTTTGGCAAAGCTTCCTTCATTCTTTTTCCCTACTGTAAGAGCCTGGTGGGGGGAAAAAATTAAAGGCTTCAGTGAAATGGCTATCAGATCACTGTGTGGTTTGGCCCTGCTTGGCTATTTGTCTCTGGGGCGCCAGTCAATTCAATTAAACAAGGTCAAAGCTGTGTTGGCTAAATTTATCATCTCTACTTTTCTAAATTTTTATCTTATTGGAAGAAGTTATGCAGCAGTAGGAAGGGCAATAATTATAATTGGATCTTAATTATGTACAAAAACAGAAACATATACACGTAGAACCTACACACTTCCTTCCCCTCTCTCCGCCCTGCACACACACATATACGGCCTCTCCACCACAACTCCCCGCCCCCCATATACATAGAAAAAAACCTGGAAGAAATCATGCCAAAGTATTTATAGTGGCTATCTCTGAGTAGTGGCATTTTGGGTTAGTTTCTTTGCTTATTTATACTTTTCTGTACGTTTGAACTTTTCCAAAATGGGCCATTCCCATTAGAATCTCCGCAGGAAATGGCCGTCATAGTCAAAGGGAACTGAAGAACATTCAATGAGCGGCTGCATGCAGGGGTTTAGGGTGAAGGTCTCTGTCTAAGTCCTGTCGGGTGAGATGACCCTGCAGTACCACACAACCCCCCAAACCTCCGCTAAATTCTTGTTCATGCTACATGTTTAGTAATCCTGTGCTCTGCTTCGTGTTCCTTTCGTCGCCTTCTCTCTGGGGTCTGGGCAAATGGAACAGCCTCTCTCTGAAAAGTTGCTGGTCATTGTGACAAAAGAAAAAGAAAGCTGTGGTTCTTCATTGACATTCAATGTGTCAGAAAAATTCACACAGTCCTGCCTGAAGAGGAAGACAGGAAGCCTCCTCCTGACGGGTGCCAAGAAGAGAGAACCCCAATGTTCAGCAAACAGCCCTAATAACTACAGGAGACAGTGATGTCCTTAGGGAGCAGCCACAGGAAAGCTGTGAGCACCCTTAGGCCTGTACTTGGGGACCAATGCTGGCAGGGAGGAGGGGAATAATCACACTTTTCTTTCCTCCTACCAACTCATCTTCCCGTGGTGCATGCCTTCAACAGAAGCCAATCAGAACCCAGGGACACATGGAGGCCTAGGCAACATAATCAATATGGCAGCTCCTTGGGCACCAGCCACAGCAGAAAAAAAACCAGAGAATGCATCTGGAAGTACAACTAGTATTATTTATATAATCAGAAAATAGGGTGTTACTTACATAAAAATAAAGCTCAGAGGACTAGAAATCAAGAAGCATCATTCAACATAGTCAGCCGTGACTCTGGCCAACCGTGGGCTCCGCAATAGGAAGGTAGCGCTTTATCAGACACAACCTGCGATTTTGAGAAGTCACAGGCTACCTGGGGGAGAGACATACCCTAACCAACAACCAAAACACAGGGCAATAACTTGGATGAACCTGGGGGGCATATGCTTAGTGAAATAAGTCAGACAGAGAAAGCCAAATACCACACAATGTCACTTATATGTGGAATCTACAAAAAAAGAAAAAGTCAAACTCAGAGACAGAGAGTAAAAAAAGTGGTTCCCAGGGGTTGGGGTTGGGGAAATAGGGAGAGGGTGGTAAAGGGAACAAACTTTTGATTATAAAATGAATAAGGTTTGAGGATCTAATGCATAACATAATTGACTAGTTTCCAATGTTGTATTGCACAATTGAAATTTTCTAAGACAGTAGAATTTAAATGTTCTCCGCAACAACAAACAACACTAAATGTGTTAGGTGGTGGATGTGTTAATTAACTCAATGGGGGGAATTCTTTCACAGTTGTCCACATATTATCAAATCATCATGGGTACACTTGAAATATCTTATAATTTTATTTGTCAGTTATACCTCAATAACGCTGGCAAAAAAACAAACACAGGTTGCTGGGTGGTATGTTAGAAATGTGGACAGATGTGCCGAGAGCTGTCTGACGGCTCACCACTAACGGGTCGTATAGAATGGTCTGGATAACATTTGACTGTTGTTCACGTTCCCCACCTGCAGAGTAAGTCTTATGGATTCTGAGCTTGGAGCCATGAAGCCCCAGGAACAACCCAACCCTTCTACCAAGGAAGCAGGGTCAAGCAAGGGCCCTTGACCTTGCACATGTACTCACATTAGTGTGAGGGTGCACGTCTCCCACATTCTGCTTTATTTCGGTGCATGCTGACTTTGAGGGGCTGTGGGGATCGGGGCCCTGTGCTAGTTTGCATGGCCTGTCCACCTAAATGTGTGAGTGTGCCAGCCTGCACACACTCCTCCTGCTCTCTGCTGCTCCCCCTGCACTCAGCAAACCTGAAATGGACCTTTCTCACACAGTGTAGAACAGGCTGGGTGGCACTGGTTTTACCATATTCACTGAAGATGTGCTTCTGATGAATTATGAATAACCCAACATATCTTAAGCCATAAAGAAATCCAATTTTAGTTTCTACACACAGTTCAAAGTCCGCTTTTCATCTCCACTTTGTTCACGTCTATTGTGCATCTGTCTTAGTAGGTTTTGCACAGAGGAATGAGAAGCGAAATGTTGGAGGTTGGCATCAAGCAGATATTGATTAATATTCTTTGTTGCTTTCTGTAGAGAAAGGCCTCTTTTAGTTTTTCATTTTCATCTTTGTGTGTGTGTGTGTATGTGTATGTGTGTGTACGTGTGTGTGTGTTTAATATCCAGAAGCAATAAACAGTACATCAACCCAGGAGAAGAAACCAATTGCCATCTTTTATTCATTTGCACTGATGGGGTGGATCCAGAGGGCTCCTAAGAATGAAAAAGGAACTCAGTGCCTTTCTAATGGCATGTGGTTCATTGAAGTGGAGAACTGCCCTTATGTTTTAACTGTATCTACTAAACACTCTTCTGCTGTGGGGAATTCTTTGTAGCAGTTAGAATCTGGTTAGAAAAACAGCAGTCATTCATGAATTCCAAATATGAAAGTTTTCTTTTAATAATTATACTTTTTTCATTTTAAGATCATTGTAGATTCATATGTAATACATATAATACCGAGAGATCCATGCATACTTTACCCAGTTTCCTGCCATGACAGCTTACAAAACTGTGGTTCCAATATCTGGACACAGTCCAGAGATCTTACTTAGATCCCCCATTTCATTTATACTCATTTGTGTGTGTATAGGTGTGTGTTTGTGTGTTTTAATCAGCTGTGTGTATCCACTAGCCCAGACCGGATATAGAGCAGTTCCGTCGCAAGGGTCCTTAGGCTGCCCTTTAATGCCCCACCCGACCCCTCCCCCCACACCTGGTAATTACTCCTCTGTTCTCTGTTTCTGTGAATCTTTCATTTCAAGAACGTTATGTACATGGACTCACACAGTATGTAACCTTTGGGGATTGGCTTGTTTTTCACTGAGCATAATTCCCTAAGATTCATCCAAGCTGTTGCCTGTATCAATAGTTTCCTGTTCTTGCTCATTATAGTCCATGGTAGGGATATAATCCACAGTTTATCCAACTAAGTTTCCATTGAAGGGCGTCCGGCTTCTTTTTGACTATTAGGAATGAAGCTGCTATAAACTTATATGTACAGGTTTTTGTGTGAACATAGGTTTTCGTTTCTGTGGGGAAAATGCCCAAATGTACCATGGCTGGATCATACAATCACTGAGTGTTTAGTTTTATAAGAATCTGTCAGGCTCCTTTCCCTTCGATGGCTGTACCAGTTTACATCCCCACCAGAGTGCAGGAGCAGTTTCTCCACCTGCTCACCAGCATTGGGGGTTTTCAGAATTTTTTATTTTAGTCATTGTGATGGGTGTGTCATGGTATCTCACGGTGGTTTGACTTTGCATTTCCCTCGTGGCTCAGGATGTCGAATGTCTTCTCATGTGCTCAGTTGCCATCTGCGTATCGTCTTTGGCGAAACGTCTTTTGCCCACCTTCTAAGTGGGCTATCTGTTGTTTTCACTGTTGAGTTTTGAGAGTTCTTTCTATATGCTACATATATCTACTTATGGTTCAGACTCGTGGTTTGCAAGTATTTCCTTCCAGGCTGCAGCTTGTCTTTTCATCATCTTAACGGGGTTTTTCACCAAGCAAACGTTTATCATTTTGATGAGATGTAATTGAACATTTTTTCCTTTTATGGATCCCATTTTGTATTGTGTGTGTGTCAAATCTAAGAATTCTTACCTTAGCCCCAGGTCCTGAAGATTATCTCTCCTTTTTTTCTGTTTTTAAAGCTTTATGGTTTTGCATTCAACTCCACGATCCACTCTGAGTTAGTTTTTGTCTAAGGTGTGTGGTTTACATTGAAGTTCGTTTCTTTTGCCTGTAGGTGTCCAATTGCAGCTGGACCCTCTGATGAAAAGACTGTCCTTCCTCCATAGAATTGTGTTTGCACCTTTGTCAAAGGTCATTTGGGCAGATTTGCGTAGGCCCATGTCTGTATCTCTATTCCATTCCATTGATCTATGTGTCTGTCCCTCAGGTAATACCACAGTGTCTCGGTGATTCTAGGTATACAGTGAGGTTTAATATTAAGTAGAGTGAGTCCGCCCATTTAATTTTTCTTTTTCAAGATTGTTTTAGCTATTCTATTTAGCCTGTGTTTCTCTATGAATTTAGAATTAGCTTACCCATGTCTTTAAAAAAAATACACCTGCCCATGGTGTTTTTATATGAGGAATTCTAAGCTTATACAACCATTTGGAGGGCTGCGGGTGTGAGGGGCAGCAAAGCCACCTCTGACCATCTTGGTGGCTCTGTTGAAGCAGGGGGCTCTGACGGGCTCCCTGGAAGCCATTAGAAATCTCGAGAACCTCAGGAAAGCTCCCTACTGACTCTCTCAGTTGGCTGCACAGAAATAAGTGACTCTTTAAGTTGACTTGAAGCAGCCTTGACCTCAAGGCTGCTTGTATATTTACCTGCAAGCAGCCCTGGGTGACCATGGCCTCTCGCTCTTCTGCGTTCTTAACAGCTGACTCATGCCCAGGACCAGGACAGAAAGGTGTTCTCCCTGAGATGCGGAGGACACCCTAGAAGCCATGGCAGGGGTCAGCTGTGACAGTTGATAGTTTGAATATATTGTCAGGTTTCTGTGCCGTTGACGAAGAAAATGCTATTGAGGAGAGAAGCGTGCCTTGAACTGTTCTTTGCGTCTTCTCATGGGGCACAGCTGTCAGGCCAGAGCTACGTATCTGGCAGCAGATTCCCAGTACCCAGGGCGTCGGTTCTCCCTCTGTTTATTCATTAATCGACTCAGCGGAAAGGTGTTCAGCCAGCTAAGGATACCATGGGAAAACAGTGGGGTTCCCAGTGAAGTTGCGGGACAGGCCAGTGAGTGGCCATTTCAGTAGCGTTAGAAATGCTGTGGGAAAGGGAGGCTGGGCACAAAGGGGAGGAGAGAGGGAGGACACACCAACCCCATCTTTGTGCAGCAGGGAGGATACTGCAGAAAAATAATGTCTACGCTGAGAACTAAGGTGCGCTGGAGTATACCAGGTGGGGTGGGCATGCGAGAGAACATGCTAGAAGCAAGGAGGAAGCCTGGGGTATGAACGCACCTACAGGCTGAGTGCAGACACCTGGGTGGTTGTCTCAGTTCTTACTTGGTCCTGGGAAACCGTGTGACAAGTCGAGTCTTCCAAGAGAAAGCTGGGAAGTAGGCTGGACCTGACTTCGGTGGTTTCTTTCTGCACTCCAATTCTAGGAACCAAATAGTTTGAGTTTTAAAAACAGCTGGTCAGTTATGTAATATAGCACTTCTCTCTTCCCACCCCCTAGAACCTCCCGGATCTCTTAGAGCTAGAGTGCAGACTGAGATATCTCCTTTGAAGAAAAAACAATATTGTAGCTCACAGTTGTTTTTCCCAAATGCAATATTTCTTTCCCACATATGGCTCTCACACGAAGGACATATCAGTTCCTGTTTGTGACAGGGAGCAAGTTCATCTGGCTCCAGCCTTCACAAGGCCACTCAGAGTACGTCCCAAAGAATAACGACACGACTGTTTAAGTGTCACAGTGGCAGGGCTGAGAGCTAGGCCGTCTTGTCCCTGTGTGACAAGAATGTCCATGGTCCGTGTTGTACAAATTGTGCCAGGTACGATATGTGGGAAGCTCTGTAGGGTGGTTGTAACTCTTCCCTGGAGGCAGACATGTCCTTCCAGAAGTGTTCAGCCTGGGAGACTTCATTTTCATCGTCCTAAGCTGTTCCTTAGTGGTCAAATCAAGGTCATGGTCCCAGCGCGTCCCTCCAACGTCAGAATCTCAGGCTGTTCCTCACTGGTCAAGTCAAGGTCAGCTGGTTGGGGAGCTGCCCTTCACTTGACAACAGAGGAGCTGGTGACTTATGGGAAACTCCTGGTCAGGTGGACAGAGCAGTACACAGCGGGAACTCTCAGGAGAGTGGCTTGAGTTGGAAATGGGATCGTGTGAGGGTCCATATTCGGATGGATGGGTAGCGTAGTTACTTCCCAGACTGAGCTCCTTAATGGAGCAGCTGCTGCAGCAGAATCCTCAGTGCCTAGCAGATGAGGGGAGTTGGGTCGACTGTGTGATTCCCAGCCAAAGAGGATTATGGTCTGTAGTTGGGCTGCCCTAACATGCGAGCAAACTGGGAGGCTTGAAAAACAGAACATTGGGCCGGCCGGATGGCTCAGTTGGTTAAAGCGCGGTACTCCTAACACCAGGCTTGCCGGTCCGATCCCCACATGGGCCACTGTGCGCTGCGCCCTCCACAACTTGATTGAAACAACTACTTGACTTGGAGCTGATGGGTCCTGGAAAATCACACTTAAATAAATAAAAGTTGTTTTTTTTTTTAAAAACAAAACAAAACAAAACCACCAGAACCATCTGACAGTTCTGGAGGCCAGGCATCTGAGATAAACGTGTCCACAGGGCGGGTTCCTGCTGAGGCTGGGAGGGAGCACTGTGCAGGCCACTCTCCGTTTCCTGTGGCTGATGGAAATCCTGAACCTTCCTTAGCTCATAGCTAGTGACATAACTCCTCTTTCCATGTCTGTCTTCACATGGCCCTCCCCTCTAGGCATCTTGTCCCCTTCTTTTATCAGGACACTTGTCATTGGATTTAGGTCTCACCTTAATCCAGGATGATCTCATCTCCAGATCCTTAATTATATATGCCAAGACCAAAGAAGGTCATGCTCACTGGTTCTAGATGGACATATCTTTTGGGGGCCACCATTTAACCAACTACAACTCCCAACGTGCACAGGCTTGGTTGGCCATCTGACCTGCTGTGGCCGATGTAATGTGAGCAGGAAGGATGTATGCCTCTTTTTCAAAAAATTATTTTCTTCGGTTACAGTTGACATTCAATATTATTTTATATTAGCTTCAGTTGTATAGCATAGTGGTTGGACATTTATATAATTTATGCAGTGATCCCCCTGATAAGTCTAGTACCCACCTGACACTATACATAGTTGTTGCAACATTATTGACTATATTCTCTATGCCAGGGGTGTCCAAATTTTTTTCAACGTTTTTCACCAAGGGCTTATATGCGGTAAAATACACAAACAGCTGGGCCACTCACTTGAGGTGAAGTACGTATTGCCTCACCTGGTTTATTTAAGTAAACAAAATATATTTTTGGAATTTGCTACAGGCCAATTAACAATGGCCAATTAACAATGGATCATGGGCCGCAGTGGCCCCGCGGGCAGCAGTTTAAACACCCCAGCTCTATGCTGTACTTTACATCCCCGTGACTATTTCGTAACTACTGATTTGTATTTCTTAATCCCTTTACCTTTTTCACCCAGCCCTCCAATGCTCTCGCAACCGTCAGTTTGTTCTCTGTATCTATGAGTCTGTTTCGTTTTGCTTGTTCATTTATTTTGTTCTTTAGATTCTGCATATAAGTGAGATGATATGATATTTGTCTTTCTCTGTCTGACTTATTTCACTCAGCATAATGCCTTCTGGGTCCATCCATGTTGTTGAAAAGAGTAAGATTGCATTATTTTTAATGGCTGAGGCTGTATGCCTCTGGAGTAGAAGCTTTAGACACCATTGCATGAGGCCGCCATGCTCTTTTCTCACTAGCAGGAGAATGGTTTTTTCCAGTGGGGAATTACTCCACTGAATGAAGAAGACATATGTATGGAGTGAGGCACATATCCTCACAGCCAATAAGTAATCGAAGAAATCTTCCTATGTGGTGTGTTTATCACAACATATCCTAGCAAAAACTAGCTCAAATATGCACATTAATTTATGAGGTATATTTTGGTCAGTCACACAGCTTCTTGTTAAGTCCCAAGGCATCATTTTGGGTTCCACATTTTCTAAGTCTTTTTTCCTTCTATTGTCTACCCTTGGTGTTCTTCCATTTTTGATTGAGATATGATTCTTCCAACTTCCCTCTTACTGGTTCTGAATTCCAGTAAAGAAAAACCTGTAAGCTCCCCTGATGGCAGAGGAGCAAAACAGCCAGAAAAAGTGAGGGAGAAAGGAAAATTCTGGAAAGCCAAAAAGTCAGGAATGGTCGTGGCCTCTTCTCTGCAGCTTCTGACTCCTTCAGAGATTGTCCCTTGTGGCCCCTCACCTCTCCGAGGAGGCCTTTCATTTTCTTACTATCCATTAGTTAAGCAGTGCTTTCCCATTCCTACTACATGACTGGGGCTAGTCTTGACTTTGTCGCATTGCCCACAACTGTTCCATGTCCCATACCGACCCCTCTCTGTTTCCTGCATCCCCACTGCCGTGGCTGAAGCCACCAGCATCTCGTACCTGACCTAATTCCAGAGCCTCCTGACACATCTTTTTGACTCAACTCTCACTCCCAGGCACCTACTAGGCACAAGTAAAAGCTTTTCTGAATTAATGTGTGGGTCAGGCTTTGGGCTAGGCCCCACAGCACTTGTGTTCTTGTGAAGGATATAAATTCACGCATTTACCCCAAACACGTAGATGAATGTTGGATTACAGAGAACAAATGAGGGTCTGAGATGGAAAGTGGGAAGCTGCATCAGCTAGGAGTTTGGGACCTCTCCAAGGAGATAATATTTCAGTAGAGCTGAGAATGCAGAGAAAGGGGTGGGGCCTGACCCAGCAACATGGCAGGAGGCTAGGGACTGAGTGGGGTGGGTTGGCCACTGAGAACGTTCTCTCTCTCTGGTGACCTGGAAGATGGATCACTAACAAAAGACTTTTTGCTACGTGGTATCCAGTGGCTTCCTTCCACATGATCCCTCTCTATGTTGTTCTCCACGGAGCGGCATCTTTGTATTTTTGGGTCACTGCTGAGAACATTTGCATTTTGGTTGCCCACCGGGATTTCTGACCTACAAAACTGTGTGCTAATATATGTGTGTGTTTTTAATCTCTAAGTTTGTGGTGCTTTGTTATACCACACAGATAAACACTAATTCACTCAGATACACTATGAAACCCAAATGTCTCCATTTTACAAAAGGTGAAACTGAGGCCCAGCCTGGTTGGTCATGTTGTCCAAGATCTGCCTGTGTGGGGCAGGGTAAAGAACTAAAATCTGCTAAGCTCCCCGGCCATTGCCCTGCAGTGCTACGCAGCCACGTGTATTTGAATAAAAGAGGCCTGTGGTACATATTTAGTCAGCGATTCGATTCACTTACTTATTTAAAGGTGCGGAAATTGTTCAAAATAATAGCAAAAGGAGCATGCAATGCTCCTTTGTTGGCTCTTAACGGACAACTCAAGATCAAGCTTGTGTGTTAGCTAATTATGTGACAGGTAAGGCCGTGGCTCACGGGTCCAGTGTCTCTGGTTTTCACTGCAGTTGCAAAGGTGACAGGCCATGGCGTACTGATTCTATGACAAGGGTTTGGACTAATGTGCAGTATAGTAATGGAGCCTAGTAAATTGTGAGGAAATGGCAAATGCTAAATGCTGGTCACATGTTAGCTATTAATATAATTGTGTTCCTCAAGCTGCCTTCCTTAAATTACTTGCGTGGTGATTTCAGATGGAATTGGAGTCACAGCCCGGGAATAATTCATCGCCAGGTCTCAACCTGCGTTTGAGTCAATAGCGCACGACTCACATTGAGCTTGTTGCTTTATTGTTGAAATTTCATAATCTATGAGGCGTTCTTGGTCATGAACTAGCTCGTTATTAAAATATAGTCTTACGTTCGCGTGTGATTATTATTTTAATTCAGTGCTCCGTTGACTTACATGACGAGGCCCAAACTCTTTCAGGCTCTCCTCTCTGTTCTTTTACAGTAACGTTAATTCATACCAAGATGATAAAAAGTTTGATTTATTTTACAACAGATCAGTAATTGTGCTCTACAAATAAGTTCGTAATGATAATCAACAGCATTTTCAACATAATTTAATTTGTCTTCTCCCGAGAGGTAGTTAAATGCAGTAATAATAACACTAGTGTTATGGACTCCGCAGCAGTTAATCATGGTCTGAATATGCAGACAGCCCCAATATTGTATTGACAGAAATTAAATTAACCATCAGCCTGGGCAATCAGTGGCTATACAGCTATTAAAAGCAATAAAGGCAACAAACCCCAACCGTTGCCAATTACATTTTGACATCTACAAGGGAGGGGACAGATGCTTTAGGTTTGAGATTTTTATTTCAATGAAAATAAGACAAGAGAGTCACACCTTGAGTGTACTAAAGACCTCTTCCCCAGGTTTGCGGAGCACAGGATGCATTCTCACAGGTGGCCTCCACCAAGGGTTTTCTTTGTGTTCAAAGGTAAAATAAAGTGGCCAGGATTCACCGTATGTTAAATTTTAGACCTCTTTTAATCCATTTCAGTGCCCCTACCGCAATTCCCTACTTTTTTTCGTCCTAACGCTGTGACCTCTGATACAGGGACATGGTGAGGAATCAATGTTAAGAGGGTAGGGTGGACAGTGAGGAAAAGGAAAAATAAATGTAATGTTTTTGAACTTATATTCTCATTTAATAGGCTCAATGATGCTATAATAAGACAGCATTTTATCATAGTCTGGGGGAAATTCTCTGCTAGCCTAATTCAGTGCCCTACCAGATACAAGCATCTCCCTCTCTTCTTTCTTTCCTTTCTCCCTTCTTCCTTCTTCCCTCCTTTCCTTCTTTTCTCCCTTCTTCCCTCCCTTCCTTTTTTCCTTCCTTCCCTACTTCCTATAGTGTCTAGCATGCCGCCCTCCGTCTTGGTGGGATATTTCAATCACCCTCAGTTCGAGCTTAGAGGTTGTCCATATGGGATTATCCTGGGCAAACCACAGGCTCCAGATGAAAGGTCAATGGGCGCCATATGGGCTGTGGTGATGGCAGGAGGCTGTTGCTGGACATCAGTGCAGGGGTGGCCGATGAGGCTCCTGGTCACTGATTTTGGGCAGAGGACTCTCGGTTGAACACTGGACCACATGTGGACCTGGACGTGGCTCTCATGCAGCTCTCTGATACTGGGAACAGATGATATCTCAAGTTGAGCCTGAATGGCGTCTGGAGGCCAAGTCGATCTGTCTATATTGTTTCCCCAAGTCTTCTATTCCAGGACCCATGAACCTCTCCTTCCCTGTGACCTCTGCCTCTCCCTCTTGTCTAGCCCAGAGACTATTTGAAGTTGAAAAAGTTTCTTGCCTTTGTGGTAGACAAAACATTAACTCCTCCCCACCCCCAAAGATGGCCACATCCTAATACCCAGAAACTAGATATGTATCTTATGTGGCAAAAGGGATTGTTCAGTTGAAGATCTTGAGATGGGTCCTGGGTGGGTCATCATGAGGGTCTTTTATAAGGGAGAGGGAGGAGGAGCAATGAGAAGAAGGGGCTGTAATGATGGAAGCAGAGGGACAGAAGGAGATGCTGGTCAGAGTCATGGGGAGATTTGAAGTTGTTACCTTGGAAGATGGAGGAAGGGGCCGAGAGCGAGGAATGCAGGTGGCCTCTAGAAGCTGAAACAGTCAAGGAGATGGAGTCTGTCCTAGATCCTCCAGAGGGATCATGACTCTGCTGAAACCTTGATTTCATCCCACTGCCACCTGTGTCAGACTTCTGACCTCTATACTGTAGGATAATACATTTCTGTTGTTTGAAGTTTGAAGGTGCGTACTTCGTTATTGGAGCAATAGGAATAAGTACAGCTCTTCATCTATTTTTAGTCCTATTGTTCATGAAATATATTGCATTGACTGAATCCTTCATGCCTTCGACTTTGGGTTTTTCAACCCAAACCTCAGGTGCTTGCAAATCTAAAATGTTGGCTTTTGAAACAGACTGGCGATTTCTCTGCTTTTCTGCCTTGTTATCCTTCTCCTGGGCTAATGAAGACCCTGGTGGGATGGCAGCAAGGACAGAGAACTGGAAAAGAAAACTCAGTTATCTGCAGAATGCCCTTCTTTCGTGAGGTCATGTGGTAGCTCTGGGTGAATGACTGCAGTTCTCTGCTCCTGAAGGCACTGGGTCTCGGCCTGCCCTGCGGGCCACTCACGGAGGGTTTTGTCCTTTCCTGGGGTGCAGAGAGATCGTTTGGTTTGGCCACAGGCAGGGTGAGCACCTCAGCCCAGTTTGTCTGTGTCTTCTCTTGTTTTAGCACTGAAGGTGTGTGTCCCCCAGACTCCCTCAGTCCTGGGCGAGCTGGAACAGTTGGTCACCTTAACCACAAATCATAAACATCCCAGTGGAGAGGCTGCCAGAGGCAGCAGGCCCTCCAGTTACTGGGCATGATGATTTGCAAACTGTGTTCCAAAGAACCTTAGCATGTCTGGGCTCCCCGCCCCGCGGGGGCCCCAGGGAGGTGGGGGTAGGTGGACGGCTTTGAGCTCAGTACTCTCGCTTGAAGCAGAGTGACTTGCTTTATTGGGCTGCATTTTGAACAATATTTTTTGGCTAATAGCAAAGGAAAAAAAAAAGCTAAAATGAGTTTGAAGAACACTGATGTAGCCTTGTTTCCCCCAAAATAAGACCTAGCCGGACCATCAGCTCTAATGTGTCTTTTGGAGCAAAAATTAATATAAGACCCGGTCTTATTTTACTATAATGTAAGGCCGGGTCTTATATAACATAATATAAGACTGGGTCTTATATTAATTTTTGCTCCTAAAGATGCTTTAGAGCTGATGGTCCAGCTAGATCTTATAACATGAAACCGTTATACAGATGAGGGAACTGAGGCTTAGAGAGGGGCAGACTCTGGAAGCACCAGGGCCACAGCCCCAGTATCCTCACTTCACATCCGTGCTCCTTTTAGCTCGTGTCATTGTCCACGTGGGTACAGTCCCTCTGTCCCCCTGCTCAAGCCCTCTGTCCCTATGATGCTTTAGCTGGCAATTCTGTTCTCAGCCAATGCTCCATAACACACAGGGGACCAGGACCAAAGGGCTGGCCCCTGGAGCCTGCAGGAAGTGGAATGGTTACTGCTCTCTCTCTCTGTCTGTCTCTGTCTCTCCCCCCCACCCACCCCCCCGCCTTCTCTTATGTTTCAGGTGCACAAAACAATGTAATAGTTAGACATTTACACCCCTCACAAAGTGATAACCCCCCAATCTATGACCCCTCAGACATCGTATACAGCTGTTACAATTCCACTGACTCTATTCCCTATGCTGTGCTCCACATCCTGTGACTATATATATATATATATATATATATATATATATATATATATATGTATTAAATTATAGTTGACATTCATTGTTATTCAGCTTCAGCTTCAGGTGTACAGTGCAGTGGTCAGGCACCTACACCGTCCATGAAGTGGTCTCCCTAATAAGACAAGTGTCCATCAAATACCCTACCAAATTTTTACATTATTGATTATATTCCCCAAACTGTCTTTCTTATCCCCGTGGCAATCTTATCGTTACTGATTGTGCTTTTTAATTCCCTCACCTTCTCTCTCATCCCCAACCCCCTTCCATCTAGCAACCCTCAGTTTTTTCTCTATATCTCTGAGACTTTCTGATTAGTTTGTTCATTTATTCTATTTTTTAGATTCCACGTATAAGTGAGATCATGTGGTATTTGTCTTTCTCCGTCTGACTTATTTCACTTACAAGCATAATGTTCTCTAGGTCCATCCGTATCGTTACAAATGGTAAGATTTCATTCTTCTTTACTCCAATCGAGTAATACTCCATTGTGTAAATGTACCACAGTTTCTTAATCCAGTCGTCTCTTTTTATCAGGTGAAGAAACTCAAGATTCTCTCCTCTCAGATAATACCATTTAGAAGCTCCATTGTAAAATTAGTGGTCTTCTGGGCGTGTTAAACCTATTTCATTCATAGCTTTGCCACCTGTTAGGATCATGGAAGCTGAGGCTGACAGAAAAGGAAAAAGGAAGTATCTTTTGGGAAGGTTTCATCTGAATATTTTTCAAAACTGCATTCTGCAATGCACTCAAGGTACAGTGGTGACAGATATGGTCCTTGCCCTCAAGGAGATTATAGTCTAAAGGAGGGGCCGTGCCAGGAAACAAGCAAGGATAACAGGATATTTACATTCTAAACTGCGGAGCTCAAAGGTGATTTCCAAGTTCAGAGGAAGCTCATCAGACTTGGGGGAGGTCATGTAAGGTTTCTCAAAGGAAGTTGAGACTAAAGACTTGGAAAAATAAACCAGGCCAAGTGGGTTCTCATTCACTTGTTGCACAACTGGCCCCGGAGAGGGAGACAATTTAATACAAGAGAGCCAGCCCCCTTTAACAGAAAAACAACTGGAGCCTGGCGAATTTCAAGGACTTTCTCCAAGTCACAGAGCGCTCTATTGGTGGATCCTGATTTGAACACAGATCTTCCCATTCCAAATCCAATAGTCTTTCCACTTCCAGAGAAGTGGGACTAGATTAGACACTAGCTCTTCAAGAGGGTGCTGGACGGGCAGGAAGGAAGATGGCGGCATTGGGCTGCTTTAGGACCAAGAAGACAGACCTTGACTGGCAGTGACTTTATGCTTTAAAGTGGCTCTCCCTGATGTGAGGATGTGCCCAGGGCCCTGCAGAGGAAACTCACACATCTTTTCTGGCCCAAATCAAGGTTATTCGGAGGGTCCTACCAGTAGTAGAGACGGCGTCGCTGACATTATCTGCATTTTGCTACTGGGCGTCTATCAGAATGAGCCCAGTGCTGAGTCTCTCTGAACGAATCCCCATTTTATGTTGTTTGTTATGTATAGTTATGTGACTACAGACATTGAAAGCACATTATGATTTGGTCCGAGTTTCTTCAGAATTCATTTAAAAAAAAAATGGTTATGACTTCAATTCTAGGCATTCCTTTTCGATAGGTGAAAGTCCTGTTTGAAAAATGACCTTAGCATGGACATTTTATTTAGAAAGGGAATTCGATTGATGTATGACTTCTGGATTTTCGAGCATTAAAAAAACACACCCAGCAGAAGCTGTACAGCTTAGAGTAGGTATAGGACTGGAAATTTCACCTGTGAATCAGCTTGGCGTTCTGAGTCAAAGAACATAAGCTCTGTCTTCCTTTTGCAAAGCCATGTGCATCTGACATTAAATCATTTCAGCTTCCTATGATTTATGAAAGAACAATCAACTGAAACCTTAAAGAAAATAAAAATGTTAGTGACGTTTATATAGTTATCAGTCAAACTCAGTTTGATCTTCAATCCAAGGGATTACATGGTTTCATATATTAGAGGAACATGACAATAATAGTGCAAGGACTTGTCAGGAATAAAACACATTTTCAGATGGTGTAGGGGACCCTTGGCATATCAATAGGACATAATGTGAGTGGCCAGCATTGGGGAGGCAGCTGTATACGGTCCCTTAGCTTACACTGGTGAAGGTGCCGAAGTAATGCCATGAAGTGATTCAGAAGGACATTTTCTAGATTATAGAGACCCTAAGGCTCAGGAGCATAACTTTTTCTTTTGGCAGATAGAGCAAATGAAACTCACAGTGGGCGGGTGACATGTGTAGGGCTGCACGGATGATTCCGGAAAACGATGTCAAGGACAGTCCGTCAGACAGCTTGTTGTGGCACATTTTGGAAGACCTTCTAGACGCGAATCAAATTCTCTCAATGTGTTTTTCTAGTCAACATTGAGGACCTACAATGTGCCTAAGTGTGTTAGGCTCAGATGTGCAGAGAAATCAACATGGCAACAGCTGATGTCAGGGAGGCAGAATCTGCTTTGCTTAAGTTGCGTATATAATTGCAAAACAGAAAACAGTGCATTATATGTTTGCTTGGGGGTGGGTTTCAATGGAAGGAGAGACAGTCCCATATATGTGGAGATAATGGGGTGTGGGAAATACAAAGTCAGTGCATGCATGTAAACTTGTTTTGAGATGAGCCTGAAGGCCAGTGAAAATTTTGAAAGGAAGTGCAGCAGCCGATATGCCAGACGGATGAAAGCACAAAGTTGTCAGATTAGAGAGGTGAGTTGAGGAAGAACCCCCTGTGCTGCTGGGGAAAGTGGAGGAGAAGTGGAAGCAGCTGGGTAGTGAGGGACTTGATTCTGGCGGTCCTCAATGCCATGGCGAAGGGTCTGGATTCATGGATTAGAGCAGAGGATGGTAGGCTGTGGCCCAAATCTGGCCCGCCGCCTGTTTTTATAAATAGTTTCATTGGAAGACAGTCACTCCTATTTACATATCGTCTGTGGCTGCATTCGTGATACAACAGGGTTAAGTAGTTGTGATAGAGACTGAGCCCGGAAAAGCCTAGAATATTTGCTGTCTGGCCTTTTAAGAAAACGTTGTCCTCTGGGAAGCCAGGTGAAGTTCTTGAGTGGAAAGAAGAACCGGGGGTGATTTAAAACGCACACTGGAGGGGGAGCGCTCACGGAACCATTTTCCCATGACTCTCTTCCCCTTTCTTCTTCTCCTCTTCAGCATGACTGGTGTGTTGTGTGCTGGGAAATGTTTATCTGTTCGCTCTTTGCTGGGGGAACTCCACATGTGATGTATAGAGTTTGCCACTTTCTGGGGTATAAATTCTCCCACCACAGCTGATCTTAAACTACGAGGGTGATGTCACTGAACACACGTCAGGAAGAGACGTGCACAGGCCGCCTGGTGCCCACTGAAGGGAGGTTCCGTAATTCTGCCAGCAATCCTGGAAAGCCTCCCAGAAAGACTGAGGCCACGCAAAGCTTTTCTCTGTTTCAGTCTCTGGCGTAAGCACTCGCTCTGGTCTTGTCTGACCTCCTGTTGGCAGCAACGGGAGGTGACCCAAACAAAAGTAACAAACGAGGGACTCATTGGAAGCGTATGGGAGAGTTCACACGGATGAAGGAAAGTTTGAATGACCATTTTTCTAGAAGGATCAGAAATGGGATCACACTGCAGATTTAGCTAGCAGTACCCCATAGACTGTCTCTTTGTGGGGCTTGATTTGGGCAGCCCCTTGGTGAAAGGAAATGCCAGCCTGACCCCTATTTGGGGCTTAAATTAAACCTTGTATCCTACATCTGTTACAAAATGCCCTAGTGTGTGCCAAGCACTGAGATTCAAATACAAGTAAAAAACACTCTCTCAAGACCTTGAAATTTGAGGTGGGGAGACAGGAGCAGATATTTTGGCAACTGCAATGTGCTTGGTAGGTAGCGCTGTATGGACACTGTATGGTGCCGCCATCCCAGTGTTGTGGGACCTGCCGTTGTCTCAGAAATGCCTTCCGAGAGCTGTATTTTTATTGAGGCTTCTACTGAAGGATTATATAAAACATGAACCACAAATTACATTTCTGCATCTTCTGTGAAGCTCTTGTTGAAGAAAGAATTCACTGAATGGCCTACTGCATAAAAAGTCCCCCAACCAATTACCCGAAGACTTTAGAGCTGGAAACATCTTTCTCTCTCTTGTTGAATGCTGTGCTGAAACTTTTGTCAGACTGTGAGACTTTTGTGACTAATCCGGTTTCCCTTTTTGCCTTGATTGCTAGGAAACTCCCACTCAATTAAAGTCAGTGCATCATCGCAGTAACCATACCTGCCCTAGATTTTTAGTGCAATTCTCTGTCCTATGTTACTGGCTTCTGTTCTGGTTCTCTTGCATATCTGTGTCTTTTAAGACAAACTGGTTGAAATTCTTTCCAGACACAATCAAATGATACATAATAATTACAGGAATTAAATTGAGAATTTAGTTGTCATGGCATCATTTTGTGAGACTCGATTTGAGATCCAATATGGTTCTTCTATTTTTGGAGCTGAGTTTTCTTCATTGATGAGCAGTCTTAAGTGAACAACTTATAAAAGTGTACACACATGCTCATGTCCACATCATTGCTGCCCCTCCCCCCTGCAATTTACCTCGTTATTCTCTGATTTGCTTGCTCCGACCTGCTGCTTCCAGCTCCCTCCTCCCATCTGTGTCCCTCAGCGCCCAATGCTCGCCTCAGGCTCCACTTGCCTGAGCTTCGGGGAAGCTGCCGTTGTGGCTCTCGGGAGTCTGTCCAGGATACTGTAGTGGTGTCCCCTGCTCCATTCCTGTAGCTGGCAGCGGTTCCTGTGGCTCCCCATCCAGGCCTCACACAGAACACATGGGCTGGCCTGTTCCCACCTGTTTTCCCCTCAAAGCTCAACCAGGAACATCCTAAGAAACGTTTGCATATTTAGGAACCTGTGTTTGATGGACAAGGCCTGACCTAACTGAACGTCCAGCATACACTCCACCTTCAGGGCCAGTGGGGAGCTGAGCTAACCAGATAACTCAGTTCAAGAAGGCAGGAGAAGTCTCACAGCGGGTAGACTGGTTGTTTGGGTGGCTTCTCAGGTGCCTAAACGAGGCGCCATCTGAAGCCATCACAAATGAACTGAGATGTGGAGATATGTGAACTGCTGTTTTTCTGTCTCCCTTCCTCCTCAGCCACATTTTAATACTTCCTCCTTCAAGGTCGCTGTCTCATCTTTCTTTTACAAGGTATTTCCCAATGAAGGATGAAGAAGGGCTGATGCATGACATAGAAAATTATGTTTCTGGTGCCTGGACTGGCTGTAGATTTCCTTCCTGCCATACTGGTGCCCTCCTCCTACCTGCAGGGTGATTTGTTAGATGAGGGTCCTCTTCTGGGTGAAGGGGAAATAGTAGAAAGCACTGTCATAAAATTGCAGGTCACCATGGCTTTTCTGGTTATCTTGCCTGGCAATGAAAAACTGGATTATTATCTCGAAATGGCATGTCCCCCCTGGGCTCTAAAATATTAAACATATATGTGCACATGTACAAAGACATCAATAAAAGGCATCCGTTGTTTGCGTAAGCCAGACACTGCCAATATATAATCAACCAGGAGACTTTTCTCAGGTGATTATTTCCTTCCTTGCAAACATAGCCCATATATTACTGCATTGACAGCAGAATTCCCACTACAAGCACTTCTATTTTCTGTAACAGTTATCCAAAGAAGTTTCTGCTTTGCTGAATGGCGGATTTGCGTGCGCGGACAGAAGGCCACAGCTGATCCTCTGTTATGACATCCTTCTTCCCTGATGAGGAAAGACAGGATATTTTTCTGTCACTGGTGGGTTTTCCTCCCCTCTTCCTCCAAGAAGATACATGTCATAACACAGCTCAGCAGCCAGGTAATTTCTCCTTCTCTATGCAGAAAATGCGAACATTGCCAATTGTTGACAAGAAGTTGGTACAAAGAGGGCAGAAGTGTCCACTTGCCACCTGCCTGTTGGAAACGGAGGGCAGGGAGAACCGCCTGGCATGCTCACACAGCGAGCAGCCTTGGTTCACTTGGATGGTTTCCTCATTCCCACACGTCACAGCTGTCCCGAGCTAGCCCGTACTCCTTAAATCTTCTCCCAAACTCTTCCCCTCTAACAACGCTTGCACCTCTGATCTATCGCTGACCCCCCCACCTGCCTTCTCCTTCGTCATCTGTTTTTTCTTTTTCCTCCCTCCACATCTTCTCCTCCTTGTCTCTGAGAAAGGGGATTGTTTCTCCTTTTCATGCCAAGCCTTGCCCCTCTGTTCCTGATCCAGTCTTCATTCTTCTTTAGCAACTTGCTTCCTTCGGTTAAGCCCTTTCCCTCCAGCATGTGTAACTTCAGTGCATTCTAGCTGGCAATTCCAATGAGTCATGACTAAGTCACTCCCCCCCTTCTCAATAATCAATCCATACTCACTCGCTTTCTTACTCATCGTCTTCCTTTACCGCCCAGTTCCTATGTCACTTGACGTCCTCCTTCACATGCTCTTTCCTTGGCTTTTGGATGTCACGTTCTCCTGTTTCGGAGGGCATGTGCTTTGCATATTTTGCTGGCTCGTCTTTCTCTGTCTGCCCTGTAAGTCTGGGATTTGTATCCGCTGAGGCTACATTCAGTTGTAAGTAACAGAATATCCAAGGAACAGCGACTTAAGCAAGGAAGAATAAGAGAGGTCTGAAGGTGAGCAGAGGCTGCCATAGCTTTGCTGATCAGTGATGTCATCCTAGACACTTAGTGGGCTGACTTTCATCCTCACGCTTGACATACCACTGCCACCCAAGGCTGCATGTCCTCACACCACCATCCAAGGCAGGAGGGGAGTACAGGTGCAGAAACCACGCTGGTTTTCATCTTTCCCAGCAGCCCCAGCAGAATTTCCCTTGGGTCTCACTGGGTAGAACTGTGCATATTACAGTCCCATCTACTCACCTTCAGATGTGTGTAGCAAATGGAAATGGGATTGTCATAATTTCCATGATTGAACTGAGGGTTCGTGATTGAACCTCTGTCATGATGAACTAATCAAGATTATCCCGTGCGGCTGGGAGAAGCCAGTACCTCCTGAGAGATCAAGGAGCCCCTATTTGTAGTGGGTTGAATTGTGTCCCTCAAAAAGGTATGTCCAAGTTCTAACCTCCCATACCTGTGGATACCTTAGCAGATGTAATTAAGTTAAGGATCTCAAGGTAACATCATCTTGGATTTTGGGGGAGTCCTCAATCCAGTGACTGGTGTCTTTACAAGAAAAAAAAGACACTGAGATTTGAGACACAGAGAGATACAGAGAGACATAGGAGTAAACCAGTCGCTAACAGAAGCAGAGAAGAGAGTGACACAGCTGCAAGCCAAGGATTTCCAGGAGCCCCCAAGAGCTGGAAAAGGAAGGTGGGGTTCTCCTCGAGAACCTCTGGAGGGAACACTGCCCTGCTGGCACCTTGCTTTTGGACATTGGGCTCCAGAATGGGTAAAATAAATTCCTGGTTTTGTGTGTGTATACACACACACACACACACACACATATACAAATATATACATATATATTTAAGTCACAATGTTTATAGTATGGCAGCCTTAGAAACTAATATACCGTTTTACTAACCAATATACCATTTTACTAACTAAGCCCCAAATTGGAGTTCTGTGAGCGGGGAAGGTGAGATAGTTGTGGCTGGTGGACTAACGATGAATAGTGTCTATTCTAGCTTTGGCTGTTTTCTTTTCACAATGATGAGTCTCACCCACTTCTATGACTTCAGCTTTCACCTTAAACCTCAAATCTCTGTCTCTACCATCCGTTTCTTACCTAACCTCTACACCCACCTTTCACTTGTAACTGACTCCTAGAGCCCCCTCTAAAATGTCTCGCAGGCAAACTCAGCCTGTCAAACCAAACCAACCTGCCTCCCTGAGACCAGGTCCGTTTCTATTTCATCCGCTCTATTGCCTAAGCACTTGGCAGTGTTTCAGACTCCGCGTTACCTGGTGGAAGCACCAAGAATTTATCTAAGTTGGCCTCCGAACCTTATCTTGTAACCATCTTTACCTAGTAAGGACAGTTTGGAAGGGACGCATGTGTCACAGGACTTCAGGACACCTCTTGTTGGTGCTTTGAGACTCTTTCATGACTGATATCTAGCCTGACACCAAACCTTTCCCAGTTCTGCTTTCGGAATCTCTCCAGGATTGCTCCTCCTCCCAATCCATGCTAACAAGAGTGAGGGTTAGGCATGTGGGTTTGATGCCTGCCATATTTAAAGAGTCAGCCATCGAACACTAAGACGCCATCATGATAGTGTCTTACATACAGTGTTTTAGCAACAATCAACTGTCACACTTGGTGTGTTAAATATGGTTCACGATTCGAATTTGAAACAAAAGCTTCTCCCCTTCTCTTTTTTTTTTTTTTAGCTTAGTTGTCCATTTAATTAAAAAGTAGGCTAAGTGTCCAAGGCAGGTTGCTGAAACAATTAACAGCCCATTACCATTTGCAGCCACTTTTCAGAGTGATTCTGGATTTCTCTACTACTATGTAGAGCTGGGGCAGGTGTGAGATGATGAAGTCACAATCCTTATATTTGCATTTTTGTCTGTCAGAATAACCCCATTGTTTACAAGTGTTGGCTTTCTGTTATATATACCATAAATATTAACTGATGACAATTCAAATTCATCAGTTAGGTAATTCTGGTCAGGTCTAAGAGTTCACGGGAAGAACGTCAATTGGCTATTTCAAAAGGATAACAACATTGGCATGCGAGAAGAAGTCTGTGAAACCTTCCAAGTCTCATTTCCCTGTACTTTTTCTTATCCCCAGAGCTCGGCTTATGTGGATAGTATTGCTTTGTCCCTTCAGATGTGTGTGTGCCCTGTTCCATGCCTTTGTCCTAGCTGTTCCACGTGGCCTGGACAGCCCCATCCCTCCTCATCCCTCTTTAGACCTCAGACCTCAAAGCTTCTGTCCATCTCCAGCACTGCTTTGTCACTCTGTTACAACTTATCTATGTATTGCTTCTACCTGTTAAGCTCACCTTAAGGTAAAGGCCACACTAGTTTATTCACATTGATCATTTATTTCTCCATTCATCATTCACAAATATGGATGGATCCTTTCCCGTGACCAAGTAATGATAATAAGACGTGGGAGCTCACAGTTTTGTGGGAGATACAGCTGTATTTAAGCTATTATGACACTGTGCTAAAATTATTGTAGTAGTTGGCTCTGAGAGTGTGGGAAACGGAGCCATTGGGGAGAGGCAGAGGGGTGGAGAGGGAGAAGACCTCACTGTGCCTCGGGGCTGAGAGAAGATTCCTGGATAGAATGATCCAAAGGAGATTTGAAGGACAAGAAAGAGTTAGCTGGTGAAAAGCCACAAGTGATTTCTCTCTACATTCCCTAGCATCTATCACATGCTTGGTAGATACTGGGAAATCAATAAATGCTTATTAAATAGATGGATGGGTGGATGGGTGAGTGAATAGATGGATGGATGGATGAATTGATAAATGAGTAGATGGATAGATGGATGGATAAACTAAATGAATGAATGGACAGATGAATGGATGAATACATAAATAGATGGGAGAATGGATAAATGGAAGGATGGGTGGATATTATCGATGATGGATGGATGACTAGTCTTGACAATTTCCAGGGGAGGACATTGCCATTTGAAAAATATTTTTTCCGGCTGTTACAGTATACTTGTCCTTGCTATTCTAGGCATTGAATACTGTTCATATTCATTTGGACAATGTTTTAATAAAGGAAGAGAAAGGTTCTGTCTCTCCCATAGGCATATGTTGAGGCCTGAGCCCTGGGCTGTTGCTGAGATCCTCCAACTCTAAGCAGAATTGCGATAGCAGAGTGACAAACACCAGGGGTACAGGTAGTCATCGGGGAGAGGGGCAGGCGGGGGATCTGACTCCTGCAGCCAGACCTGCTCCCCGATATAGCCTGTCACGGCACCACTGGTCAGAGGTCTTCCCGCCATTGGCACTGTGCTGTCATTTTGTTCAGCATTTGTCGCCCTTGTTTCTGTTAAGCTCCAGGAGAGTGGGGACCATGTCCCCTTTGTTCACCATTTTGTTCCCTGCATTAATCCCAGCGTCTGACAGATGGTAGGTTTTCAAGAAATAAACAATGATTGATTGATTGAATAAACAAAATCCACGGGAAGCTTCTCCGAAAAGATGTGCAGTCTTCTACAGATGAAGAGGTTTTTCAGGTTGACAAGGTCACAGAGGACTTTCCCAGTGGAAGGAGAAGCAGGTTTGAAGGCTCAGGGGAGCATATGTGTGCACGCAGGGAGGTGCACACTGTTCCATTGGCCAGGGGTTCAGGGGGATGAGAAGGGGTGGTGGGGGCCAGCCGACAGGCAGGCAGGCAGGCATGCAGGCAGGGACCGATGGCCGATGGCCGAGGACCACCTGGGAGGAGGGTACTTGCCTTTGGGAACAGGATTTTAGGGAAGGTGAGTGGACACTAGAGTAATGGGGGGGTGGTCACTGCATAAATTATATAAATGTCTAACCACTGCGTTGTACAAATTAATGTAAAGTAATAATGAATGTCAACTGTAACTGAAAACAAAAAAAAATAATTAAAAAGAAAAAGAGAATGAAAGTCTCAGCTGGGCCTTTCCCATCGGTCCTTCTGGGCAGACTGGAGAAAAGATGGGGCGGGATTCCCAGGTGATCCCAGAGGGGCAAACCCTCCCTCCCAGGAAAAGAGCTTGTCCCTTACTGTAACACCTGGGACAAAGTCCTAAGCCCATCCAGGCCTCAGCTGTGCCATCTGCAAGGTGACAGTTTGGACTAGACACCCCTGAGGTCCCTCGGCTTCCACATGCTATGCCCTAAAAATGGAAGCCAGCGCACCGTTCCACGAACCCACTAACATCTCCCTGAAGCACCGCCCTTGTGGATAATGGTTCTTTTAAAGCCACTCAGTGCTGTATTGACAGAAATTAAATTAGCCATCAGCACGGGCAATCAGTGGCTGTGCGGCTGTTAAAGGTAATAAAGGCGATACTCTCAAACCACAGTCAATTACGTGGTGACACAGCAGGAGAGGGGACAGCTGCTCTGGCTGGGAAGGTGGTGGCAGTGCAGGCCGGCCTCCCACTCTGAAGGCGCAGGTCCAGACCTCACTTTGAGGCCCTTTTCTCTAACTGGGACAGGCTCTGAAGGGCCGACGTGCCTCTGGGGACATTGCCTTTTGGAGGGAAGTTAAAGGCCAAGTGACTTCAGGGCAGAGTCAGGGGTCCTGGGGGAATGGTGGGGCTAGACAAGCTCACAAACACCCGCCAGGCAGGCGGTGGAGGTGTGACAGGTCCATCAAGGATGGGGAATCAGGAAGCCTGTGTCGAAACTTCTACTCTGCTCCCGGCTTGCTGTGCAACTTAGGGCAAGGACGGTCACCTCTCTGACCATCGGGCTCTTCATCTAAGCATAATGGGAACTGAGTCTCTAGGATATTTTGAGAATCTCGAGATTACTTATTCTGGGTGCCTGGCTGAGTGGGGGCTCAGTAAGTATTAATTTCCTTCCCATAAGGAGGGTCAGAGCTGGGCGAGGACTCCAGTTCCGACAATGAGCCCAGGACGATTTCTATCCTCTTGCACTGGTTCTAGTCCAGAGGCCTGGGCCCCCGTCCTCACAGTTCTAGGGAACATCCACGTCTTCTGTGTGTCGAGGAAGGCAGTAGTAGGAAGGGGAAAAGCAACTGCTGGGGAGCTGGGATCCTTGAGTCGGTTCGTAAGTGTGTGGCTGGACAAGCAAGAGGCCTTCTCCGACCCTCTGTTTTCTCCTCTGTAAAAGGAGTTGCGGTGAGAATTAAGTGAGACCATACAGCCAGTCCTGCTTTAACGCTCGTTTTGAAAACATCACTTTGCGCCATCATGATCCGGCTAACGAGCGCAGCTTGGATCTCATGTTTGCATGCACACAAATTCATCCCTGAAAAGCAGCAGGGCAGCACTAGATGGAAGCAGAAACAGTTCAGGCTGCAGGTGGACAGAGCCGTGGGGGAGCACAGAGCCCACCCCCCACACCAAACACATGCGGGCTCCTGCTTCCAGAGTGCAGAATGAGGCACACCCATCCACCGATTCCAGATAAACCCCCTTTCACCACTCACAGTAACTCATAAGCCGCACCTCTTCTCATGCCCACCTCTGCAAGCAAACGTCCAGCCTCTTTTAAGGAAAAGCACCACATCCATTGCCGTTTAGGATATTTGGTTCTGTCCATAGCATCCACAGACAAATCTGGTCCATGCCAAAAGGTCCATGAAAGTTAAGTCCTGATGTCCTGCTTGATTCTAACCCCATGATTCTAACCACAGTTACCGGACTAAGAAAACATGACAGTATTTTTTATGTATTAATCCTGTAAACCAAAAGTATAAATAAGCATCATGGGTTAGCTGAACCCAGGGACATTGTCTATGTGTGGACATTTTAGACAGAACCAAACCAATGTTAAGGACCTTTTAGCATGGACCAGATGTCTCTGTGGACGTCTTGGAGAGAACCAAAGGTCCTACAAGGATTTCTCATCCCTGAGTCTTGGTTTCCTCATGTGTAAAATGGGGATCGTATCGGTTGTCGTGAGGGTGATGTGAAATTCAGTGCAGGTATCACACCCAGCATGTGTGGCGAGCGCACAGTCAGCCCTCTGTTCCTGGTGGTGTTTATGAGGATGCTCTCTTTGCTGGAATTTTCTCACAGCTCACTGTCAAGGCCTCATTCCCACATTTGCCCTCAGGACTGGGGATAAGACCTAGGCTTAAGCAGACAATCGAAGTTTTATTGGGTGGAATTATAGGTGGGTGGACTGAACGAAGCTTTCCATGCCTGACTCAAGGCAGATGACTGTTCTTTTCTAGAGAAAAGCTCAGGTTGGTAGTTTCCTTTATAAATGAATGTTCACAACAGTGGAGAATATCTGTCCAATATATTTTTTGTGCTGCCAGTTCTTAGTCATCTTTTAATTAAAAGTACTTTTTTTTTATTGAATGTTAAACTGTCAAGATTGTCTTTGTGTGAAGAGTGGGGAGGTTGCCATGGAGAGGTTCAAGTTGCTATGTGACTCTTGTGTCAGAACCGGAATCAAAATGGTAATGGTCATGTCAATTCCGATAATAAAAAAAAAGGATCCTCAACAGCTTCATTAAAAAGGGGAACTTTCATTTCTGCCTTTCTTGTCATTATGCCAAGAATAACAGAAGGGGAAATATTGAATTTTGTAAAGAGGCAGACAATGGGGCCACAGCTGCCTCACTGTCAATGGGTAGAAAGTTCATATGAATTTGCTGGAGAAGTCACGGATGGCCCCTATCTCTAAATTGGCAGCTCCATGGGAGGGCTTTGCCTTCCTTAAAGAAAAAAAAAAAAGAGTCTTCCTATTTGAATCGGGTCATTTGGCTTTGGTCCAACACCTCAGATGGGTTTAGGGATGGTGCCCTGGAGCCCTCCTTGTTGGATTCATCATGCCAAGCAAGGGCCAAGGTCGTGTTGAGTTCTTGTAGATTATAAAGAAGTGTAGACGCACCTTGGGCGGGTCCCAGCTGGCCCAGCTCTGGACAGCGCGAGTACATGGCCTCCAGCACGTGAACCTTTATTGAGCACGTGCAGACGCACAGACAAAGTGAGGGTTGTGTTCCAGAAGCTTTTTGGCTCTGGCTGAGACCCTGGGCTTCCCTGTCACTTGGCAGCCAGTGCACCTTTCCTTACGTCTTCCCATCTCCAGGAACACCCTTCCTTCTCCTTGCTACGTAACCTGTTTTTGTTTTTTTTTCCCTGACTTGAAAACACAGACTTAGTCTTTATTCCTGTAGCCTAGCATAGTGGTCAAGCGTACAGATTCTGGAAGCTGAATACAGGCACTGCCAACTGCCTTGCAATGCCACCTACTAGCTGAGTGACCTGGTAAATTCGACAACCTCTCTGGTGCTGGATGTTCTAAGTCCCTGGAGGAGAAGGAATGGTTGCCATCTCCTTTCCCTAAGCCTGGGTCCATCCAGCAGGCTCTCGCAAATGCATTGTGGCTTTCTGGACACTGCCAGTTTTTGTTATTGCAGTTCATCCAGGAGTTGAAGTTTTAGTGGCAAGGGACCAGAGATTAGGTCAACGGGCCAGTTGGTGTCACACGTAGGAAGATGGTATTTGTCCAAATGCTGGCTTTTAATGAGACCACATCTGAGAGGTCCTTCTCTCTTCTGAAGAGGCTTTTGCTCTGAGTTAACTTCTCAGAGTGTCTCCTGGTCCAGCTGGCTGGATACAGTCATTTCCTTTTGAAGTGGTTTGTAAGCGTGTTGCAGTACTGGCTGTCTGAAGGGCTAAATAATTAAGTAAACCTTTGCTAGGCTCTTGCCACATGCCCAGCACAGACCTAGATTTCGTAGGCCACATGGTGAGTGCAAAAATGGTCCAGCAGGGAAGAAGTTATCGGTTGAATTGTGTCTACCCAGAAGATGGTGAAGTCCTAACCCCTGGCACCTGTGAACATGACTTTATTTGGAAATAGGGTCTTTGTAGAAGCAATCAAGTTGAGATGACTTCATTAAGGTGGACCCCAATCCAACACGACTGGTGTCCTTAGAAAGGTTTAGACGCACGGAGAAAGCTGTGTGAAGGTGGAGGGAGAAATGGAGGTAAGGCGTCTACAAGCTGAGGAACAGCAAAGATTGCCAGCAAACTACCAGAAGCTCGAAGACAGGCCTGCAATAGATTCTCCCTCCTGCAGCAGAAAGAACCACCCTGTGGACACCTGGATCTCAGACTCCTGGCCTCTCGTACTGAGACAAATGTCGTGTTTGAGCCACTCAGTTTGTGGTTCTTGGTTTCAGCAGACCTAGGAAACTAATACAGGAGATGAGACAAGGCCCAGCAAACCCTGAAGCAAGGTGGCAGGTATTAAATACCGTGGAAGGTCAAGTGTTCCAAGAATGAATGAGAGGGCGGGTGGCACCCAGGAAGGCATCCTGGAAAAGGTGGCACTGTGGTGCGCTTCAAAAGATGGGTACAATTGAGATCTGTAGGGTTGCAGCGTAGGGTTAAGCGGGAAGAGGCGGGAACTCGAGAGGGATGTTAGAGCTCAGATTGTTGGTGTCCGTTTTTTTTCTGGTGGCAATGCCTTTTCCTGCGTTTTTTGTCCAATTAGGTGACAGTGTTTCCTTTCCCCCTTGGAATTGCCTGACCCAAGCTACCTCTGTCTTCCTGTGGGAGGATTTGGCTTAGAAAAGAATGCTGCTCAACAAAAAGGTGAACAGATGGGCATGTGTTTCAGAATCCCTGGAGTTGGCAGTTCATCCAGAAATTCTACCCTAGTTAGAATAGTTGGAGACTGGTCCTCCCAAGGGAGGATGTTCCTCAGCATAACATTTTATTGTCATGCATTCTCCAGTGACAATGACATCCTAGGCCCTAAATTCCAGGACACAAGTTTCTGAAGAGAACTCTCAATGCCTGTTCTTGGGAATTACTAAGTATTAAATCATTGTGTTTTGGGGGCGGTGACGGTTACAGCATTCTAGGAACACTCAACCCCAGGGACGACATTGCTTCATTAATTGTGACAAATGGGCCAAACTAATGTAAGAGGTTAATGGTTGGGGGAGCTGGGTGTGAGGTACGTAAGGGCTCTCTGCGCTGTCTTTGCAACTTTTCTCTAAATCTGTTCTAAAGTGAAAAAGGGCATCACAAAAGCCAAAGGGCACACAGATTTATCTCCTCAGACCCACGTTCCGTCTGCACCCGCGCTTTGCCCAAACCCCACTCCCTTTGGGCCTGGCTTTGGTGATTTTGGATCGACTGGGGTTATGCTGCTCGTCCTAGACCAGAGGTGTCCAAACTGCGGCCCGCGGTCCAACTGCGGCCCATGATCCATTGTTAATCGGCACACAGCAAATTCCAAAAATATATTTAGTTAAATAAACCAGGTGAGGCAATACGTACTTCACCTCGAGTGAGTGGCCCGGCCGTTTGTGTATTTTACCGCATATGGCGCTTGGTAAAAAACATTGAAAAAAGTTTGGACACCCCTGGCCTAGAAGCTCTGTTGTTGGTGTGAGTTCCCTTGGTGGCGTGTGCATATTTGTCCGCACCGATTTCTGTGTGCTGGCCTGGTGTGCAGACAGACCTACACGCATGTAGTTGCGTGTGGAATTGTGCATGGGTGTGCTGAGGGCGGGTTAGGTGTCATGACCTCAGCTGTGTGCTGGGGGTGCTATTTGTTCCTGTGTATGTTTGCACATGAGATGTGCGTGTGCTCCCTGGTGTGTGTGCGGGGAGGGTGGGGGGTAGTGTGGTGTGTCCTACATGTGTGTGTTCGGGTGTGTCCGTGTGGCATGGGGGATGCGTGTGTGTTTGTGTTTGCAAATGTCCATCCATCTTTGCCTTAGATCTCAGCCCTCAGAGGATCCCATTCCCATTTTCCAAATTTCCCCAAGCTAGAAACTGCAGCTTCATCCTTCGTCTTGTTCAAGCTGTTGTCTGCTACCGTCCCTGTTCCCCGTTTCCTGTCCGTGACATCATCTAAGCCTCCACGAGGGAAAGAGATTTTTTAAAAAAAAGCCTTCCCTGGCAACCAAAATACCTTTAAGTGTAGCATAATTACCACCACTCTGCCCCTTTCCTTCCCCCGCTGGGACAATTCCACAAACCCTACAACATACACTTAAATCTTCAACTTCTCAGAGACACTACACGCAGATGGGAAAGATTTGATTAAAATTACAGTGCTTTAGGTTCAACTTCACCTATTAAGAAAAAAGAAAAAAATCCAGATCGGGCACTGGACTTTTTTTTTCCCCTTCCCAGAGAAATAACTAGGCCACAGTAATTACCCAGGTCCCCGCTGCGCCCCTCAAAGGCTCCCCAGTGGTATTTTCCTGCTCCCTGTCTTTGTAGAGATGTTGACATCAATGTGAATGATAACTGTGCCAGCATGGAGGGGCTCCTCCCTCTTTCCTCCTCTCTCTCTCACACTTTCTCTCTCTCTCTCTCTCTCTCTCTCTCTCTCTCTTTCTCTCTCTTTCTCCTTTCCTTTCTCCCTCCTTCTGCTCCTCCCTCCCTCTCCCTTCTTCCCTTCCCTTCCTAGTTTAGACTCTTCTTTTTTAAGTGTAATAAAAAGAGGAAAGGGAAAGAAAAGCAAGCGCACTCCAGATCTGCTTGGTGGTTTGCATCTCTGGGAGTGGGGATGTCCTGCATTCCAGGAGCCTTTCCCTAATCTGGGGCTGCTCCCTGAAGGGAAACGTGAGTGGGGAGCCTCCCTCAACCTCAGGGCTGCAGTGCCTACCTCCTCCAGGAAGCCCTCCTGAGAGCTCCTCACTCGCAGGAAACCCTTGGAGTTTCCAGGTGTGATGGTGGGAGCGCACTGTCCCCTATTTCTTATTGCAGTTATTTCAGAGCAGTCTTCCCTCTCCTCTGGCCTGAGAGCTCCTGAGGGGCAGAGACCCCGACTTATTCACTTAGGACCCCCCACGATGCCTGCACACAGCAGGGACTCAGCAGGGGTGCCTCTCCAATTAGGAACAATGGGCTCAGTGCCCAGGGCACTAGTAGGGGTTCACACAAATGTTTTAATTTCTTTTAAAATCAAAACGAAAAAATATAATGTCTCATATAATTAATAGTATAACAAAATACCAATACAGGCACAAAAAGTATTTTAAAATATCATTTTTGTGGAGGCAGGGCCCCATGGAGGCCCAGGAACATCACCGTGCAGCTCTGGGACCCAGGGGGCATTTGCTGGCAGGCTGTGTGAGCTGCTCCCAGAATGCAGCTTCCAGCGCACACACTGCTGCCGGCCAGGGCCACTGTCCAGGCCCCAGAGGCTTGCTCTGCACAGACCGCGCCCATAGGAACCTAATTCACGCCTTTGGGCTTCTCCTGGATTCATTGCTTTCATGACTTCAGGGTTCATTTGTTCACGCAAGTCACCTTTTCTTCGGATTCTTCAGCTCACCCTTGAAAGCCCGTGTGAAGCCAGCGGGGCATTCCCGGTCTGGAGTCAGAAGACAGGGATTCCAGGCCTGGGCATGCGACGTGCCTCTGTGGGGGTCCGTTTCCTGTTCTGTCAAAGGACAGCATCACATCTGCTCTGGGAGCATTGCACTCCGGGTTGCTCTGTGGACCCGGTGAGAAAGTCTGGGAAGCCCTAGCTCCCAAAAGGCGCTCACTCAGTGCCAGCGATGGCCTACTGTTTCGTCAAAATGCAAACAGTGGAGACAACTCCCAGTGGAAATGGGAGTAAGTTCCAGAAAACGAAACCTAGGAGAAGTGTGGGCACCCCCGCCTGGGTCCCTGCCTAGCCTGGCCCAGGTACCACTCTGGCTGGCGCCCTTGGGGGCCAAACAGCCTGGTGGCTCTTGACTCCCAGGAAAGCTGGCTTGGTGGGCACTAACCTTTTCCACTTTGCTGAGCGCAGGCTGTAACTCCACGTGACTTAGGGGGATGGCGTCACAGGGCTGAAAGAATGCCACCCGAGTTCTCCAGCGTACTGGCTCTGATTAGCTGTGTGGCCTTGGACAAGTTGCTTCCCCTCTCTGGTTCTCAGCTTCCTTAATTGTTTACTCATTTAATAAATGAATGCTGAGCACTGGCCTGGGTCTTGGGGCAGCTGCTCTACACCCATCTCCATCCAGCAAAGGCTGGTAGGTGGCTGGGGTCATGTTCAGCTCTGATCTCAATGGTTCACTGGCATATCCCTAACCCCAGGAAGCTCTGTTTCCCCCAGATGGGCTCAGGTTGCTTTTCTTCTCCTCTCCGCATTGCCAGGCACTCTTACCCTGCTTTTTCAGCCCGGATTCCAAATATCAAGCTCCAGAAGTTACATGAAGTACACCACTTGTGTTTGGGTTAGAAAACGAGCGGTTAGTGTCGTAGTGTGCAGCCGGGAGAAGCGTGTCTCCACAGTGTTGCCACAGAGCAGTGACCCAAGGAGAACCTTCTCGGTAGGACTCAAGAATAATGTTGGGAAAATCATTGCCTCTATCCAGTCTCCATCCATTTTTATATTCTTGCTTTCCTTTCTTGCTTCCCAATGAGATTTGGTTAATGCCACCACTTCTCTTATCCAACAGGTGAATAGATACAAATCTAGTCAGTGGAAGGCAAATAATATTAATGGACCATTATCTAAAATCCCCCAGCCATTTTCTAGGTTAAGTGGCCATCACAATCCCCGTTTTACAGAAGTAGAAACAGAGAGGTTTAGTTTCTCCTCTACAGTCACAGAGCTATTAAAAGCCTGAGCTGAGAATCAATCCTATGGGTGCTGATTAGCATAATTAAATTATCGACTGCCATTGTAGTTATTAATAATGCAATTATTAATTGAACCCTTGGACTATAAATTGTATGAGGATTAGGGCAGGCAGGTAATATTTGCCAGGTGCTATAGATAGATTTCATTTCTGGTAATCCTAGGAAAGAGGCAAGCAATATTGTTCCCTTTCCATAGATGGGGAAATTGAGATGCAGAAAGATTAGATCAGCTGTCCAGAGTTGCCTGACCATAAGTTGTGAAGTCAGGGTCAAAGTCACTTCATACACACTCACGTGCACACAATAATCAGGCAGCTCAGCAACTGATCACTGCCTTTGCTGGTTGTGGCCCAGCGCGTGGACATGAGTCACACATACACGACAAGCACGCACGTGTGCACACACGCACACCCATACCCGGGCTGCCTGCCTCCCACCAGCGTCCTCAGTGCTGCTGGGAGTGGGGCAGACCTGTATCCGTCTGCTTCCTGGCCTTCACGTTCCTTGGCAACTTGGAATGCTCTCCTCTTTCCTATGCTACCGTGTTTCCCTGAAAATAAGACCTAGCCAGACAATCAGCTGTCATGTGTCTTTTGGAGCAAAAATTAATATAAGACCTGGTATTTTATACTATATTATATTATATTATATTAATCATATTAAGACCTGGTCTTATATTATAGTAAAATAAGACCAGGTCTTATATTAATTTTTGCTCCAAAAGACACATTAGAGCTGATGGTCTGGCTAGGTCTTATTTTCGGGGAAACACGGTACGTACTTCCCATGGGTCCATGATGGTATGTGATGATTTCCTTTTTTAAAAAATTTTAACTGTAATAGCACTAATGACAATTTTAGGAGGAAAAAAATCCATTTGAAACATCTCATCCAGCCCCTTCAACAAAACTGTTTTTATTTCCACATAATTCTTCCAATATTTCACATAATTATAATCAAAGTGTATACTGTCTTTTTCTGAGTTTGACTTTTTATTATTTAAATTTTCATCAAGCTTTTCATTATGTTTTTGTTTCAGATTCATCACTTTTTTTGATCATTACATAATATTCCACTTGGAGATTATTAGTTTATTAATCCATTTTTCAGGGTTGAACTTCAAGCATACTTTAATTTACATTTCTTTCATTACAATGGAGAGGCATTCCCCCCCGGCTTATTTACTGTTTGTATTTCCTCTTATTTGAAGTCTGCCATTCTCTTTTACCCAGTTATTTATTGGGGTCTTGGTAGTTTTTATTTATAAATTTGAATGTAATCATAAAAAATAAGTCTTTTATGTCATTTTCTAAAGCATTTTCTCCTAATTCTACCATCCTGTTGTTTCTATTTCTGTTTGTATCCTATGCTGTTTATTTTTTGTATATAGTAAAATATTAGTGTTTTCCTCTGTGATTTCCTCCACTGTGTCAAAGCTCAAATGATTGCAACCCTCCACAATTCTGATAAATAGTTGCTTTTTAACTAATATTTACATTTTTTCATATTTCAGTCTATCCATCAGAATCTATTAGAGCTTACAGAATACAATTTTAATTTAAATTGATTTCCTCCTCAATTACTAAGTAGTTATTCTAAACTCTTTTATTAAGTAAGTATGCTCTATTTCTCATTTGGATTCACTTGATAGATATTGATAAATTGTTATTATATGGCTGTTAATCAATATGGCTGGTCTTAGGGACACTGGCAGGATGGTCCCCCGACGCCCTCACATATTGTCTGGTTTCTTGCTTAGTGCCACAGTTTGATTTATCTAGTCTCTCTCTCCTTACCACCCCATGTCGGTTGGCGTTATTTTAGAATATATTTTAGTAGTTGGCAAGGCAAGTCCTGGTTGCTCCTCCTTTTCAAATATTACTGAGAGAAAAGTTTATCTTTTTATCTAATTTCTAGTAAAACTGGTAAACGCCCATTTTCCATGCAGTCCCCTAGTCTAGACATATTCAGTGAGCAGTGACCTGAAGCATGATGCTGTTATCATGTATGAGAATCATGGATTCTCCAAGTTAGGAGAAGTCCGGAAACGTCGGCCGCTGGCCCATCTGAGGACCCGTGAATCCACATTTGTACCTTCCCTGCAGGTGCGTCCCCAGCTCAAAGGTTACCTGCCGCCAGTACAGAGATGTGTGGCTGAGAGTCACTGATCTAGTCTGACGTACCAGCTAATTTGGGGTCTTCTTTGCAATGGCCCTGCCAAGCAGTGGCCCATTCTGTGCTTGGATACTCTTACTGATGAGAATCGGACTCCTTGCTGTATTGCCTTCCCAGTTAAAGCACAAAAAAGATGGAAACACTTGCTTTGTGTCCCTGGAAAGATAAGGGGAGGGATAAATTTGGTGACATAGCTTTGTGTCTCTCAGCCAGGGCACTTGAGACATCAAGACAATAGCAGATAGAAATGTCCATTCGAATCACTAATGACTCCTTTTTGCCCTGGAACAGGCAGACCTATGTTTCAACTGCCAGGAAGCAATATTCATCATTGCTTGAACCCACTCAGTACATTTGGCTGAGCTCCCTAAACTTAGCCCTGAGGCCTCACCTCTGTGTGGGGAAGCTGACAATCGCCATTCTGGGGAAGTTTCTACAAACCAAAGTGTATCGGGTTTCTTGATTTTTCTTAATTTCTTTTTTAATCCCAGTGGGTATTTTTATTTCCCCTCCCCATTTATGTTTTCTATACGTTTTTGCCTTTTCTTTTGGCCAGAATAAGTAATTGCAGAGAACAAAATTGGAATGGAATTTTTTTTTAAGTCCTCAAACAATAATAATTAAGAGAGCGAGAGAAAGAAAGAAATGGAAAGAAAAAGCCTGTCTGGATTAGATTTCAGTTTCGGTGAGGTTTCAGGCCTATGCTTATTTTAGCCAAGCCATTTGTCCCATCCCTATTTATACAACAGGATGCAGAACGAGCCGTTCCCGGCCCCATGTCCCGCTGCCTGTTGAAAAGAAATCTGTCTTGGAGGAGAAGCCAATTAGCTCACACATCTTTCGTTTGGAAGTGTTTCCCTCTTGCCCTGAGGCACGCTCTGTAGTGAGCTGTAGTGTTAGGGTAGGGTGTACTGCAGCGCCCCGCAGGTCAGCCTGCACCGGGCAAGGCTTGGAGGCAGAAGACCTCCAGTCCAGACTCCGTTTTCTATGGACTCTGCAGTCTTTGTGAGGTGGCCTTCCTCAGCATTCCCCCCTGGTAAATGCAAATAGCAAGGGTTACAACACCAGCTGCTCAGTATTATAAATTCAGCAGAATTGTATTGTGACAGTCATAAGAAGGACAGCAAAGGCAACAATAATAGTGACCACTTTTTATGTGGCGAGTACTATGCTAAGTGACCTGTGTGCGGTAGCTTTGATCCTCATCACAACCTGAGAGGATGGATTCTGTTATCCCCAGTTTACACACTGAAAGTTGAGCTGCTCGGCTTGGTCCTTTCTTTAAGGTCTGAAGGACACCGTGGAGGTCACAGGGTTACAGTGCGGAGATGTCACCGTCATCCATTGAGAATCCCCTCACAGGACAAGCAAAAAAAAAAAAAAATCAAGGCCCAGAAGGTCGAGTGATACCCCTCAGGTGTCAGCACCACGTCCCAAAATGAGGCTCTAGTTGTCCTTTGTGTTATTTAGGGTCATGCTAACTGCTCTAACAAACCCCGACTTTTCCGTGGCTAACACAATACATGTTTATATCTCTTAGAAATAATATCTCCAAAAAAGAAAACACCTGATTTAGCACTCACATACCAGACTGGTGTGGGTGTTTGTATTTGGCAGTAGCCCTCCTCCACTTCGTGATTCAGGGACCCAGGGTCCTTCCTTCTGCCATTGGTAGCAACTGGTCACGTGGACCCAGCTAGCTGCAAAGCAGCCTGGGAAATGTAGTTCCGAGCTGGCCAGGGACATCTCTCAACTGACGAAGAAGAAACTCGTATTTTGGTAGACAGCTTACTATCTCTGCCACGGTGTCTCACCCAGCTTCCTACACCCTGTGTCATAGACGCTGGAGGCAGAGAGAGTCATCATCTGGCCTTCTTCCTAAAGTGAAAGTAAAGCACTGCAGGTCACGCATCAAATTATTTGGAGACTCAAAACCAGCTTTACATGGACTTCACTGCACGTGTCATGGAAGATTCTAGAGTCCTCCCTTAGAAGGAAGTTCAGCTCCTCTCCCACAGATGATCTTCAGCCTGTGTCCTGGAAGCTCCACATTGTGTCTCTCTACTGTGTAATCCTTTATGTAACCCAGTTTTCCTTTTTAGAATTTCACACCAGGATAAAAATGAGTTACAGATTTCCCACGTCTGTTCTACCCGCATTTCTTGGGCCCAACTATTTCCAGGCAGGAATGTTGTTTTTGATAGGAGAGCTGTAACTTGGAGTGAACATGAAAAATACAAAACTCATTTTTATTTGCAAAGTGAGGGAGAAGAGAGAAAAAAATAAGCATCAACCTTAGAAGCAAAGTTACACATGCACATGATGTCCAGTTGGGGCACGCTGAGGGGAGAGCATCATTTTGTTAAAAAACAAACAAACAAAAAAGGCATGTTTTGTTTTCCACAATCAGTATGGATTGTGGAAAGAGAGAGAGAGAGAAAGACAGAGAGAGAGCGCATTTAAGTTACTTATTGATAGCTTAGTGTTCACAAATTGTAGAGCTCATTGCAAATCTAGGGATCATCTCAACCATTCCTCTCATTTTATAGCTGAGGAGACTTGGAGTCAGAGCTGTGCCATCTCTGTCTCTAAAACTCTTTCGCCCACTATTTTCTACTTGGCTGCCAGATCTATCTGACAAACAGGATCATTGCTTGAAACCCTTCAGATTGCATCGCCTACCAGATAACACCTGACTTCCCTGCGTCAACTCAACCCTGTTCCCACTGGCTTCTTCTCCTGCCCCTCCCTGCCTCCCACGCCCGTGCACTGCTGAAGCCATCCTCCATGCTGGTTTGTGCCCACGGGGAAGGTCCCTTTGCCTGGCATTTGCCTCATTTTGATTCCTCCTTTGAGATTCAGCTCAGAGGTCACCTCCAGCAAACAGACAAGTTCCGTTTCTGGTTTCCCATAATGTTCCTTGACCAACCCTCGCCCAACACTTACCACGTGGTTCCTGAAAGTAGCTGTTTGTATGTGATGGTTGCCTGTTCATTTTTCTGAGACCTCAAGGCTGCCTGGTACTCTTTTTACATGACGACCATCTTTGTAAACTGTGGGCTTCTGGAAGAAGCAGAGGTTACGTTTTATTGTTTTATTGATCATTCTATTCCCAGGGTACGGTATAATACTATGTTCTTTAGCAGATGCGCCAAAAATATTTGTTTGTTGTCTGTGATTAGGCTAAGGTGTCCTGCTGGCTAAACTCAGAGCCCCTGTTGAATTCTCTTAGCTTGAATGTCTGCATGGCTGTGTCCCTCATCACCTTGGGGTTTGAAATGTCATCCATCAGAGTGGCTTTTCCTGATCTCCTGATGTAAACATGCCCATCACCCTGTATTAGCCAGGGCTCTCCAGAGAGACAGAAGCATAAGAGATATATGTATACATTACAAGGAATTAGCTCATGTGATTATGGAGGCTGACAAGTCCTGCAATCTGCTGTCTGCAAGGAGGACTCCCAGGCACGCTGGTGGTGCAGGGCCAGTCCAAGTCCAAAGGCTGAAGGAGCAGGAGAGCTGATAGTCTAGGTCCGAGTCCACGTGTAGGAGAAGACCAGTGTCCCAGCTACAAAGCCGTCGGGCAGAGAGAACAGATCTTCCCTTCCTCCACCTTTTTGCTCGACTCTGACCTTCGATGCTTGGAGGAGACCTACCCACGCTGGGGAGGGCCATCTGCTTTACTGAAGTCACTCATCCCATTCGGAAACACCTTACAGACACACCTTGAAATAATGTGTGACCCAATATCTGGGCACCCGGTGACCCAGTCAAGTTGACCCATAAAATTAACCAGCACATCCTCTATCCCATTACCTTGCCTTGCTTTCTTTGTACCATCTATGACCATCTAATAGGGTAAATCTGTAATTCTTTATTTACTTCTCGGTCTCCCCAGCACTGGAAAGTGAGCATCACGAGAGCGCCCCTCAGTCTGTCCGCTTGCTATTAAGCCCCTATGCCCAGGACTGGTGCGGTCCATAGTAGGTGCTCAAGAATTGTGTGTGAAGTGAATGGCTGAATCCTGCCTCCAATGGGCCTACTAATCCAGGGTGTTCTTTCTGGCCAGACCTCTCGTGTTTTTCTTTGGGGAAAAAGAAGAGAGGGGAAAAAAAAAAAAAACTCAGTCTTTCTCAAAACTCTAATGTCTCAGAAATACAAAAACAAACAACAAACAAACATCAACAATTGAACCCAAACTTCCCCAAACCCCAGTGATCCCTCACAGTACAACCAACATGGGTCCTTTGAAATCTTACTCAAGGGACGCATGCTGCGAAAAGAAACGAGGAAGAAATGGCAGATTTCTCAGTTTTATTTTTATATACCAACTTGCTAGTTAACAGTGGGAGCAATCAATAAACTTTAATAGAAGGCTATTACTTTAGGGTTGTAGTAAACTGAAGAATAAAGAATAATAGCTTTTCAACCTTTTATCAGTCTGGGGAGCTAATTTAATATGCATGGAAAATACATTACAATAATTTTTATAACTATGCAGTCCAGACCTGTCTGAAGATTTTCCAGGAAATAAGTAATGTGTAAAGAATCCAACCCAAACATACGGTACAAAAACTGTGGCTGCAGTGACGGCAGCCCAGCAAATTCTATCAAGAATTGGATGTTTGTATTAAAAATGTCACTGGGTTCCAAACCGTCACTAGATGCTCATTGCTGACTTTTTAAACTTGTCTTCTCTTAACGAAGTGGACTGATCATTCCCATTTGGAATCATTCAGACTGTAGACAAATACGCGAAAGCTTTAAGTATATAATTTTTAACCTCGGAGAAAGGTTGAATGATGTGTTATGAAGCTATTACTGTGCCCAGCTCAGATTCAGTGCGCCACAAAGGAGCTCCATTAATTCTAATTTAACACGCATCTGGTCACAATTTGGAAGAGGAAATAGGCCAAGAACTGAAGAAACAGCCCGTGTGCATGTACCGAAAAAGACTCCGCGTCCAAGTCAAGGGAACTTCGCGACTCCTGCACCCTCTCAGCTCTCCAAATCCATGGGACTGTTCCAGGGACAACTGCACATCTTTACTCAACCTGTCTTTTGCCTCTTCCATGCTGACCTTCCTTGGTCCATTCTCCACTCTGCTGAGTGCCATCGTTCCACATTGTGAAGTGTGTCAATGTCTCCCTGGGGACTGCCCAAGGGCTACAGGTGACAATTCCAACAGGCCAGGGTACCACGTCTGTGGTACCCAGTTTGCTCTGGGTGGGGGGGTTCTCCACAGCCTTCTCAGGCTTCTGTGATTTTCCTGAGGGGGGAAGAAAGTTGCTCGCTGGGGCAGTTTTCCCCAAGCTCTCACGGTTCTGAGGATAATAGGCTTGTGTATGCTGGTGAATTAGTCTGCGCCCATCCAAATGTCTTTAGCTCGCATTAATCACACCCTTTTACTCAAAACAGTACAACTCTGATCTAAAGCAATTAAGCCTGTGCTGTTTAGACAAAGAGATTAATATAGCTCCAAAAAGCATAACCTCTGGCCAGAGAGGTGTCTTAGGATAATGAGCTTGATTCAGTGGGTCGGCTTTGTGGAGAGGTATACTTTGGAAGAAGATATCTATTTGTAGATTCTAAATCAGTGGGAACGAAGCGCGCCCAGGCAAACAAGGTCTGGTGGTACACATGCAGGAAAAAGGAGGTTAGGGAGTCCATTCAGAGCCCGTGATTTGGAAATGCACATTCTCTCGCTCTCGGAAAATCCAGCTGACTCGGACAAAGGAGCAAAGTGTCAAGTATAATCCAGCAAAAGTAATCACAGCTATATGATGAGTTTCAAACATATAGCTTATAGAAAGTGTTGCTCCATGTATAATTCCTTCTGCTTTTACGGAAATTGAAGGATGACTCTCCAGGGTTTATGTGTCGAAAGGAGCACTGAACTAGGAGTCCTGCGTGCTGAGCTGGCTTTGGGCGTAATACTTGAGTGAGTCTGTGTGCTGGCTGGCATACTAGATGCTGAGGGCTGATGGAGCAGTGAATCATGATCCTGCCTTCCAGCAGCTTGCCGTCCAGTGGAGGATAGGAACGCACACAGAAAGGTCAGTGCCATGGCGACGCTGTGCGGAGGTGAGCATGAGGTGTGGGGAGTCCAGGATCAGGGGCTTCGGCGCTGACTCTGCAGGGACCACCCATCCTGGGTCTAGGGTAGCACACAGCCGGCCTTTCACATGCAAACCAAACAATTCTGAGCCCACACCCCCAACCACCTTTACTGGGCAACCACACTCCAGGTGGCTCTCTGCCTGCCCCCAGGACCAGGTACCAGCTGACTAGGGCCGGGCCCTATGCCCCAGAAGCTGCTGAAATTACTCAAGCTAGCCGATTCTAAGTACGTAAGCCCTCTGACCCTTACTTACTTGTTACTTCCATGGAAAGCACTGTAAAGGTTCCAGCTCACGTTCTCTACTCCCCCAGCCTCCTGCCCTTGGTGCTTTCCTGGTGGCCCCCTCATGCAGTGTAAGCCCCCTCCTCTGGGATCTGTGAGTAGAACAAGCTATCTTTCAATGACAATTGTCTCCTGATATGGTGGCCTATAATACCTGACTAATAATAAAACCTATATTATAAACAAACAAACAAACAAACAAACAAACAGCAGTATTCTTGAGTGGAGAGCAAGCAGGCTCCTGGCCAAGTGAGTGTGTTGAAATCTAGCCTTGTTTCAAACCATGTCCCAGTAGAGGAGGGGGCGGCATGTTTACTTTGCACAGAGGCAGCAGTGGGCTAGCAGTAACTCTGTGCCGTCATTTCACCTCTTTGAACGTATGTCTTCATTCATAAAATGTGGCTATTGGGCTACATGTTGACTATATTTTCCGGATTTGAGATTCTCGAACGGTCGAGAAACTCACCGTGGGACCTTAGAAATTGTCTCCCACGTTCCCCATGTGTCAACCAGGCATAATTTCTCACCTCTATCCCTCCTGGTCCGACTAACCTAGAGTGGGAGAAGCTATCTGTTGGTGCTTTGTCAACTGTGAAGTGCTGTGCTGTTAGCGTTATTTTTGAGTCTGAACTTGTCCCCAGCTGTAGGTGTGTAAGACTTTCAGGGCAGTGGTATATGATTTAGCAAATTATCTCTTCAGCACGCTAAAGAGTCCGCCAGGAGTTTGCTTACTGCGGGATGAGGGAAAAATAAGGCCTCCCTATATTCAATAACAGAGGTTTAATGATCATGTTTAACTCGCATTTGTATAAAGGCTTTGCTTTCAGGATCTCAAAGTACTTTTTAAACATTCAGCCTCCTGGTCCCCCAGGGGAGACGTTAAATGGATGCAGGATCTTGCAGATCTCTGCTTTTCCTGGCTGGAAAGTGGTTTCCTCTCATCCAGATGAGGATAAAAGGGAATCTCAGCATCTGCTGCTATGGCATGTTCCATGTCAGAGATTTAGGGTGTGCGTGGTACACGCCAAGGTGAGACAGGTTGAGAATGGGAATAAGTACTATTTATGGGGAGCCTGCTATGTGCCAGCCCAGACCCTGGGCCTGCGTTCGATCATGTCACAGCAGCAATTTCCCCCACGTCACTGATAAGGAAACTAGCTCAGAGAGGTTGCGTTGCACACCCAAGGTCACACAGCCAGTGAGAGGAAGACACCAGTTGGTGGGATGCAGACGCAGAGCTCCAGATGTCTCTGAGGCCCAGAGTGTCCTTCTTCGCACTGATCTCAGCTGCGCTCCAGGATACAGCTTCCTTCAGGTTTGTGTCCTATGCCCTGGTGGAGTCTGAGAGCATCCCTTCCACGTTGGCCTTGAGGTTCAGCTGGGTAGAGTGAGAGGCAATGAACCTTTCATGAGGAGGCAGGGAGGAGGTCTCCAAAGACCCTCAGCTCGGCCAGTGCTACCATTGTCCCTGCGCTATGGCTGCATGGCAGTCCCCTTAGCGGGTTGAACAACCATCGTACTGCTTTCCTTACCAAAGGAATTTGGTAAAATTCTAGCTGGGCCGCTTTCTTCTGGTCGTGATCTGTAGGGCCTCAGCCAGGAAGACAGGAAATCGGGGTGACTGAAGGGCTGGCGGCTGGAGTCGCCTGGAAGCACCTTCACCCTGTGTCTGCTGCCCGGGGCTGTGGCTCTGAGGATGGGCACTTGCCCTCTTTGTGCAGCATGGCAGCCTTCAGGCAGTCAGACTTCTTACATGGCTGCTCAGGGCTCCAAGAAAGAGTGTTCTAGAGAACAAGGTGGAAGCGACTTGTTTCTTTTCGGAGCACGTGCTGGAAGGCACACATGACCATGACCTTAAGGAGTCACGAAGGCAAGCGCAGATGAGGTATCTAGATGTCGGCAGGGCCGCGCTCCCTCCCAGGTCTCTGGGCGGAATGCCTCCTGGCGTCTTCCAGCTTCCGGTGGCCCCAGGCGTCCTTGGCTCGGGCTGTGACTCCAGTCTCTCCCTCCATCTCCATGTGCCCCCTCACACCCCACTCTGGGGAACTGTATGTCTTCATCTTCTCCATCACATAGGGTCCCCATCTTTGGATGTAGGGCACACCCTAATATAGGATGTACTCATCTCAAGATCCTTGCCTTAATTACACTGCCGAGAGCTTCTTCCAAACAGTGTAAGGTCCTGGGTGGACATAGACCTCCAGATTCCCCAGAGGTGGGGAGTGCCAAAGGATTCAAGGACATGTTTTCAAGCAGCCACAGGCCTGTTCACCATCTCCCCTAATTATAGGGAGAGGGTTTGGGTCCCATGTTCCCATAGGGGTCCTACATACCTTCAGTCCTGGCACAGGCACTTTCTGGCTGTCTGACTCGGGCAGGTTACCTTTCTGAGCCTCAGTTTTCACATCTGTAAAATGGGAAAAACCTTGTGGGTCTTTTGGGAAGACGAAATGCCATAACATGTATAGCATCAGGCATATAACAACTGTCAATAGATTATTACCATTCATTTCACCTATGGATTCATATGTGTCCTTATTCCTTACAGAAGTTAGTCTACATAGCATGTCTGCCTAGCGCCACACCCCCAGCTTGCTCACGGTTGTGTTTGTAGCTGCCCGTGTGTGTTTGCGTTATGGCGATGGGTATAAACTGAATTGCGTCCCCCCATTGCCCTCTTTCATATGGTGAAGCCCTAATGTCCAGTGCGATGGTATTTGGAGATGGGACCTGGTGGAGGTGATCAGGGTTAGATGAAATCGCGAGGGTGGGGTCCACACATTGGAATTTGCACCCTTATGAGAGGAGACACAGCAGAGCTTGCTGTCCCTCTTTCTTTCTGCTTGAGACACTGCAAGGTGACAGCTGTCTGCTAGTCAGGAAGAGAGCTCTCACCAAAATCTCACCATGCTGACACTCTGGTCTTGGACTTCTCACCTCTTGAACTGTGAAAAAATAAATATGTCTTATTTTAGCTCCCCGGTTAGGATACTTTGTTATGGCAGCCTGAGCTGACTCACACCATCAAAGTCTTGTCACCCACACAGTTTCTTGCCTTCTCAAAAGAGCCCCGTGGTGCAGGCAGTTTGACTGGTGAGGAACCTGAGGCCCAGACAAAGGCTTGCCCAAGTCACACACGCAATGAGTAGCAAATCTGGGCTGAGAACACTAAGGAACAGCCTCCCTTTTGGGAGTAGCCAAGTCTAGTTTAGCCATCAGGTCATTGGGTGTGTGACAGGCCCTTGCTCACCCAGAAGGGGTAGCTCTCCAGAGCAGAGCTCCTCGCGGAATATCCCTGCCCTGCAGCTTGGGGACCTGGCATGTCAGTCATGCTTTCACTCCCAGGGCACAACAGAAGCCTGAAAAACGCTGGCATCCACTCACTCAAAGGAAATAAAAACCTGTTATATGGAAAGACATTCTTGATACTCAATTTCTTCCCTTCCCTTTCCTCTATGCATTGATACATCTATCTTTCTCACTAGATTACAAATCCTAGAAGGCAGGGAATATGTCCAATGGTTGCCTAAATGTACAGAGTTTTGGGTCTAGCACATACAGCGTGGCCAGTAAAGATATGATGAATGAATGAATGAATGAATTTGTGCATGGATGAATGTGTGGGTGGGCGGACGAATGGATGGATGGGTTGGGATGAGCTCTCTCTCTCCATGAGCAGCCAAGTTGCTAATAATTTAGACTCTTGTCTACACAAATGGCCTGCTTTGCTCTGTTGTTTCAGAGGAAGTAGCCTTATTTTTGATTGATATTTTGATAGTCTACTTGGGATTTTCTGAGTTGCTGGAGGGCTAGAAGGGTTGATGAACTTGCAGGTGTCTCTTAGCTCTAACACCACATAATTTTTTTAACAAATGTGATCCTATCACCTTTTTCTGAGACTAATGGGTTGAGGTTTGGATTCACCATATTTATTGATCTGCTCTAAAGACGTGATGGTTGTAAGCCTCTTCCATCTGGAGGACTTATGAATGCAGAACCCAGGCCTTTGGAGAATGTGTCCACGTAGCCTCTGTGCTGGGGGTGTGACATGTGCATTTGCATGTATTGCATCTTGGTAGTCTTTCATTTTAAGCTATCCCGGTTTATGTGGTTAAGGCAGAATTCCGCCGGCAAAGAGATTCGCTGCAGGGGCAAAAATCATTCTGGTGAATACTGTTTTTCCTTGTACTCCATCTCCAAATTGATGTTTCCATCTCATTGTTTTTGTATTTGTTTTTTAACTTTATCTAAAGATTTTTTTTTTAATGAGCATTATTTAACAAAAGGAAAACTCTAACCACTTTCTTATGTAAAGCTAATGTGACAATACCAGTGTCAACAAGGGGGCAAGATCCATCTCAGGGAAATCTTGAAACCTCTAAGTGGAATTTGCATAAAATAGTCCTGGTGTTATTATTCACCATTCTTTCCCTGACAGATATGTCAGGGCCTTGAAACCTAAAAGAACAATTATGCTATTGTATCTCTCAGAGGATTCAAGGGGTGTGTCTTTGGTGGAAAAAGTGCTATTAGAGCTTTGAAAGCAGTTAAAAGGCAGCCCAAGGGACTCTTTAGCTAGTCATTTTATAAAGAATGCCTCAGCTTTAAGTGTCTTAAAGTACGTTTATTCAACTTGTACTTTCGGCTTAAAAAAAAAAAAGAACCTACTAATAATTAATGGCTGCACTTTTTTAACGTTTGCATTAGCTATAAATAAAAACTCTCGATGAAATCACCATTGATTAACTGTGACTAGTATGGGATGGGACCCATATCTTTGTCAAGCGTCTCGCAACAAATTACCTGTAAGCTTTTTTTTTTTTTAATTTAGCGATCATTGCAGAAGTCATTGCCATTGATGATTATGAACCAAATCAGGAACTAATCAGTACATCCTTGCACAAGCTGGCTTAACTTAACACGTCTGAACATTAAAAACCGAAGCATTGATAAGGCATGTCTCATTGCAGCTGGATGGGGTGTGGTAGGCGGTGATCCAACTTTAATTTCCTCTGAAACCTGCTGATTATGTTCGTCTCAGGTTTGGCTGGCAAAAGGCATTGCCAACTTTTGATGGGAATAGTTTTGAAATTCAAGAAAGACACAGAGAGGCACAAAAATGTCTCTGTCACATAGGGTGATAAGCCGATATGGAAAATGGATGAGCCAGGAAACTTTCAGTCAAAATGCTGCAAAGATTGTGGGATCAGGGAAATTTTGATTCAAATGTTCAAGAACTAATAGGCATGGGCATGGCTGGGTGGTCTGTGTTTTTAACAAGGTGCAAAGTGGTGCTCATTTCCTATATTACTTCATAACGTCAATAGATGATATTCGTTTATTTTCATTCAGGCATTCTTTCACTTCATACTTACTGGGAGCTGGGAGGGTTCCTTGAAACCATCTAGTTTAACCTGTTATTTTATGGAAGAGCAAAAGAAAGTGCAGAATGGGGGAAAACTCAGTCCAGAATTCCATGACGAAGGGGGGAGAAGAGAACTGTGGCAGGATGTAATCGCCCCCCAACCCTCCCCCACACAATATCCATGCCTACTTTCAATTGTTGCAGAATTCTGGCTAGTATAAGGGAACTTTGAATAAAAGTCACATTTCCCATAATCCCACGTCGCTATTGATAGTCGTGCAATGAGATTCTAGCCAATGAGATGTAAGCACAGTGGCTTGTGAAATTTCTGGGAACCACCGCATTTCCCCCCCCCCCCCCGCCCCCGTTAGAACAGGGTAACCATCTTGGAAATGGAGGCATGCTGAGAGTAGCAACAATAGAAAGAGCCTGAGTTTTTGGCTCCATGGAGTACCATACGAGTTTTGGACTGCTGGCCCCGGCCCCATATGTGAGAGAGCTAAAGCTTTGTCTCTTTAGGCCACTGTAATTGAGAAGGCCACATAGCTGTTCTCACTTACATCCATATTTAATCTGAAACGAATAGAGTAGCTACTAGAAATGCTTACCAGGCTCCAAGCAGTGTGCTCAGTGGGTTGTCTGCGCCATCCCATTGCAAGCATGATGGCATCCCAGCTAGAACATAGTTGTCCTGGGTACTAGGCTCGACTCTGTACCCACTGATGGACAATTACGTTATCCACTTAGGACTCTCAAGCCCCCGGCACAAAGGCTGACCCTCAGAGGGTGCTCAGTACAGTTTTGTAAGAAATCAGTGGCTGCATGACTCCATGGAGAGATGACTAGAAGAAGCTGGAGAGAAATCCTGCTGTGCTACTGGGTGAAGTGCCCTGTACTCACTGGGGAAGCACAAGTCTACACTTACAATTTCAGCTGACCCCACGTTACCATGCATTGTTTGATGATAAAATGATTCATTAAAATCCCGTGGATTGGTCTTTCTCTTTTTTCCTTTCTGGTATTGTTGTATCTCAATGTGATATAAACAGAGCATAAATCTTGGCTCTTGCCAACTGCTGTTTGGTTGAAATTGCCTGTATTATCTTGACATATGTTGGAGTCTTTAAATTAACAGAGGAAAGAATTGATTTTAAAAATGGCATTTGCATTAAGGGTTATAAATGGGCGATTTGGGAAGCATGAAGATATACATGGGAAGTTATGCACAAATATTACAATTGGCATAGCAGTGGGGTTTTGACGCCATGAAATATATAATCTTGTACATCTACTGGGACATTTTTATGCTGCCAAAAGTGTACATGTGGCATAATTTGTATATCTAAGGCTCCAGGTAAGCAATAAAGTCACTACCAGTATGGACAACCAATGGGATCTTGGATTATTAGTGGATTTTAGGCATTTTTTTTCTTTTCTGACATCTTGAGTTTCCAAATACTTTTGTCATAGTTTTGGACGTAATTTATTTATTTATTTATACATATTTTTAAATATTTTATTGGGGAAGGGAACAGGACTTTATTGGGGAACAGTGTGTACTTCCAGAACTTTTTTCCAAGTCAAGTTGTTGTCCTTTCAGTCTTAGTTGTGGAGGGCGCAGCCCAGCTCCAGGTCCAGTTGCCATTTTCTAGTTGCAGGGGGTGGAGCCCACCATCCCTTGCGGGAGTCGAGGAGTTGAACTGGCAACCTTGTGGTTGAGAGCCCACTGGCCCATGTGGGAATCGAACTGGCAGCCTTCAGTGTTAGGAGCACGGAGCTCTAACCGCCTGAGCCACCACGCTGGCCCCCAGATTTTATTTTTATGTGTGATTAATGTCTGGCTCTTATAAGGATCCCAGCTTAAGGAAATCACACTGCACCCACACAGAGGAAAGCCCTGTTAGAGTCTCAGAATTATGAGATAAAAACTTGGATGACCTATCTTCAACTCCTTGGCACCTCTCTTGTGCTTACACACATCTTCTGGCTCAGGAGTTCCACTGATTGTTGGCAACCAATTTCTTCACTCCGTTATCCGTCTGACCATTGTCCACCCATCTGTCTGATTTGTATCGTTCCAAGTGGGGGCCTGAGAGACTAATAAGACCCTGTCCCTTCCCTTAGAAGAGCTCACCATTTAGTGAAGGATACAGACAAGGAAAAAAGTGATTCTGAAAGAAGTGAGGATGGTCAAGGGAAGCAAAGAAAGGCCTGAGGCCCTAGGAGGAGTTAGCCAGGGAAAGAGGGGGCAGCTGAAGGAAAGTCAAGAGAAAGGATGGGGAATCAGGGGAGGACACTTGAGAAAAAGTTTCAAGATAGTATTAGAACATGCTGAAAAAGTCAGAAAGGAGAATTTACAGGCGGTACAAACACTGATTGACAGACAGGGATCTGCAGATATTTGGCCAGCTGTGTGTGTGTGTGTTTAAGTATCTTCATCCTCTTTGATACCACCATCGTCATCATCATTATTGGTAGGCGTGTGGTGTAAGAAACTCACATTTTCAGAGGGGATCCCTAATGGCTGTTCTGGGGGCACAGACTGTTTTGCTCTGGCCATGGGCTTAACGTGTATGGGTGGATGTGGGGCCTGATTGGGGGATGGCGAGATTCAGTGATTTAGGTTCACAAGTAAGCTGGCCTATTCCCACCTTTTTTGATCACGCAACTCTAGAAACATGTTTCTATTTCAAAGAGATCATTAAATCAGAATACAAATTACATATCAATGTGGAGGCTTAATTTCCTTCATTCTACCCACTTCCCCAATATAAGGGGTTCCATCACACTTTTATCATAAGTAGAACACCGAGAATAATAATCATGAAAATAAACACTTACATAGCTCTACCACTTGCTAAGTACCATTCCACGGCTTTCATTACTCGATTAGTCTTCTCTACAGCTCTGGGAGATCGATTGGCACCCTTGTTGTTCCCATTTTACAGATGAGAAAACTGAGGCAGAAGGGGTAAATTCACTTGCCCAAGTTTACACAGTGAAGGGGCCACGATTTAGATCCAGGCTTCTCTGAGTTCAGAGGCCAGACTCCCACCCCCTCTGTACTGCTGTAGAGAGATGTTCTGATTGTACCTTATCTCCATTTTACAGACTAAGAAACTAAATTCAGGAATGTCAGATAATAACCAGCCTCTGGTCATGCGTTAGGAACCAGAATGATACTCATGCTCTTCCCCAAATCCAGGCTCCTTGTGATGCAAAATGCATGTTAGCGCATTTACAGTCATTGCAGATTACCTGGGCAGCTTTCATTGTGCAGAATGGGGAGATGAGGCCTCAAATTAGGTTGACATTTTCTACCTGAGAAGACAGTGTGGGCGTAGTCTGCCCTCTGCCACTCCCTTTCATTCTCTGACTCATCGGTGTCTCTCTCTTTTATTCTGAGTTTCTTCACGCTCCCAGCCCCTCTCAACCACAGGACTGAGAAGGCATCCGCCCGTGAGACTCTGAGACTCGCTTCCCTTCCTATTTTACATGTCCTCTTGACCTTGGGACGCTCCCCCAGGCTCAGCTTCTTCTCATCTTCACGTTTGAAAGCCTCACTCCTTCCCATGGCAGCAGGAGCCTTGCAGGCTCCCACCCAAGTTGTCCACATACAACTTTGAGCAATGCCAGTCAGACGAAACTGTGTTCTGGTGTGGCGGAAATTGAAGCTGTGGAGAGAAAGGAGAAGCACTTTTAAATATGTGGAAGTAAAATTGTTGGGTGGATAAAAAGCAGCAAAGTAGATGGGAAATGGGCAGTTTGTTGAGTCTAAGCCTCCCCAAACGTGAGGGAAACTTTGATACAAGGTTTTAGAAAGGACGTTTAGCATTGGAGGGGAGGTATGGGATGAAAAAGCAAGAATTCTCAGATTATTAGCCCCTGCACCATACTTGGGTGGAGAAATCCTCACTGAGTCCTTGCTTCTAGGACAATTTCTACTGCTCCATGGTTATGTGACAGCTCTGTGAATTAGGCCACGCAAATGCCTTTCCCACAGTTTCGGAGGCACATGAAACTATGGGCCTCTATTTTCTTATTTGTACAAGTATAGGATTAGGTGAGGTAACGTTTGCAGACATTCCTCAATTCTATTATGTTTCATTTCATTGACCTTAAGAAAGCCCTCTTTATAAGAACTTTGTATGCAAAAATTTATTTTGTTGTTTTTCTTCATTTCTAAAAATTATAGGAACTTAGAGTTGCAAGTTTACAATCAATTGGGAAGCAGAAAGTAGAAAAAGAAATTCTCTGCGAAGACCCACCATGCACTAATATATTTTTGTTCAATTTTCTGTATGCAGTGACTTGTTTGTTAAGCTGCTTCATGCACAGGAAACTATGCAGTATATACTTTTCATCCTCCATTCTTCATGTAAACATTATGTCACATGCGTGGGGTCCAAGTTATTGCAAACTTTTCCGATGCACGGTTTTAAGACGACGGAATAGGCCATCTAGAGGGGGTGACATGATGAGCAGCTCATTCCTGCAGAGATGAACATTGAATGCTACTTCTTTTCTCCCTCCTTGGCCCCACTTCTACGTGTCACACTGCTTCAGTATGGCCTCTTGATCAGGACGGGGTGGGGGCTCTAGAAACAATGGCACTTCCAGCCAGCAATGGGGAGAGGTCAATGAGGGAACTACTTACCACGCGAAGTCTGCTTTCAGAGTATCCATCCAAGATGCTGAAACTAGGGACTACCTGTGGGCACTGCTGCATGACCAGGACAGAAGGGGCAGGGGAGGGAGCAGGAGCCAGAACTCAGAGAGAACTAAAGCTGCAGGAGGGGAGAGGGCACCCCTGGCAGGAGGGAGCCCCACGTTACAGTGTGTGTCCATGGAATACTTCCTGAAGATACCTGCTGCTGTTTTGGCCCCGCCTCCTCTCTCCACTGTGGTTCAAACCAGCCCGAGGATGTAGGACCTACTCAACAAACATCTCAGAACAAAGTAAAACAAAAAGCAAGCTCAAGGGTGACGGCAGAGAACAGATCCCCTTCATTCCTTCCGTCTTCCCTTCTCCCTCCTTCACACAAGCCACTGCCTCTCTCTCCCTCATAAAAAGGGACAAAAAACAGGGCTATTGTGGCAAAGATTAAATGTGAGAGAAGCTACTGCAGGCAGGGCCCTCGAAAAGGCAAGCTGGCTCCTCTTGAAGAACAGATTCTAAGTGACAAGGTGAAACAGGAGCCTCAAGTGGCAGCACGGAGCCCTGGACACGCCCCTCTCCCCTCCCCCCCACACATACCTGTGCAATCCTGTGCGGGAACCAGCATTTTAACAAATTCTCTCATCGTCAAGCTTTACCTGCGGAGCCCGTCTGAAAGCCACCCAGCTAGATCTCCACCCAAAGGAGAGAGATCCTCAAATGACGTCAGCAGGGTGACCCACAATCCCGGTTTGTGGAGGACAGGGTCCTGAGGTTTGGGACTTTCCGTTCTGAGACCTGGAAAGTCCCAGGGAAACCAGAATGAGTTGGTCACCTGACTCCAGGTCTACTCAGAGTAACAAAGTCATGATGCCACAATAGCAAACTGTCCTCTGTTTATCACATCTTAGGGCACCTGGAGTCATCCTGGAGCTTAGCTCCTGTGACCTTCACGAGATCCACGTGGGGCCAGGTGCCACACCCTGCTTTCTCCAGGTGAGTAAACTGACACCCAAGGCGACAAGGGGACTCACCTCCAGTAGGGTCAGACTCAGGTAAGCTCGAGGCCGACCCCAGCACCACAGCCGATCCTCGTGACACGGTGTTCTGCTGAACAAGGTCTGTCTGTGCCAAGACGGGCTTTTCTTTGGACACACACACCAGAAGTTCCAGACTCCTTGCATGTAGGGACTGTCCAATAAACACTGACACAACAAACAGAGGAATGACTCAATGAAGATTCATTCAACATGTGCAAGGACGGTTGTTTTTTATGTCTGTCTCCCTGCTGGACTGCGAGCTCTGGGAGGGTGGGGATCAGTGATATGTATTTGCTGAATTTAGTGACTCGAGGGCAAGATGTGGACCTGAGAGCAAAGGAGCTGATTTGGCCACTTTTGTCAACAGAAAGTGTTCTGCTGACAGAACCCAGGGCATTATAATACGTCACCCTGATGGAAACTGGAACCTATGACAACAAAACCACATTCAGAGTCTGGGTTTTTATGTGCAGCACTGGGGAGGTCTGAAGGAGATGAGGCAGAGATTTCTGCAGAAGAAGGGCAGTCAATTCCTTTCACTGACAATACTTAGTCCATCTCCTTCCTGGGCACAGTGGGGCCACTGCTTCTTAGCTACTCATGGCAGCTGACAGGTTACTGGAAGTCCCTGAGGAAGAATTTGGTTTCAGTGAGAGGGACATTCCATACCTGATGGTCCTGAAGGTTTTCCAAACAAATCTGCTCTTGTCTGTCTCTACGGAGAGGTGCTGGGGAGACACCATCATCTGTTTATCTCTGATCCCCATCTCTGGGTAGAGGCTGAGCCCAAAATGTCTCAACAGAATTGTGAAGTTGAACTAAAGTGACTTCTGGTTGAATAATGCTTTGGTAGAAGTGAGCCCAGGTATGAAGAAGAAATGTAGAAGTAGGTGAACACAATAAATGCTGTTGAAAGGAGAAAGTGAAGGATATGCCTTCAGCTAGATAACACATACCCTGCAAACAGAGCAGCCACTGGCGTGTTCAGCATTAGAAGAGCCTGTGAACAGGACTTAAATCAGTGTGGATGGTTGGCATGCCTTGTGACACCACGCAGAAAAAAAAGCCAGAAGAGCACAGAAGGTTTTTCCTTCCAAGGAGGGCTGGGAAGTTTGCGTTTTATTATTAAACTGAAGGCGGTTCTTTGTGCATCTGGACGTATAAAATGAAGTTGAATTTACTTGTTCGTGTATTTATTCACTCAGCAAACAGTTACTATGTCTCCATAGTATGACCAGGCACATGGTCATACTCATGGTCATGTCTCATGACCAGGCACAGCCCGAGGCCTAGGACTAGAGACATGAATGACAGACACTCAGTCTTTGCCCAGAAGAAACTGAGGGCCCGTGGGGAGCCGCAACATAACGAGGCCTGTTCTACCACAAAAGGGTGGTTTTCATGGTGCTCCCTGCAGGCCCATTGTGTATGGCTGATTCCATCCAGCTCTGCAATGGAAGACAAGGTGCCTATCCTGGGTGTGAGTTCATCTCCAAACATACTTTTACCACTTCAACTTTTTCCTGTACTTGAAATTCTATGTTATGGCACACTCCCCTGGGTGTCTATGTTTTTGAATCCTCTGCTTCTCTCCTGACATGCTTTTCCTTTTTTTTTCTCCTGACAAGCTTGGATTCATTCTTCAATACCCAGGTCACCTCCTCCATGAAGCCTTCCCTGCCTTCTAGGTACTCCTCTCTTGGGCTGGTACCCAGCTGGAGGCAGGGCTCACTGTACATTATGTTCCAGGCCCCTCTGCTCTTCTCTCTGCCTCAGATGTGCTGCTATCCTGCCTCATGCCCTTTGCATGTGCCGCTCCACCCCTCCCTCTGCTCTTTGTCACGTGCGCTGTGTGAGTACTTCTGACCTGTGTTGATGGTCTGAGCTAAGAAGCCAAGTCTTCAGTGAGCATTTTTGTGTTCAGCTGCTGCCAGAAGTTGACTTGTGGGCTGTTGGGCGGCTTCACACGCTGTTAAGCTTGTTCCTGGTGAGTTGTCCTTAGGTCTCCAGATAAAGTATTGTTAAATCACGTGCAGTAACTTAAGTGTTTTTACCTTTGCTGGGTCAAGAGCCTCTTTGAAATATAAACAGAAGACCTATCTGAAAATGTGAATTCCTGTTCCTTGCCCGTAGGCCTCTGCTGAAAGCTTTGAGAAAGATACTTTGCCAGTATCTGGGCATCATTTAAGCACCCTTCACGGTATGATTAGATCCATAGGATATGTGTTTGAATACTACACATTACGGAAAAAAGCAAAATACCCGACACCCCCATTATGAGTCAGGTATTTTTCTAGAGAATTCCATGCGCTCCATCTATGATACTCATCAGAGCTCTATGAGGGAAGTGCTAATTTAGTGATTATATAGCTGCCTGGTCTCCAAACTGTGCTTGCCACCTGCTTTTGTAAATCAAGTTTCACTGGAGTACAGCCATACTCGATTATTTATGAATTGTTTACAGCTGCTTCCAAGCCATAACGCAGCGTTGAGTAGTTGGGAGCTTATGGCCACAAAGACTGAAAACTTTACTCCCTAGCTGTTTTTAAGACGTGGTTTGTCAACCTCTGGTAGAGATGGCAAAACTGGGCTCTGAGAGGTTACAGACCTGCCAGGTGGCCAGCTTCATGGCTGGGGTGTCATCGTGCTGGATTCTATAATTGATGTCCTATCTATCCTTTGCTTCATTCTGCTCCCTGCCTGGGTGGGTGCAGGGTTCCCTGTCTGTTCTGCAGCCTCAGTTTCTCCATCTGTGAGATGAAGGGGTTGAACTTGATGACCTAATGTCCCGGCCAGCCCTGAAGGACTCTCTCATTGGACATCTCTGGATCTATGTGTTGGAAGGGCTGGAGATAGTTTAGGAGAATGAAAGGACAGTTGCAAGCTGGGGAAATTGGGGTGCAGGGATGCTAAATGAAAAATCTCCCCAAGAAGGCAGCCCCGCCCTGTATCATTTGCATTTCTGTTCTTGCCCAGTGAGTGAGTGAAGTCCTTGGAACCACAGCAGAAGCCTTGTGTAGAGCCACAGGCTTGACAATTGTGGGCTGTTTTGTCTCTCGCTGTCTCCACCCCCGGCAGTTCCTCATTGTTTGCTCCCAGCAACCCCCAGGGCAGTGGCTCTCATCTGTAAAGCTGGTGGGATCTGAGTCTCTGTGAGTTAGACGGGGGCTGATTCTGCCCGCTCACCTGCCCCGAGCAGCGGCCACCCCCAGGCTGGGCCTGGAGGCCCCCCCCACGGCCGTGTCCTGGCTTCACACCCACGGCGGTCCCTTCACCATGGGTCAAGGCGCCTTTCAGATCCTCCGTGCTCAGGACCAGACGGGTCACTCTGCCTTTCATCGTGGTTCTCCCCAGAGTCGAAGTGGTTTTACAAGGACATTCACTCTTTTGAGGAGCTTTTCACACGCGTGCACACAAAAAAACCGAGGGAATTGGAAATGGTCAGAGGATTGTGTCAGATCCCTGGTTGAGGGTGACCTTATCTATAATTATGGGAGGTATGCCCTTGGGGGGGACACCTCGGAGGGGACTCCGGATTTCTCTGCAGTGCTTCTTAACAACCACACCTGACTCCACAGTTATCTCAGACTAAAAAAGTTTACTTAGAAAAACAAGCTGGCCCTGACTGTGTTTTCCAGGAATTGTGGTTTTTATTGAGTCAGGGGCTCAGGGCCCCTGACTCAATTTACTGATGAATATTGGGGGCATTCATCAGAGGAGTCAGTGGAGTGTCCTCAGTAGAATCAGCGCCAGGTATTTACTGAAGAGTTGATGTTTTGAATTTGGGAAAATCGCAAATGTCTTTGGGAATCTATTAAATTCCAGGAGCCCTTTCTCCCGTGTGTGTATACATGTGCATGTGTGTGTATGCGTGTGTGCATGTGCTTGTATGTGTGTGCTTGTGCAGGTGTGTGGACACACACGTGTGTATGTATGTACATGCGTATAGGTGTATGTGCGTGTATGTGTGTGCCTGTGCAAGTGTGTGGACACACACGTGTGTATGCATGTACATACATGTAGGTGCATGTGCGTGTATGTATGTGTGTGCACATTCACACATACTCCCACGCACAGATACGGGTCAGCGATGGAGTCCACTCAGGATCCCACAGAACAGAGAAAACAGGAGGAATATACTTTGGAACCCCAAGTAATCCTACTGCCCCACTCCTATGCAAAATAGATGTTTTCATCTGTTTTATATTTTCGATGTTTGTTTAATATTTCATTTGGACAAGGATTTTCACTGCTTCAAAAACAATTTACAATCCACTGAGGTATTAGAAACAGCAGAGGATGGGATGCGCTTTGGGGACAGAAGGCCTGACTTGGAGACCCTGGGCTGTGTCTCAGCTTCGGTTTCCTCATCTACAAATCAGCTCTGGAGGAGGGTGGTCACGAGTCCCGCCGC